>NC_083770.1:26455498-26800498 GCF_963514075.1 Conger conger
AGTCAGTTCATTCGCACGTAAATAGACAAAGCGCTCTTTTTTGCTGCTTTCCTGGAAAGTATATGGGAATAACTGTATAATATTTATAATCAAAATACTGTTTTGGCTTTTCTGCATACCATGTCAGCCTTTCTTCTAAAACCCAGATTTGCTGTGTTAAGCCAGCACTATTATGCCAGCACAGTACTGCTGATACGGAAATATACAGACTCTACCTTTCAAACATGTTGACACTTGGAACTCAGGAAAAAACCTTCGGTACAATTCCACACTGCAAGAAAACCTGCTAGATGCAAAATGTACTTTTGTTCTCAACAAAACACTCTTATTCTCCAAGCTAAAAAGCAAGTGAGGTGATATAATCTCAAACCAACCTTGGCCAAATGTTTCTTTCCTGTTCCTATTAGTGTGTTTTGACCAATGGCTGAAGGAAAGCTCTGAGGTCTTTTATTCACTGCATTCATAAGCCTTCCACACCCTGAGCTAATGCACTGCGGTGGACACAGCTTAAGCTGAACAGCTAAAGTGGTCCATGTTGTAATTTTATGGTCCTGACTTTTACACACAACACATAAAAATGATGGCTTCCAGGCACCACTTCTTTATAGTGAGGGACTGCGAGCTGGCAGTAATCTGTTGTAAAAAGGAAAGAGGTAATCCTTTACAGAAAGGAAGCTTCCAGAATACTGAGAATTACTTCTATATTCATACTGAGAAAACTGGTGCAGACCACAAAAAACACACAAGCGACTTGTGGCTCAGTTTCCCAAGGCTAGAGAAAGGAAATAGACAGAGTGCATCTCTCTGACCCCTTTACTACCCCCCTGTGACCCCTGAACAACCCCCATGGGGGATCTTGTCCCTATTCGTAAAACAGACCAGCGGCACACATCCTGGAACTCCTAAATCGAATACCAGCAGCGAGACGTAAGCAAGTTTGACCAACCAGAACACAGGCTGCGCAGTCGTACAGCCAGGATGAAGTCTGTGGGCCACATATGCAGGGCGATCGCACTGCGTAGCTCCACGCTCCCAGACACAGTGAGGCCTGTGTTGGGTTATTGTCATCCCTGCTAAGTCTTTTGACGGAGAGGGCAGCTGGGTCCTGTGCTGTGTGAAACCCAGCCCTCTGTCCCGAGTGTCTGATTCGAGCCCTCATGTTGACATACGGGCCAGGTGCTGCCCCTCTTTCACTCGGATACCATCCCCTCCGCCTCGCCAAAGCTCATTTCTCCGGGGCCCCGTGGAACAGGATCTTCCACACGCCCACGGATGTGACAAGGAGCAGGGCGGCGTCAACAAGACACATCTACCATTTTCTTAAATATCTCGGCAACAATCAGGGACGCATTGCCTGGATTCACACAGGGCCCACAGAGAACAAAACAAAGGGAGAATTCTTCTCCGAGGAGAGCTGCTCTGGGAAATGGTGGGGATGCCAGCGCTGATAAGTAACTGCAGAGTCGGGTTACTTCCAGCTGTCTCCGGCAACGCATGCCTACCAATGTATGTTTCATGTATAATGCAAAATATCTCATGCATGTAAAACTCATAAAATCAGCAGGACGTATTGAATAAGGCCAGTGGCCTCTCGCTCTTGTACGGGGCTTACATCACATTGTAGGACCTCCGAGCCTTTCACAGCCTAGCCTCAGCTGAGCAAACACAAAGTGCGGGAGACGTGTTTCAGCAGAGTGGGTGAGACCAACTGGTTGAAACTTACTGACAGAGCGGGAGCATGTCAAATCGGAGAGGACATTAATGCTGTGACATGAAGTTCCCGTAATAAGGCACAGCAGTTAGTGGAATAAGTCATAGCTGTCTGTAGCTCCCAGAGAAAATCCCACGCTCAAGGCCCGTAATCGGTGACCAGCGTGTCTGGAGCTGGAAAGACCCTGATTGGCTGTCCCTCTGCTTGTCTTCGTGGTTTTATGATTAAGGGCTTAAAGTAAAACACAGCTGGGGTGATACATTCATGCTCCATCAGACTCCATAATTACTATTAATTCGCTTAGCACATGCTATCATGGAAAAAATACTTACAATTCTACATAATTTTACAATTTTGCATACGTATTAGACCTTTATACAAACTGATAACTCTATTAATGCTGCTTAATTTCATAACCTTACTCAAGGAAATTATTAAAACAAAAGAACCATCGGTCCAAGCTAACATGCTTAACCTGCTAACTTCACCTGCTAACCTGTCCAGTACAGTCTGCTAGTCTATCCCAATACATATCATAGTATGTCTATGGGTTTCCCATCCTTCAATTTAATCTTGAAGATGGTTCTTCACTCCCAGTTCAATAACCTGCTTCAGCAAACTGGAGGCAACTTTTGTTGTTGTTATTTTTCCTTGACTCCTCGAACTGTGAGATACAGTTCCTTCTGGTAACATAAGTGAAGGTTCAGTCCTAAGCATGGAACCCCACCCTCGTCCCTTTGTTGCGGTGAGCAGTACCAGGCCTGCACAGAGTGTGTTTTATTTAGGCTACAGCGGAGGTGTTCATGGGATGACCTGGGGGCGGGGAATCGCAGCACCCAGCAGCACCACTCTGGGAGGGGATGGAGGTGAGGTGGGACTCGGGTAACCCATGAGGAGGGGGCAGGAGCGGCCTGTAAGGCAACATGCAGATGATAATGCAAGAAAAGAGCCCCCCCACACACACACAAAAAAGAGGCATTGAGAGGACGGGCAGTGGACATAAATCAGCCGTCATTCGCAGGTAAACTCAGACGCTGTCTTTGTAATGACCCTCATAAATTTGCCAAACACAATAAGCAGCTGACAGTCTGGCTGTCACTCTCATACAGCAGAGGGAGACACAAGGGTTAGCAGCATCAAACAGACTTTTAAAGCCAGGTTGAGTTGCGGCTTTGAATAAGGAAGGCAGGCAAGCACACCTTTTACATAACTCAACTGCAGGGGGGTGGGGTCATTGGGGGATTGGTGTGGGTCACTGGGTATTGTATTATGTTGCCACCCGGGTCTATAATTCCCCAATTATTCCTCTGCTTATTTAAACACATTGATATTAATCTGCTTTTCATAACTAGCGTGGATGTTTTCCGGCTGTTTAAGTCAACAGACATCCCTGGTATTTCTTCTTATTTTTATTTATTTTTGTTCCAGAGAATGGGAATGGATATGACCATGGAACCACACCACAACAAATAAACCACAACAGCAGCAAGTGTGAGTGGATTGGGGGGGGGGGGGGGGGTTCATCCACTGAAATGCCTTAGATTGGAATGTGCAAAAGTGTCATGGTTGAGTTTGAGTGATTTGCTTCCGCTATTGCTTAGGAGATGTAGACCTTGTTACATTACATTACATTATTGGCATTTGGCAGACGCTCTTATCCAGAGCGACATACAACAAAGTGCATACCCATAACCAGGGCTATGGCCAGGGCCTTGTCACCTTGCTATAGCATTTCACTCTAGAATATTGGCCAAGGAGGTAAAATGGGCTGACTAATGGGTCGACTTCTTATGTTCAGTCTTACAAAGACAATGCGTGTGTGTGTGTGTGCATTATGATATGAAAGATTAATTCAATGACATTGAAATGGCCTGATAAGTATAATAAGATGCATTTGTTCCTATAAATGAAGCAGCTGTCTATTAAATTAATCACAGAGAAATTCAACAAACAGTTAATTTCAGGAAGCAACACTGTATCAATGACATTAAAAAAAAATCACTCACTCTGTGCTATGAAAAAGTGTGAAAAACAAGCATGATAGGGAGCTTTGGAACAGTGCATTAGCATCACCTCGATGCAGCCTAGCCCCTCTTCCTGTCCATTTGAGACACGTGAGGATCCTTTCAAGGGGACGCACACTCATGAGGAGGATGCATTTGGAAGGCTTTGAAGTTTTCAAAAATAATACTCCTTAAAAGCATCCTCTGTGTTCCGGGGGGCGCGGACGGGTATTTCAAAAGCATGGCCGCTTGCAAACAAGTGGACAGGGTGCACTGTAAGATCTCAAATGTAAAAAATATATTATTGTAATGGGCACAGAGGACATTTGTCTTTCCAGGCGTAGCATCTCTCTAAAACCCAAAAATGTGATGTAGAGTTCCGTTTCATAATGTCAAGGCAGTGCAGCATTGCTCTATCCTCTCAAATCTTCACAGATACAAAAATAAATACAAGATCATTAAAACGATTTAAACTGGTGAACAGCTGCATCTCAAACTGGGCTATTGTGTGACTGCATGCAATGTGGGTTTATATATATAAAAATTGATATATTGAATTGGACGCAGCTTTTGTGAGCAAAGCAGCAGGTGATATTTTGATTGAACAAAAATAATTCAAGCAGAGCATGAGAGAGCAGAATGGCGACAGCAGCAAACTGTTCCAGGACTGGGCCTTTTATCTGTTTTCCTTTCTTAGGACAGTTTAGAATTTCACTAACACAATTTGGGCAGTTAAAACCATCATCTAATACAGTACACACACAGTCCTGAATGGAATTTACATCCATTCAGTAAAAAAAAAGGATTTACCGTTGAGAAAAGTGGATCTACTGTTACTGCATGTAAAAAACATGTATGGTTGTATGGTGTAGCAGTTGGATATGGAAGTGGTGCCTCAAGTGTTGGTGGAGAGCTCATTAAGCAGATAGATAGGTGGAGACACTGGAGGGGTATTCTCGGCCACCAAATGACTGTGGAAAGCTGTGAACACTGGTGCTCACACTGAACCGTCTCACGGGACTCCCCTCACTTCTCTCTTTCGCACGTGCTGCACAGCTATGCGTTCGTTACCAATGTGTTTGTTACCATGCATTCTTGGTCTTGGCGGTAATGGTCATAAACAGATGAAGCCATTGGGGAAAGACCCAAAAGGTTTCCGGAACAGTCAAACTAAGGGGAGTCCAAAGACAAACTGACAAGCTTGCAGTTTGGTTCCCCACAGCCTTGACGGCTCAGATCATGCACTGCGGGCCCATTTTAATCCTGGTAAAAAAAAAACAGCACAGACTTTTTTTGGCGAAGGGAAGAGAGTTCACACTGACACAAAATGTGAGATGAATCAGCTATATCTCAATCCAGACATTAGACACAGAGACAAGATGGGCATATAGGCAATACCACGCCCAGAGAAGGGCAGGCAGAGCCGCAACAGGACACAAAGAGGGGCTCTATTTACACATACTAAATGATTGTTGGACCCCTGATTTGAACAGCAGAACCAGGCCATGACTGGAAAGATAACATTCATCCTGAAATAAGCGTCACTTTGTTGAGAAAGTCTGATCAAGCACATCTTGGCAAAACATGAAAGAATGACCTTGAAAACTCTAACACAAGGATTCATTGGCACAACACGCGCGCGCACACACACACACACACACGGAAGAATACGTACACGCACACACACACAAGCTTGCACACACACAGACAGACACACGCTTGCATACCCTAGAGTGTAATGAAATAATAGACACAAAGTCACGTATTAGAAGGCAGAGTTTAGAGAGCAACTTCAAAGCAAGGCAAGAGGCAGGGACGGCACCATCAGAATAAATTTGTTGGCCACCAGTCGATCTGCCTCCAGGCTAAGATTGTGGCTGTCTATATCTCCTGACCTCTAGTCAACTCCTGGTTAAAGTAATCCTGCGCTAATAAGAGAAAGAGAGAGAAAGAGAGAGAGAGAGCGAGAGAGAGATGAAATGGAGTCTCCTTTTCTGCTATTTAAACAGTACTGCTCTGTGCTATATTTCCTTGTGTTCCCGGTGTCCAGTTTCATCAAGAACGAATCAGATTTGGGTGATTATTCATTTGGTAAATGATATCGACATCAACTGTCAAGAGGGTTGCATTTGTGGACATGCTGTAACTTCTCTAGTTTCTGTTCTCTAGTTTGAAGTTCATATTTCTCTTTTCAGATGTTAATGCTGTCCTGTCTTAGAAGGTATATGTTGTGCACTGTATAACCACAGGATGTATCCTAGTTCTTAGACCAATGTTTGCGTGAGTTATACGCTGAGGATGGGCCACGTAGCCGTGTGTGACATGACAAATGAGCTGTGTTTTTATTTAATATACAGTTGGATTCTTTTATGTTCAGGTGGAATTGAAATACATTATTACAGTGTACCATAAATTAACAGTGTATGTTCCTGTGCAAACATTGGTAGTTTCTTTTTGTTAACGATACATTGCATACTGGAGAGTGTGGGCTCCAGTCACAATGAAGGTAATTATGTCAGCTGAGACAGTGCAAACATGCGCGCGTGCATTAACACACACACACACACACACACACACACACTTGTTTGCACGCAAACATAATTACATGTAGTATGTTACAGTGTGTACAGTATATTAGCAGACCTACTGTACATCGATGATCCTACTGAATAACTAAATGTATGACTGACAACCAAGCCTTGAAGCTTGTTTAATGGTGTTATAAAGAATTAATTGAGGGTTCTGTGTTTGCTAATCCATGACATTTCACTGTCATATATTTCTGTCTACAAACAGAGCAGACTAAAGGAGATTGAGGGAAAAATGAAAACAACATACTATATGCATAGCATGTACTACAACAAGACATAGCAGGAAAATGAGGAACTAGCATGTGAACTACGGCATATATGCAGTGCCACACGTGGACATGGAGAGCAGTGGCCACAGGCACTTTTCACAAGGCTTAGTGGGAACATGTAGCTGGGCCATGTTTTTTACAGAAAAACACACATGCAGTTTCTGAGACCCATGCGTTTACCCACAAACATGCAGGCACACACACACACACACACACACACACACACATATATACACACAAACACACACACTCACACACCATGGGGGAGTGGGGTTCTAATGAGGCCCTTGGAGACTAGGCTGGATTGTCAGTCAAGCCACAGCTCACTGACACGCGGTCGACAACATCAATAAGAGATTTTTCTCTTTTTTTCCAGAAGGGAGCCTGTCAGATTGCATGAGAGTAGAGAAGGACCGGGGCTCCATGGAGCCTGAGAAAGAGAGATGAGAGCGGGAACGAGAGAGGCAAAGAGAGAGAGAACGAGAGAGAGTTAAAAAGCAAGAGAGCTGGAGTGAAGAGAGATGAAAAAGAGAAAGGGAGCAGGAAAAGCAGGAAGAGATGGTGTGTGTGTGTGTGTGTGTGTGTGTGTGTGTGCGCATGTATGAGGGAGAGCGAGCATACAATTGTATACAATACAAACAAGAGAAGGGGTGGTGGTGTGGAGACAAATAGGAAAACAGAAATAACATTATTCCACCCTTCCCAATGGGGTCTCTGTTGTGCTAACCCAGTATGATCTGCTAGCCATGAATCCATTTCACCATGAGGACGTTTATCACTGCGTGCCTTTCACAGAACAGATTAAAATGCTTTTCAGTTTGGCATAATGGTTTAACTGATCTTTTCAACTGTTTTTTCAACAGTCCCCCACTGTGGCAAGAATGGCCGTACAATCATCAATGAACAAAAATCTGACTTTTTGAGGCAGTTTGCTTTTGTGGTATGCCCTGGCTATCCCTAAAATATCCGGAATTTGTGAAGCTGTTTGAAATTCTCCTACACAAAACGGACCATTATTTTAAAAAGAAAAGAAAAGAAAGTTTCCGTTTAAGAACAAGTTGTGTCCAGAAAAAAAATGATTTGTTTGCCGCTTCGTCATAAAATAATAACGTGTTCCCCTTGTCAGCGAGGCTTTTCACTACAGCAGTTCTGAGAGAGACAGGCAGGAGGTGCCTGGTAAAATATGAAGTAGCGGTGGCAGGAAAGGAGAAGTGGCCCAATGGACAGCAACATAACCTCGTGAACTCTAAGACATGAGGAGAAATCAGCATTCCTCGTCTCCAAATGACTCATGTTCGTTATCGGTTCCTTCTTCTAGATTATTCATAGTGTGATACTCTGAAGAGACGCCTGAATATGGAGTTATAACTCCTACTGCCCTGAATCTGACAGCTTTGCAAGTCTGTTATACACTGCTATACAACACAGTAGATATGATTCAGGTAAGGTAAGAACTCTCACATGAGAATTTCCAGGGATACCGACTTGGAGACCTACTTCTTTCTTTGCTTATCTGCAGCCATTTTTCATGGCAACATTCACTCAGTGAGCACTTTATTAGGTATTTATTAGACTATTGTGCGTGAAAACATAAAAATCCCAGGAGATCAGCAGTTACCGCGGTCAAAATAACTGAGATCACATTTCTTTCCCCATTCTGATGGTTGATGTGAACATTAACTGAAGCTCCTGACCCATATCTGCATGATTTTATGCATTGCACTGCTTATTAGATAATCGCATGAATGAAGTAGGCATACAGTTGTTCCTAATAAAGTGCTCAGTCAGTGTATCATTTCAAATCTAACAAAATGCAACTTATAAAGTCATGATAAAGTTATAAAACTTATATATAACTATATACGGGGGGGGCAAGGCCCTTAACCCCACATTGCTCCTGGGGGGATTATCTCCTGCTCAGTCTAATAAACTGCATGTCGCTTTGGATAAAAGCGTCAGCTAAATAATGGTAATTTTATCTAATATATATTTTCACTGGAGCAAGTGAGGTAAAATAACCTGTGAAAGCAAGAAAACAAGGCCCTACCCTGTTAAGACCACTTAACCAATGCCTACCCTGAGATCTACTTATGTAAATGAGAGATTTCAGTTTTTGATTTTTAATAAATGTGCCAAATTTTTTAAGGGGTCGGAATACTTTCTGTAGCCACTGTATATGTACAAATACCTACAGTGTTTGCCATTGGAACACTGCATATCGTGTGTACGTGTTCAGTGTGAAATTTCTAGGGTTACATTTGCAATAAATGTACAGTACAACAAAATGTGGAAATGGCAGGTGATACAATATATCCTACTAATAGTAATGATTAGAGGGATGGCATCACCCCCACCCCTTCTTCTTCCATCGTTTCCCTGAAATTGGACTGATGTATCAGTGGCAGGTTGTTATGGTGATGTTTCAGCTGGGGGTGGGGGGGTTGGGATATGGCCTAATGAAAAGAGAAGCACTATACTTCTCCCTTAGCCTTTGATCGCGCAAAGAGGTTAACTCTTTACATGCCACCACCACGCCGCCTTCTTCCTCATCTTCAGAAACTCAGTCGGGGAGCTGAAACAGAAAAGAGAGGAAGAGGAAGAGAGGCAAGGCTTGTTTGAAGAAGCCCCGACTGGGCAAGGTCTTTGAAGAAGCTTTCACTCTTTAACCCCCGATGCGTCTCCAGTCCCTACGCTGGTAAGAGGCAACGTTCAGAAGACCCAAATTGCTTTGAAAGGGCCCAGGTCCCAAAGATCTTGAACGAAGGCAAGTCTTCCCTTCACAGCAGACAGCTCACATATTCCTTAAAACCCCTAACAAGACGGATGACGGATTACTGAATTTGATAACACTTGTGTGTAACCCATGTTTAGATACAGTACATGTAGTCATACAGTGATATGAAGATAGTCTTATGTATTTGCTGATGTCTCAGTTGCACAGGGAGGTACAACCAAAACAATGCTGACTGAAACAGAAATAAATCTTGAAACATTTAATCGTTTGAGAGCCATTTTCCAGCATCCATTACATGAAAGACAATGAACTGTACACAAAGTATAAGTATCTGGTTAACATGAAAAATTCTCTATTTCCTTAACTCGAGGTTTCATTTTTGTTTGAATCAGACATTATTTGCTCCTGATAGGACTTAATCTAAGAAACAGGGTTTTGGTTGAGACACCCTATCTTGACAGCTTATACATTGCCAAAGAAAGATTCACTATTCAATTTGGGCATGTTCACCATGTGAGATACCATCCAACACTCTCAGAGCACTCAGTTTAAATTTCCCATAATTAGTTTCTCAAATGAAAACTGTAATTGGATAAAACAATCTTACACAGATACTGAGGGATACTAGATGAGAGAAAGATTTCACATTAAACAAGCATATATATTTTTCCAAATTTAAAAATGTTAAAGGGGTCATTTCCAGCTGAAACCCTTTCAAGATGACAGAAAGCATAGGTAAAGGGTGCTTTTCCTGATATCTAAAGTATATTTGCAATGTGGCATGAAGAGAATGAACCATTTACAATGCAGCTGGGACTTTTTGAATAAAGAACAGTGGATGTCAATTGCGGCGAGCTCTGTGAACAAGCACATGTTTGTACAACACATTTAACATTTTATTTCCGTTTTATTTTTGGGGTAGGGGTTGGTGGGGGGTTAGGCATTGATCAGTCTCAATCATGATGTGTCCCTGGGCAACAAGGAAGGAAATCAACATTTCCCCTTTATGAATAAACACGGAGTCAACATGTCAATAATTTATCTTTCATATGATTTAATATATCAGCACTTAAATAATTTATCCTGCACCACACGACTGTCCCCCCACCCCCCTCTCTTTCTCACGAACACACACACACACACACACACACACACACACAATATTTTCAGATACCCAGGTCAAAGACTGAAATACGCAGTTATATACATTCACGTCAAAATATGCGTGAAAGACATTAAAGGGGGATTGCACCCAGAAGTCCATTTGGTATACTGTCTTAACCTCAGTGGCATGGGCTTAAAACAGCATGCTCCTTTTATATTTTAAGATAATTGAGGTGTATTTTGAAATTGAGATTATTGTGTAATAGTGACAAATCTATTGTTTTCTGTATATTTATGAATATTGAACTTCTCATTGAAGGTTTGGCATCTTGTTTTAGTTTAATTGGACCTGCAGCATCCAATAACTTTTATGACTGCACCTACAATGAGGTAAAGCAGAGGCCTGATACCTGAGTGACATCATTGCACATAAGGGCGATACAATATGTAATGTGAATATCACTTTTTACGTAGTTTTTTTTTATTGAATAGGGCGTCAGGTGTTGTTGCATGGCAAGCAGCACAATTGGTTATAATTTATAAATAAATGTATTTGCTTTAAAAAATACATTTTTTATTTTTTATAAGTGATTCCTTAATCAGTTTATATCTGTTTATTCCAATTACATTTCAGCATCAGTATCACTTTTAGTGTTAGGACCTTCAAACGGTAATTGGCACTCAGTAATCTGAATAAAGTCATTACTCAATCAGAATGAGGAATTCAATATTAGATTACTGAAAATGTTTCACTGTTAAAATGGCTTCTTTCTTTTGACTTTTTGACTGCTTTTTTAATGATGACTCATCATTAGTCAGAACAAAACATTGAATGTGCAAATTTAAGCCACATTGAGCTGAAACTGCATTTGAGAAAAAAGCTTTTTTTTAATGGTGGTCACCATGTTACTGGTGCGATTACAATTGTATCTTCATATGTCAAAGTGCTTAAAAAGGACAGAATAAATGTAAAACACTGCTTTCTATATTATTATAAATGGGGTATTCAGTTTCACAGAAATATAATAGTACCTTATTTTTTGTCACAGACACCACAAAGGTCAATAAAGATATGAAGTTGTAGTCTAGTTGGTTCGTAGTCTAGTTGAGTATGTTTACAATAGATCGTACTTCAAAACAAAGTTAGCAGAAAGTAGCAAAATATTTTTTATACAATAAAGTTGCTATTCCTGTTCTGCAAAGTAAAATATCCTGGCAGTTGTAGCCAGCATGAAGGCCTAATCTAAGACAAACACACTGTTACTTTTGTAAGATGTGAAGTCATGTACTTCAGCGAATAAAAATGCTTAACCTTTGCAGATCCAAGCCTGCAAGACATATCTCATTAACTGACACACTGGAAAAAGTGATTGTAGTTGAAAAGACAGACGTTTAAAGTAAAAAGAATGATCAGTTCAGTATTGCACCCAAATGAGTACTTGAGTGTATGTGTGGGTGTGCATGTAGGAGGGGGGGTTACACTGGGCGGGGTGGGAGCAGTATAACCAGTGAAGTCATTTCTCAGCTTCATGTCTCTGCAGCTCAGGAAAGCTGACTCCAGGTTCCCACCTTCCTCCCGCTCTCCACGCTCGCTCCCTCGCTCCTGCAGCCCGCGGGGCCCTGGCTAGGTGGGAGGGCCGGGGATCACACCTTATTGAGAGAGGATTTCGTCACCCAGCCAGGCTAAAGCCGCGCTAACAGACCTGCTTATCCCCGCTGCTGCCGGGCTCTCCCGTTCCACCGCTCACCCATTGTTCTGGGACACACCAACATGCAATTAGCGTGGCAGCGTGTAATTAAGTCTCATACCATAGCCTGTCATTATCACACGGCTACTGGCAGCCTTGGCGGGGGGTGGAGGGGATATGTGCTCTTGGGCCAGGCAGGACCTAAGAAGTGCCAGGGGGATGTTGGCACTGAGCAAATAAAATGAGATGACCCACACACCCCCCACACCTTCCAGCGAATCAGAAGTACTGGCAGATACCATAAAACTTTTAAGTGGAAGCACTTGGTCTACTGCACTCTTCCTGCAGAAAGAGTTAATCGCAATTCTGTCACCATGGCCTCTGCCTGGCTGCTGAACTTAGCTTGCAGTGGCACTGCATACCAACAGAAATGCCATGTACTCAAGCTGTTAGTGATGTAGCAGCTTCCAAGTCATAAAGCCTGACCTGACTCAGACAGCTGCACTGCTCCACGTTATTGACTCCCTTATAGCTTGAGAGGCCATGGGAGACTGCAGCCCTTCTGAGAGAAACAGTGCAGGTGAGTTGCTGCGTGCCAGTTCACAGGCACAGCTACAATTGTGACACAGAGAATTTGGTGTAAGTCTAGGAAAGCGTGACATCACGTACAGGTGAATACTGCACAGCCAGAGATTAAATTTTTCACCTGAACTGGCTAATTTATCATGTATGAAGTGTGACTTTTGTTTTGAGAAAGTGTGAATCGGTGGAGAAAAACACCAATGCCCGAACATCCATATTTTGCTGTTTATATGGTGCGAGTAGAAAAAGGGCAGGCAGCAAATTACTAAATTTGCATTAATACAGAAAACAAAAATAACACTGAAAGAGAAATTGAGGTTCAATTTTTTTGCATTATTCAGAATGAAAGTGTTATTCCCATAAATCCCTCAAATTAACTTTTCATTACAAAACATTACTGAAATACATATTGTAAAGAACTACATAATAGCTTTCAACTTCATAATCAAAGTGAGCTGGCACTGGCATATTGGAAATATACGTGCAGTACTTTATTGGCAAGAAAACAACTGGAAATAACAACCTGTAGGTATTTAAATAAATGCTAAAACATGGAGGAATACACCTCGTTTCACTATGAAACTATGAAATAAAAAGTACAAGGCAAATATGCGAAAGTCAAGTATGCTGCCACACTGTAAATGAAATAATACCGATGCATTATTTGGTAGCCAGCAAATAACATAATACTACCTGGACACGCAGGAATGTTATTATTGCACATGTCCAGATGTTTCAGTGTACAAACAGGTTTTACTACTGGAACTTACAATTAATCAGAATCCTATATTTGTAAGGGCCTGTATGAGCCTTACTATCAACAATGACAACATGCATAAAAATAAATGTTATATTATCGCCAAACCACATACCCGTCGCTACTATCAACTTGTCACAGTTATGAGTAGCCGAACGTTATAGCATAGCATAATAGCTCATTATTTATGTCCACTTTGGTCAATTTTTGAACTGTATATTAACCCATTCTTTGGACACCCTATGAACAATTCGTAGAAATGCGCTTCTGTTGAACACTTATGTGATGTGAATAATGTGAAGCGAATTTAATTTACCAGTCCATGTTCACTGATCAGAGGTCTCGACTCGGCGCCATAATTCATCCACGGTCTCTGTCTTTTCAATCAATTTCGAGACTACAGCCTGTCTAAACGACTTGCAAGTGACATTCGTGTTTATCCATTTTTAATTGCGCAAATATTCGATAAGAACATTGCAATATTTTAATGTGCAGTTCCATGTCAATGTCAACTCTGACGAATAGCCTATAGCCTTCCATGCCCCAACTGTTCCTTTAAACATACCCCCATTTACCAGTGGTGAATGAAGTGTCGGTTTTCAGCACAAACTCCTCCTCTGCATTCTAATCAAGCTTGCCTCTTCCTTGCACTTCAGCAAGCGAACTAACATATCTGCACATTCCTCGTCGACTGATGCGGAGTGAACGGCAGACCTACATTTATTCGAACGATGCATTATTATCAATAGATAGCATATCCATTCGAATTCTGTCGCTGAACATGTGCTAGTCTAATGAACGTTAACTTTACTCCGCGGGCTCGTATACAAAACTTGCATAGGAACTCCCGTACAACAGACAGGAATCCGGTGGAAAGTTGATCGCAGAAACTTTTTAATCTCCGTGCGCGTTTTCAATGCATGCAGCCACGGCGCAGAACTTTTCAGAATCGGTTTTCATTCTATCGTAGATCTCTCGTAGAGCGAGATCCAAATTGAAGCACAACAATGGACCTTAAGGGATGATTTTGCGATCGTTTATGAGTTTCGCTCATTGTGGTTTGTTTTGCAGTTTGCTACCTCCGAAACTTGCAGGGAAGAAGATTGAGGCTGCATTATTCGAGACCCAGACGGAGCATAAAGGAGCATAAACACATTGCAACTGCCAAGAAGACGGGTAGCGCGAACTTTACAAAGTTGCCATTATTTTCGGTCAATACTATATTTTGCGCAATATTTATTTGTTTATATAACCGAAATATATCTGGTGGATTAATGGGAAGTTTATCATGTTTTAGCCATGGAAAGTGGGAGATTTTTATTATGCGTTTCAAACTGAAGATCTGAAACCGTGGGAACGGACAAAAACAGTTTTGGGCTTATTCTAGTGTGGGCAGAGCGGACAGCACTATTTCCTTTAGTTAAACAGCAACAAACCAGTGGATTGTACAACACAGGCATTGGCTCGTTTTTTATTGTTTTCGAGGGAGATAGTAGGAGAATCTACTTGCAAAATGCCACAACTTAACGGAGGCGGCGGAGATGACTTGGGGGCCAACGATGAAATGATCTCCTTTAAAGATGAAGGGGAGCAAGAAGAAAAAATATCAGAGAACGTCTCGGCCGAGAGGGATTTGGACGATGTGAAATCCTCTTTAGTGAATGAGTCGGAAAACAACAGCAGTTCTTCTGATTCTGAGGTAAGAATCCTTGGTATTGTAACACAATTTCATTTTTACAAACACGGCTTTTCTTTTTCTTCCACTGAAGCTGAATCTTTTATTTTAACAACGATACTCAAACTTTTAATTTCCATGTTCTCTTCTTATTTGCGTGCTATGCGTGTCAGCAAGCAGAGAGGCGTCCCCAGCCGAGACCAGACTCAGAAAGTTACGAGAAAACCAGAGATTACTTTAGCGAAGGTAATATTTTTGTTTTTCTTATTTGCTGCAATTTAACATTTCTCCTCACTGTTAGCCTTTGTTTCACCATGTTGTTCCTTCTTTCCCTTTTGGTTCCCATACCCTTCTGCCTGAAGCATTAAGAAGACAGCAAGATGGAGGCTTTTTTAAGAGTCCCCATTATCCTGGTTATCCGTTTCTAATGATCCCAGATCTTACCAACCCATACTTATCCAACGGGTCCCTATCCCCCAGCGCCAGAACGGTGAGTGATATTTTATAAACTGCACGCATTTGTTGTCATTTTGACAACCAATACAATCACACAGCGACCAAGCTACATATTTAGCTACCTCCGCTGTCAAATAGCCTACTCTGCAGGCACGCGTTAAAAAAGTTGGCAGTAGAGCGCCATATTCCCTGTAAGTGGCCTCTCAAGGAGTAACCAGCCCTTTGTTCATTTCAGAATGTCTTTTTTTCCGAGTTAGCAGCCTGTTATGACACATTCATTATCATTCAAAGTTGTTGGAAATGTTTTAAGTAGTGCGTTTGGTCTGTTGAAGGGCGACATTCGACTAGGGAAGGGTGGACATTGATTTCCTATTGGCTTTGGTAGAGTTTAAAACTTTCCTCTCCTTTAATTCACAAACGGACGGAGATCTCGATTTGTTGAAGAAATATCATGCTTTTTGCACTTGAAGCATTCTGAGTCTAAAGGACTGACATTTTTTCGTTATTTTTTTGCATTACGGCATAGCTGTGTACATGATTTGATTAAT
Source organism: Conger conger (assembly GCF_963514075.1). Lineage (NCBI taxonomy): Eukaryota > Metazoa > Chordata > Actinopteri > Anguilliformes > Congridae > Conger > Conger conger. The sequence continues at coordinate 26,471,617 of NC_083770.1, forward strand.
GCCATTTATTGTGGACATTCAGTTAGGCATTGGGAATGGAACTGACAATTTAACCAAATTATAGAAATTAATTCCATGAGTATATCAATAATTGAGCCGTTGTGTGACATATGGAGGGCATATACACACTATAATATTGATATCGGACTCCCGAGATTTGAATCCCTGCCCTGTGTACACAATTAATTGCGTATTATGATAACAAGGGGGCCACTAACCCTACTATTTAGCTGGAAAGACGCCCAGATAAGGCATACATTATTCGGCTTTGCAGCAATATCTTGCAGTTTTGTCAGGCTTATTATTTGAGTAGAAAATTAGTATATTTCTAATATTTATGGTTGGTGCAAATTGTGGTGTCCTTGCAGCCAGACTTTTCCTATGTGCAGAGAAATATTAATATTACTTCAAGCGTCTACTCAGCAGATTGTGAAAAATCTAATGAGTTTGACAATACGCCAAATGAAGCTGTGGTACGGGCATTATAAAGCATACAAGATTGTTGTCACAATCCATCTAAAATTCTATGAAAATTCATATTTCATTGTTTGTCTGAGATTTTTGAGTCTCAGATTAGGTTATTTGCATACTAGTGCCTTGTTTTTAATTATATTTTGACAAGCACACTTTGGCAGAAATGAAATACTGACAACTATTTGCCTGTGTCAATATTTGTGGAAATGATAAATGGCTCCACTGACCTATGATTGTTTTAGCGCACATGAAAATAATACTAATACTAATTTTAATGAACTTATGTTATCACACAGTCAAAACATCTTGAAAAGAAAATTAACTGATCATGTGGCCAATGCACATTTTTTGAATAAAATGTGTTATTTAAAAAAAGTTATTTGCCAGGTAGAGAAGAGGAAATTAAAATGAAAAATAATAGATCTTGGTCTTGAATTAGTGTAATGAAGACCAACCGGTAAATTTTTAGTTGCACAGTACCACAAATTAGATAGAACCACATAATTTGACAGTAGATGTGTGATCATTCTTCTGAAATTAATGAATGTTTCAATATGCTGCTTGAAATGAAGAAGGCACGTTACCCCTACAAAATAAATACATTATTAAAAAAAAAGAAATAGGAACACTGCAGCAAAAAAAATGTTTTGGTTTGCAGCAATGTTGGTTAGACTATCCAATGCTGTGGTATGTAAATGTAAGCAATTGAGATTCATATTAGTTTAAATAAAATAAAATGGGCTTTAGAACAGGGTTAGAAATATCATAGCAATTGCATTGTTCTATTGTTCCTGTCAGAAGAGACTATTTTACCACCCCAATGTTCTTTGTGATGAGTGTAGTTGTTTTTGCGTGTTCATCATTGGAAAGGAAACACCCCTTTTGAGCACACCTGTGAACTCTCTTAATGGGATTTAACAAGGAGTGGATACATGCTTACAATTGGCAAGGTTGAAGAAACTTTGATGTGAGATTCAGATGTCAGCCTCTACAGTTAAAACTGTATTGTACAGTTGAAATACCAACTTTAAAAAACTTTATTACTTGCAAAAATAATTTGTGCTAATGTAGTTTGGGTGGATAGAATGTTGCACTTGAAACTGGCCAACAACATTAGTCCATCTTACATTGAAATCAGTATTTTCATACAACTTGGGGACTTCTTTGTAATACTAGCTAATGGAATTATATTGTTTAGAGTCCATTTCCATCCCCCTGTCCTTCTCTTTCACCCCAAAAAGCAAGTGATTTGATTGGAACCAGCCAAGCGTTAGACTGAAAAGCAAATGAGACCAGAATGACCCCCCCACCCAACCTCTGCTTTTCTCTTTACACCGGCCCAAACCAACTCGCTCTCTCTCCCTATACCCTCCATTCAATTAGAGAGGCGTTAGTCGGCCATTGTTATTCTGAGCAGGCGCTTGATGGCTTCATTGGAGGTCTCCATTGGGGCTCATTAACTTAATGGCCACTCTCTACACACAAGGTGCATGCCAGTGTGGGGATCCTCTTTTGTTCCTTAAGCTATAGGTGTTTTGTGGGGATAGCCAATAAGCACACTGTAATTCCTTTAAGTAGCGTGCTTGGATTTTCACTCTTGCTTCATTTCAACTGTCTTGGGAGCCTTCATACCAGATGGATATGTTTGGCATGTTCCTAGTTTTCACATAGCTATTATAGAAGTGGCCATATCTTGAGTCACTTGCAGATAATTTGTAGATACAAATTTTGATTGCTGCACAGAATGTCTGCAAGAAGCCTTTCTCATACCTGTCACTGTGCTTTTTTATTTTTGAAATTGCTATTCTTTTTGTAGGCTATAGTCTGTCCCTTGTAAATCTCTGGTTCTATTTTTCTGTGTCATAATCAAAAGGTCAGGGTTATCAAAAACTCTGTTCATTTTCTTCAGGGGCTGTCAGTTTTGAGAGCCTCCTTTTGTCGAGCTGTTTGGAAGTCCCAAAACAAATCCAGATTCTCGGCTTCTTGTTGTAGTTCTTGCTGGAGGTACGGATGGAAAATGTGATGGTGAATAGGAGAACTGGGGATTTTTATCTTTGTGAGGCAAAGAACAACATTTCGGTGAACCCTGCCGTGGTCCCTTAGTATTCCTCAGTGACCTCTCTTATAGCAGGGTGGAGCAAAGATCTCTCTGCTCTAGCATTGTTTGAATAAAAAGAACTTGCAAAAAGAGTAGAACTGTCCACAAAAAGTAGAAAATAGATTAAAATAGCTTATGTTGTCATTCATAGAAGGATTGATAAAGCTGTTTGGTCAGTCCAAAGACTTTGGTTGAGGGAGACTGGTGCTTGGGGGGGGGGGGGGGGGGTGATTGGATAGATTGTCTTGTCCTGTCAATCAGTATGCCCTATTAAAGAAAATAACATAGGAGGACCATGGCTTGCCACATACTCTGGTTATTTACAAAGCAAGTAGTATGTAATGGTGTGATGCTTGCCCAATCAGCAGATTGAGCTGCAATTGAGCCTTTACCCCAGAAGAGAAAACTGAAAAAGAAAAAATAAATTGGTAAAGATTCACTTTAGAAAAAGAATATTGTTCTTTATGTAGGCCTTGTTTTAATAAGCTCCCTTTCTACAGTTATCTCCAGCAATGAGCCGATCTCTCCATGAATCTAGCAAGCAAAGCCAAAAGGGCTGACTTTTATTAATGTGCTGCATGCTATGATTTACCCTGGGCTACTTGCGCCGTTCTCCACTGAGAGGATTTCTGTAAGGGTTTCCCAGCTTGGAGAATGTCATGTGCTGTGGAGGTTGAATTAGATGGCGAAACAATTTTGGTGGTCTTTGTTGGCCTAGTGGATATTAATCCATGAAACGGCCACATAACCTCACACAGTTGAGAATGGCTTGACTGTCGAGTTTGACAGTTTCTGTACAGAATATGAATGGGGGTTGGTTGGGTGGTGGGGAGGGGGTTGTGAGGGGTTGCATTCTATACTGAAAGCTCCAAAGGCATAAAAGTTGGGGCCCTCTGGCGTGATGCCGACTCTTTCTCAAGCAGTAAATTTTGTACCGTTAGTGTGGAAGAATAGTACTTATGTCGTGCAATAAACATTTCAGCTGCAGTTGAGGAAACCTAGGCATGGCATCCCAGGTTTGAATAGGTGAATTGTTTTTGTATTATTTTTTTTAACAGTGTTCTGTTGCAACCTCGAATGCATGTGTCCTTTTGGAGAAAACAAAAACCTCAAAAATCAAACTTTGTCCTCCTCGCTGCACAATGGCCAGAAAATGTACAATATAATTTTTTGAAGCTCCTTCACGACTGAAAGAAGGAGAAACTGTCCTGTTACAAAATTTAAACAGGAAATGTTTAGAGTACCTGTGGGTGCAGAGTAAGGAATGTAAACACAATCTAGCTGTAAATGCACTATGGGTCTGGCCTTTTTTTCTCTTGTCAGTTTAATTAGTGCCCAGTAAAGTCTGTTTTTATAACTGTGCGATTGCATTTTCAAACATTTTTTTTTTAAGCAAGGCATGATTTCAATGTGTGTAGAGATCCTAAAGTTCAAAAATATATGTATTTCTGTGATATTGGAGGTTTACCACTTCATTGAAATTAAATGTGTGCATATTTGTGCTGTGTGTGTGTGTGTGTGTGTGTGTGTGTGTGTGTGTGTGTGTGTGTGTGCGCAGACGGCAGTTTCCGCTCAAGATCCTGGCTCTGTGTTTTCCATGTAACTCTAACCTTGGCGTATGTCTGATTGTCAGTGAGAGAGATTAGTTTCTGCTCCCAGTGGAGCTTTATTAAGAGTCCCTAGGACCCTTCCGTTGACAACACCTTCTTCTGGCCTTTCATCAGCTGAGTAACAAACTAGAATCATGAAAGTAATATTGTGTGTCCGTCAGAAGAGCGACAGCTTTCATTGTCAAGAGATTCTGCTCTTAATGATACCTGGGGATTTTCCTTCAATGGTGGAAAGAAAGTGATGTTTCATTGCATTTTGTATTGTTGCTCTTAGAACCGTATTATGCTTAACTGCAGCACATTTAATTGTATTTTTAAATGGACCAACTAAAAGTAAACAAGTATTCACTGAACCAAATACTGAGGGTCATTTCTGTCAGAATAGTGATACACAACTTCATATTGCAGCTTGTAAAACTTGCGTTTACGTTTAATGAGGCGGTAACACCCACTTCAAGTTGTACTAACAAACAGCTCTGCAATTGGAGTTCTGTACCGAAAAAAAAATGTGGGGGGTGGGGAGGGGATTCCCATAATTTATTTACTGCCTGCTCCATGCTGAAATTCTTGGGTAATCCATCGAGAGTTCAAGAGGAACTTTTTTTGTGTGTGTGTAGTCTTGGCTTTTGTGAGGACTATTCACCAGGCTCTCATTGGTGGGATGAAGACTTAAGCCTTCCTTTTTGCCTTGACTATGAAAGCGAACATCCTCCATTTGCCAAAGGGTTTGACTTGTCAGAGATGTCAAGAGGAATATGCGGTGATCCCTGCTTGTTTAGAGGTTGGAGATTAGGTGCACTTGGTGATGATAGGTAATGCTAGTGTTTCTTTCTTACATTATCTAGAAATAATAAATTCTAATAATACTATTTGAACACACTTTGTCTTTGTCTGTGGACATCCATTAATTAAGTGATGAAAGAAGTGAACAGGTACAGTTCACCCTAGCTGCATTTTAATGAATGTGGCTTTTTTTAACAGGACCTGAGTTTTTAGTAAACTAGGATAGTAACTCCATGTATTGTGCGGTGGGCCCAGGTAAGCTCTATAAACGGTGCTTTTCACGGGGCACCCAAACAAGTAGGCCTCACCCAAAATACTAATTAGAGCGCTGACTCCCAATGCTAAGGTTGTGGAGAGGGCTGGGAAATGGCACAGGGACAGGGAGAAATCACGCAACAATGCTGTTTGAACACGTCAAATCGTTATACATACGTGTGCGTCTGTCTGACGCTTAACTGTTTTTCCACTCTTTCTGCTGGGTTTCGGTATTTTAAGACTTTGGAGACAATGCAAAGTAAACAGTGGCATTGTCCTGCAGTATAAAAGGACCTCTCCTTGCGTAAACAAACAGTGTTCGGGAAAGCAGTCCTGTCAACAGGCAGAGCCTTTTCCATGCACTCAGCAGTCGGAGTAGGGATGGCAGGGAGGAGGGAGGGGTGCTGCTGAGCTCCCCCTGCCACAGAAGGAACATTGTCCAGAGCTTTAATTTCAGCAACATTACTGCTGTGCGAGGCGGTAAAGGAAATCTGAAAGTTAGCGAGCGAATGTTTTCGTAAACGACTTGTGTACACGGGCTTTACATTTTTAACCAAGTTTTAATGTGTTATGAAAAGGATTTTTCTGTAAGGGCACACAAATCCACATTAATGTAGTTGCTCTATCTGAACTTTTTTTTTTTCCTCCACTAAGATTGCATTTGCAAGTAGGTCAAGGACTAATAACATCTGGATTGCAAAAATAATTCTGATAAGTCACGCTGTACCCGTTGTGAGAGTAAGACAGAAAGCAAATGGTGTAAGTTCCTCAGGAAAAAAAAAGAATTATTGTGCAAACTCAAAACCGAAAGCTCAAATAAAATACAGGATCTTCGAGAGGTGTGCAAGGAATGCACTGTGCCATTGCACACAGTGCACTCTTTGTCCTGGAATAGGGCTCTGAAGATTATTGTTGAGCAAAACCCAGTCTCGTTCCCTCTCCTCCTTCGTTACTGGTTTTTTCGACATGGTAGAAAAACGGCTGGTTGGCTCTTGACTTATGAGTTATGGTGGTTATGGATGAGGCTGAGGACAGCAGTGTCAGAGGTGATTAACGCATGCCATTGTCTAGTGGCTGTCAGAATTCTGATGAATTTATCAGCTCTTTGTGAAGGGAAGAGTGTTAGACGGTTGCGACTTCACACAGATTAGTCAACGTTGGAAGGTTTGTGGCTCTCAATTAGGGGCAGAACTGTTTTAGATGAAAACATTCTCCTCACTAAAATAGCCTGGCACTATGCTCTCCCCCCCTCAGTCTGTCCCGTTTTGTTTTTCATTGAATTAACCCCAAAATTCTCTGTTTACCCTCAGATTAGATGTGCCGCATTCCCCGGAACAGGCATTGTGTCCACAGCGTTTGGGTGCCGCGTGCTCGTTATGAGTTAATCATTCAAAAGATTAGCATGTGGACTGGAGGGTTATGATTGTGTTTTTTTTTGCGTGCTTATAAAGGGTGTTTGAAGTATTACAGGAAGTAGAAGAGCGGAAAGAGGGCCCTGTGCCCTAGTCAGAATCTTGGACGTGAAGACCTTTGCCTTGGCAGGAATCTTTGCGTACCCCTTTATCCTGTAGAGTTAGGGGGGTCGGGGGTGAAAAGCAAACGGCCCGCTTCTATTTTGGCAAGCAGCGACGCCGGTGTTTCATTGCTAAACTGATCTCCTGAAAGGGCTTTGCTGTTTGTGTATTTCTGTTCATAGCACGTTTAGAAGTATGTGAAACGGTGCCAGTTTTGGTTCTCCCTTTCCCCGTTTGGTCTCTGCGGAAAGCAAGAGCTGGCGTCAATGCCGCCCGCCACCCCCAGCTAGTCCACCACCTACCCACCAGCCCACCCGCCTGCCATTAGAAATTCTGTTTATAGCACTCGCTGGTTTCTCCAGAGCTGGCCCATCAGGGGTATCTCAGCACCCTTTGAGGAATGAATGCACCCCCACCGCCCCCACCACCGCTCTCCCTACGTACTGTGACATCAATGAATCCCTTTGAAGTGCCAAGATGAATATATGTGTATATGTGTTTTTATCTATTTGTTTATCCAAGATGTGTCTTTTTAGATGTGCCGGGTTTGGCTTGGAAGCAGAGCAAAATTTGTTTTTCAAGCTGTAGTGTACTTTATTTCTCAAACTAACGTGGGGGAGGTTAGAAGAACTTTGGAGACGAATAGATACAATACCAATACCTACCTCTGCATTACCATGTTTAAATTGACTCCCTTTTTTATGTGGAGAGGTTTACCCAGGTAAGTCAGTGTCCCTACCTACACACAATGAAGGTCACTAGTGCACTCCTGTGTCAGTAATAGAACTGAGTTAAACTACGCCATGCTGGAACATAGCTGGGTTTAACTCGTTTTTCATGTAGTGGCCTAGCACAATGTCTTTTGCTAACTAGGCCCGCATCAGATGGCTTGTGGAATGAGGGTGCCACAGTATTAGTGAGGCACGACCAAAAGGATAATCTAAAATCAGGAATCCCATTACGGCTCAGCAGGTCAGACTGGTTTTGGGTCTTTAATGGACAATCTCTCAACGGAGCCTTTACATTTTAGTGGTGTCTGAAATTGATCGTTTTTTTACAATATTTGTTTTCCAACATTAGTCATATTGCAAATGTTCTTCTTCAGTGCAGGCTTGATTAGCGTATACTAATTGGTGATAATCTAGACAGTAATATTAAATGGAAACTCCATGTGTTATGTCTTTTTCCTATCACTGTAGACAGTGTCTATAAAATCACAAATAGAACTGACTTGTGACGGAAAATCATATCTCTCTACATTGTCTCACACATGACAAGATTTATTATGCTGATACTTTCCATGAAAGGAATCTCTTTTTCAAAGGCACCCAATGCACCATTGCCAAAATCAATTTTTTTTTTAGTTTTCCCTTTGTTTTAAAGAAAGAAGCCACAACTGAAATATTCTGGAATAAGATGGTTTTGGGCTTGCTTTATTGGGCTTTTACATGCAGGAAAAAGCAGCCTTATATGACATGCCACTTCCACCTTGGGCACAACCCCAACATTGTACTGCTCTTTAAAAATGTATTTATTTATTTTATATAGCTATTAAAGTCTGATTTGACAGCTATTCCTTCTGGATTATCCTAGACCTATGTTGCTATGGGAACAGTCCAGACATTGGAGAAGTTAACTTTCCATTTCCATTTCCCAACAGTACACCCGTGTGTACGAGTTGTGTGATTTAACTTTTTTTTTTTGGTTTGAGCACTCGTATCACGGACAGTTTTAGCTTTGGTCAAGTTTCACTTCTCTGCTGCCACTGATTTATTTCACAGCTCAGTACTTTAAGCTTGTCATTTGTTGTATTTTTGGAAGTTGATTTCTTTTTTTAAAAAGTTGCGTGATATGAATTCTGAAAAACCTCTGTGGCATCGCATTCTCCATACAGTTCTATATCTGCCTTTCCTGCCTGGAGGAAAACTCAAAATGCCATGAGCTCAACTCAACATAAGCGGTGCAAGCCTTCTTTAAGTGTATATTTCCTAAACCAGAATGATTGCGCTTCAGAATGAGGATCAAGTCTGAAGTTAAAATTGTGTTTGCAAAACAAACATGGAACCTGAAAAGGACTGCGTTTAGGGGGCTGGGTTGGAGTTGGCCCTTGCGTGCCCTCGAAGGCCGACCTCCGCGAGGTGCAGTGGTCTTTATTGAGTTTCTCCAGAGCTGGACTGGAGCCCCCGTCCCCATGTAAGTTTAGCCCCCTTGTGTGCGAGGGGCTGGAGTAATCAATCTGGTTCCCAGGTGATAAGGCTGGTGGCTGATTGATGAGGGCTGGCGGGGTATGACAGCGTAGCCTCTGCACTCTGACTCTGTGCTCATGTGCTGCCCTCACGTGCTCAAGTGTTTTTCTTTCACTTTATGAAACAACAACTCACTTAAGCCGTACACTAAATGCTTCACCCCCCGTTAATAAAACCTGATTGTGCAGTTTGGGGGGTTGGTGGGGTGAAAAAGAAAGAAAAAAACCCCCCCCACTAAATAGGGTTTCATCAGTCTGGTATTCAGACAGCTGTTTTCAGTTAAAGTTCTCCCGTCACTGCTTCCTGGGCTGAGGGGGTGCAGGGAGAGGGAGAGTGGTCGGGTGGGAGAAGGAGAGAGAGAGTGGAGGGGATCGAGTGGGGGGCACAGAGTGGGGGAGATATGGGCGTCTCTTCACCTCAGTTCTTATCCCGTGGTGGCTAGCTTCCAGACCTGTAGGCTCTGCTGACTTCTTTTATTTTTTTTATTTTTTATCTAATCTTAGGTCTTTCCTCCCCCACAGAGAAGTGCATCTGTTGTGAAGCAGAACTTCATTGCCTATTCATTTACAAGTCAAATGGAAACTTTGGAACTATTTGACTTGAGGATTTCATTGCACTTTGAGATGCAGTTGAAAATGACTGGGCCTCGTATGATTTGCTCTGCAAGCTTTCATTGAACAGGGTAGTTAGTAGACGAGACACCTAGGAACTGTAGCTGAGATCTCTGTGACCAATATTGTTTTGCTAATTTCTCTGAGATTGATTATGTTCACATTCTCACTGGGATTTGGATTAGTCTTTTGTGCCCTCATAAGTGCATGCCAAGCTTTTCCAATCTCCTCGTTGTAAGGAAATGCAGCGGTTTCTGAACAGTTGGGTAGCTAATGGAGTGGAACAGCTGCTCCTCTTGTTGAAGTTGTAAATCAGCTATGTTCTTTCCGCCAAAGTGGATCTCTGTTGCCGTATGATGCCTCTTTCCTGCACGTCCCCCTGGGTGTCCCCAGGAGTTTAGCACAGTCCTGCACCATAGAGAGCTGGGAGTCTGTGTCCTATGTGCTTCTGGTAATTACCTCTGCTGTGATGCTGTTGGCTACGCGCTCGCATAGCCGCGCCCCTGACCCACGTTGTTGGCTGGCTGCTCTGTAGTGCAGGTTTACCTCTTAAATAAGGTGTGTTCACTGAACCAGTGTTGGCTCCTGAGGCTCATAATTTGAGGTGTCGCTGAAGAAGCCCGTCTTTGTCTCAAACCACACAGTTCCACACAAAGTGCAGTGTTATTCTTCTAGGTTTACAAAAGGAGGTTATTATGTTTTGGCAGGGGGTAATGAGCCAAGAAAAGCGCACTCCCTTGGAATGGTGTCCTGAGTGCTTGCTGCTGTTTAAGGATCTTAATCTTTAACCGGGACATTCTGATAAGTAGCCCGGCACCAGTAGCTTGTTTAAATGGCCACAGATATACTCAGTTGGTCTTTAATGTAAGATCATGAGTGAAGGTGTGCAGGTTATAAAAATGCAGTTTTGCTTTTTGACTTGGATGTCCAGAGGTCAGTGGATACCTGTTCTTTACTGAGTGCCCACATCATTTCTCAAGCGTTTTCACCTACCTCAAGATCACCTCAATGAATTGTACTTGTTAGAGGGTCACAATGTTCTCTGGTGAATCGGATTGAATTACAGTCAAAGCACAGGCACAAGTTCTTTGCTGTCTATAGCTTCCTTCTTTTTACCTGCTTTTATGATTGCAGCTTGTCAGACAAGACAGTAGTGAATCATTGTTTCTGGGTTTTTTTTTTTTTTGGTAAGGAAGGATTTTTTTTTCCTGGTTGTCATGATTTGAAGCTGAAATGTGTATACCGCCTAAAGGTGAACTTTAGGTTGGCTTATATTTCTAGCCTGGTTTCTGCACATGTATACTATCATACATGGGTATAGTTCTTATTACAAGCACAAATCAGATTTATACTACATGGCACTTTTGGGACTTTAATGGGATACCCCTGGATTTGCCAGTGCATATAGGAATTTAATATTTAAAAAAAATAATAATAAATTATATTTATTTTTGCTCTTGACAAAGGGAATTTCCAATATGAATCAAGCTAGTAAAAAAAAAAAAATGACTTTGAGAATAGATGCTGTAGCTTGAAAACATGTATTTTAATGATACTTATATTTAAAGTTTGTTTGGCTGCAGAGATTGCGCACGTTGATGAAATGAGAGAAGGGTGGAGAGAAGGAAGGAAAGCCAGATACACTTTGATGGATGGCAAATTCCATACCTGTCATTGCTGCATTGGGATAATCCCTCATGCAGTTTTGGCGTACGGAACAAATCTTCACAAACGTGACTGTTTAGGGGGCTTCTTGCGCAAGTTGCCAACTCACCGTGCTAGCCCACCATCCCCCAGCTCCTCTCCTCCAGCCTTTTCCACACAAAAATGGGGAAACTTCTAAATTGATCTAATCAAGTTTCTCTGATACAGAGTTGGCAGTGGAAGCCTTTTGTTTGGCCTTTCCGTGTGCTGGGAGGGCTTGCCATTGGAAATCCCTGAAGCAGGCTGGGGGGCAGGCCTGATTCTCGTGTGAAATGGAAAGGCTCTATAGCCGCTCTCGGCCGAGTTGACCGGGGCTGTATGGGCGTGTTGGCAGGGGGAGCGGCGCCCATGAATAGGGTCTTTCAGTGGCTCAGACTGGCCTGAAAGGCAGGACAAAGACCCCAGGGCAGCAGCTTATAGTCGCACAGCTGAGCTGCAGAATGCTTTCGCCCGCTGTCCCTCCCTGGCCTGATTTAAATACTACTGCGTTTTTAGGCATTCTGCAGACGGCACGCATTCACCACCACCGCGCCACACACTCGCTCTCTCCGCTTTCTCTCCTTTTGTTGTTGTTTACGGTGCTCTCACTTCTCCGCCCGGCACTCTTGCTGCAAGGCGTCCATTGAAGTCCGCAGGCTCAGAAACGCAAATCCTTGGGGGATAAGCGCAGAGATACAGACGTGCATATGAACATGAATACACGTGTATGAAATTGGGAGGTTTTATTTATTATGACTTTCCTGTGCTGGCTTTGCCGTTTGGTACCGTTTCTCCTCCTTCCCCCTCAGTGCTATTACTTATATTGTCCCTGGCTTAGAACAAGGCCTTGATTAATGTGTATTAGTGTTTTCTTACAGAAACTCCACAGCCCTCATTTAGGTAATTACTGCAATGCTTTCTGTCAGCTGGATAAAGCAATTCATTAGTTTACATTTTTCTGTGCCTTAGGATAATATGTAGCTGTTGGCAAATAAATGAGATTAAAGACTTTGACCCAAAATTAGCGGATCTACCCGTTTGTTTTAATGTACGGTTTGTGCCTGTTCTTTGTGGGAAATGAAGCGGGGGGGGGGGGGGGGGGGGAAGCACTAAACCTTGTCACGAGAGTTAATAGGTCAGTTGAGCCCCATCCAGACACTTTCTCCAGATACGGCCCCGTTTCAGACGTCACTCACAGCTTTGTTTACCCCTGGGGGTGAGGGGTCGGAGTTCAGGCCCAGTTGGTTGAGTGGGCACCAAAGCTCAGATTCCTGTAGACTGGAGTTCACCAAACCGGTGGGCCCTTTTCGTACTCCCTTTCACAAAAGTTCTAAACTCAAACCTTCAGGGTAAGAGGGGGGTGAGATCTAATTCTCGCTGGCTGTATTCAGGTACGGGTGAACCATACCATGTGAACTTGGGGTCATCTGAGATGGTGGTTTGCCTTAGTTGAATTTCTACAGGTATACCTGACCCCTGACCTATTCCAGGAATGTCAGAGGTCAACTGCCCTGCACTCCACCTCTACATGCCAGCTCTTAATCATGCATGACGGAGTAGTGCTTGTGAATTAGTAAGCTTTTTTTTGTGTGCAAGCATGCGTGTGCGGCAATCGGTTGCCAGTGCTAAAGCTAGTTTGAGAATGAACAAAACGCAAGAAGCCGTTTATCTCCATCATTATCCCTAAACTTCTGACAGGTGTTCTCTGTTTTCTTTATTGGTTTTTCTTTATGTCTGAGAGCTTGTTTATGTTTTGTTTTATTCACATTATCTCCAAGGTCAACAGCTGGCCATGACAAAATAACTCTTTTTACCTTGTTTCTGGTTTCTGATTCCATCTGTCAACGTGATTCTTTCCCAGCTGTAGTGTTGCACTCAAAAAGCGGTTGAATGAAAAATGACAAAGCTCTGAAGTTAAGTGGGAGTGCATGTCCTTTGCGGTGTTGTTGCAGCCCTGTTTCCAGTGTGGATGCTGCAGCATAGACTGGTATTTATATCACCGATGCAGGGACGTACTTAAACCGGAAACTCTTGTCATTAGATCTGTGTGCTCTTGGCAGACCTGGCGATTGTCTGTGTATACGCTTGCTTGTTGCCTAGCTATGCTCCGTCTGTCATTGCATGTCATTGGTGACCCCTCACCCTCACATTAAAACGCCACTGGGGTGTATTCCATTTTTTTTTTTTTTTTTTTTTTACGTATGAGTTTCAGTTTGATGGCATCTTGTTGTCAGGGGAGTACTGTGGATTTTTTTTCTTTTTTCCATTCAGGATCTTGTCATTTATATGAAATGTGGGTATGTGATAAATAGGAACATACCCTCACATATTACATACAAGCACAAAAATCCAAATTCCCCAAGGATTTGGTGTGCTAGAGCTGTTGTCAGTTGAGGGGTGGTGGCAGCCGTTCCTAGTCGCACAACATGACATGTACTTTTTAAAACAGTCTTTATGACAGCAGGAATCTGCTTATTATTTCAACATTGCACAATCAAATGGCTATACTGGTTTGTGTTTCACTGACAGATGGCACAATTGAACGTTGTCTTGATGGAGGGTTGTGCACAAGGCAGACAACCTGACTGAGTTATTTAAATGAAAATAGGCATTAGCTAGATTGTTATGATCTTACAGGGTCTTAGTCAGCTTTATTCTGACTGTCAGCCAAATGTACTTTTTTAAAGAACATGTCAACTTTTAAAACTCCTTGCTAAGCAGAACATCCTAGCTTACGTAGGTCATGACCCAATTGCAATGCTGTCTTTGGATGCAAATCAAGATAATCAGTTTCTTAACAATGAGGCAAGCTGACTTGCTTGCACTGATTTCTACCTAAGGAGCTTGCTAACAAATCATCAGAGTGTTGCCATGTAAATCCAGCAAATGAACAACAGAACTCCAAAATAAAATGAGTGTATTTACTTTTTTATTTTGTATTTATTAGGCTATTATTTTTGTGTGTTTGCTGTGTAATGTTAACTAGCTAGCTAATTACTGAGGTTTACAATCCAAAGGATGAACAGGAAAGGTACAGCGAAATGCTGTGTTTGCTTCATTGATGCATGGTTGCGTGTTTATTTGTGGATTATGTAATTTCTGTGATATTGGGCAAAGTGTCCTTTTTATTTTGCAAGCATGCTGGCTCTGGTAGCCCTGTACCATTATAGCAACACTGATTCTCCTTTCTCAAGCGATCTGAATAGCTTCACTTGCTGTACTTTCATACATCCACTGAAAGATTGTACAAAAAAGGGATGGGACCACTCAGCCGCTTGGAATGTTTTTGTCCCAAACACCTCCAGTTCTGTGCTCCAAAAGCCCCCACCCTTTTGGCCACCACCCACAATTTCAACATCTCTGAAAAGCAGATTTTTTTTGCAGTCAACTTTATTATGCAGTTTCACGGAGACCCAGTTGCAGCTGCATGGAGCACAATCTGGATCACATTAGCCCAGGCGCTGTGATTTATAAATTGTTTCTCAGGCCATAAATCCCTTCTGTAATTGTGCACCAAGCTCCCCTCTTTTTCTCTTCCCTTCTCCTACACACACAGGCTCGCACGAGCGCGCGCGCACACACACACACACACACACACACACACACACACACACACTCGCACTGCCCAGGCCATCTCTAATTGTTTGCAGGAGGGAGAGACTTGGATTCGGAAGAGGTTTGTTGCTGGTGGGGGTCTCACGTAGTTTTGGGGTTTAGGGAAGAATCCACTCGTTTGGAAAAATGTATACTCTGCTCTCTCTGTCTTTCATATCCCCCACCATACATTAATAAAAGTGATGAATATATTCATTTTTGATACTGTGAAACTTTTTTATCAGTCTGTAGGCTCTATTCCTAAAGGGCCTTTTTCCCCGCCTCTTCTGCATTCCTCCACACTCGGAGTATAATTTGTTGGGGCCTCCTCTAAGCTCGATCCCTGGGAATCTGATATTTGCTGTGCAACCCCCCCCCCCCCCCCCCCCCACACACACACACACACACACACAGACACACACACACCCAGCACTTTCTCCCGCCCCAGAACAGTTTCTTTTCTTGCAGTCAAACAAAACGCGGTGATTGTGGTGTTTTTCTGGAGGTGGGGTTAACTTTCGGCTAATGTGAGCATGGCATGCGTTTGTGCCCGTTTGTGTCAAAGTCAACTTTTCTCCTTTTGTGCTTTTTCTGCCCTCCCACCTCCATTCTTCCCCGTCATGTAAAAACAACAGTCTCTCACTGTCTCCCTTGGGCCTGTCAAAAAATAGTGCTGAATCAACTGTTTTATGTGGAAATGCCTGCTCTCTGTTCAGAATTATACGGTGTGCGCACTGTACTCTATGGGAGGACATATATCAAATGGACGTCTGCCTTCCTTCTGCAGCTTGAACTCTGGGATTTTCTGGCCGTCTTCTCGAGGTTCACAGTGTTGCCAGGCACCGCGTGTTTGGCACCCCCCAAAATCCTCTAGGAACACATGGGCTACGGCCAGGTGAAATGGATTATTTCGTTTCACACGGTGACGATTTTGAGCTATACAAATTTTTTGAGCAGATCGTCAACTTTCAATGGTAATCATCTCAGTCAATTTCATCTTAACCCCGGCCACTGTCGACACGGTCTGAAAAGCATTTTTACACAGCATTGACGATAAGTGGCGAGAGGGTGGGGGGGTTAATGTGCTCGAGGAAGGAGAGGGCTCTGCATATGTTTTTCAGATTCATTGTTTTTCTCTCAGGCTACTTAGTGAACCTTGAAGAGGTGGGGGACCGCCTGACCCCTTTCTCGATTTGCTCTACCTCCCTCCTAAAGACGCATGTTTTTGGAATTAATGGATTTTGCATTGGAAGGGGCAGGGATTGAACGGTGTAGCATTTTGTGTGTGTCAGTGTTTGTTTAGAGGAGTACCCGTGCTTCTCTTTAAGCTGTTAAACTATCTTTTTCATTCCACTGACTAAATATATACCAAAGGTTAGGATGTGGGGGCCAGACCTTTCCGGGGTGCATCATGCTGTGACAGGATATTAATTTTCAAATGTACGTGTCTGTTCAGTCAGTCACTAAAGGCTAGGCATCTCACTAAAGGCTAGGCTAGTAACTCTGTACCAATCACCAACGCACTAATGTTGCAGCTCAACTTAATGTCATAGACTGTCACGTAACTTGGAGGATTTTCTCCATTCTTCTTTGCCATTCTACATAACATGGGAACTTGTGCAGCAGAAATGTTCTCATAGCCTTTGATATAGAAGTGTGGGCATTACACAGGCCTTTGCCCCTCCTGTTCTCCTGTTCCTGAGGTTAACCGTATTGGGGGGGGGGGGGTTTGTTTATAGGGACTGACATGTAGATTGGATGTCGGACAGTAAAACTGTGCAGAGGCAGGCTGTGGATTTAGGCCTGAGATTTGGGCCTGTTCATGGTCTCAGTACAAACACAGGAGGCATCTGTAGGCAGCTGTGGCTGGGGGAGGGGGTTCTGAGGACCAGGGGGGAGCTGGTAAGGGGGTGAGTGGGAGTGGGGAGGGGGGGTTGTGGAGTGAGTACAATCAGCCCTCTGTTTTCATAAGACTCGTGGTATGTGGGAGCAGAAACAAATGTGTTCAATTTAAACCTTTTTTTCCCCCTTTTTTTACACCCCCACCCACCCACTCGCCTGTCTTTTTTAAACTGACTTTTTCTTTAAGACGCTTCTTGCCCTCCTGCTGCTATCAGCCCCTGGAAAAGAACTGGAAAAAAGTGTGTGTGCGTGTGTGTGCGCACGCGTGCATGTGTGCCTTCGGTTTGTAGAATGCTTATTATTGAGTTGGCAGCCTTCAGAGTGCCATAAGATCATATTTGCTCTGGGACAAATTTATTTTTCCTTTTTCAGGAAAAAAAGTTTAAGTTTATTTCAGATTTTTACCTCTTGCTTTATATTTGTATTTATTACACCAAGGTATTTAACTAATTATGTTTTAGCAATACAGGGTTTTTCCTAGCTTGGGGCATGGCCCATCAGTTTCAACCTGTAAAAAAGAAAAAAAAAATCACACTGCAATCTTTTTTTGTCTCAAGCTGAGTTTTATTGGTACCTCATTTGGTCTTTATTTGGCCAAATTGTGGAGATGAGTGTTAGAAAATGGGTAGGATTAGGATGTGAGGTGCAACTTCTCTGACAGTCTGCTGGTGGTAACCAGCAACCCCCCCCCCCTTCATTTTATTATTTATCAGTTGAAGTTGACTTTAGGCATCCAGCCAAACATTTAATCAGCAACCAGGATTTTGGAGTGAATGGTGAAGAGGCGTGAGGCTAAACGTCAGTGAATGTCAGTGTGAACAGAAGCTCCTGGGCTGAGACCGGAGCTTCCCCTCGGCCGTATATGTAACTGCAAGAGGTGACAATGAAGACAAATGTTTTGTCCGAGGTGTGTGGCGGAATGGGAGCGGCATGGGTTAATTTAGGACAGCCTTGTAAAACTCGGGCCATGCTTGTTTCCCAGAGATGCCCATCAGAACTGTAACCAGATACCCAGGTAGAGAGAACCGCATAACTGACTTGTAATTGACTTAAGGAGCATGGCCGCCGCCTTCTCAGTATGAGAACAAGGGACTCCTGCCAGAAGCCTGATTATTTTCTTGTGGTTCTCATTATACATACGATTTTATTTGACCTGCTGTTGTGTTCCATAATACAATAGCTCACTTATTCTTCACTTTTGTTCCAGCACGACTTTGCAGAGTGCTTCCTCTCTCCCCCCCCCCCCCCCCCCTCCCTAAACCACGTCTTATTGAAATGGAGGCCCGTAAAAGAAACGAAACGGGATTAGAACAATGCTGCGCTTCATTTAAAAAGACATATTCAATCTGCGCTAAGAGCACTGTATCCAATCCACGGTAGGCAGGAATTCAGGATCATGTCATGTCCGGAACATAATCCACCGAATAGATTCTCCTTGAAAAGGATGAAATGATTGAAATGTCAGAATGTACTGCAAAAGAAAGGTTTATGGTTATTCTATTTCATATGGCATAAGATACAAAATTAGATTTGTAATTTTGTTGTTGAATTTAAAAAAAGTTGTTGTACTTTTTAGTTGTACAGAGCAACAGATTTCTTTGTCAAGTTTACCTAAAATATGGTATTGCAGTTAACAATTAGCATGTGCATGCTAAGTGCTAGGTGCCTTTTTTAATTGAGTCTGAATAGAACCACACAAATTGTAGGCTTATTTAGACGATTATTCTTTATTATTTATTATTCTTTATTTATATAAGTACATGATTGTATGATTCATACGGCGCTGATATGTTGATTTATTTGGCAAATTTTCTTTAACTATGGACTTTTTGTAACTAAAATTAGATTTAATTTACACATCAAAGCCTTTAACTATCTTTTGCTTTCCATTTTTCCAAGTAATCTTAGCTTTAATTAAAGGATTGATCTCTCACAGTGATGAACATCTTTCAGACATACTAATACTGACCATTTAAAACGTTTAATCTTGTAAGGGAAAGAAAAATCACATTGGACAAATATGAAATGCTGTCTACACTAATCTTCCTAGTACATTTCTGTGAAATTATTTTATCCCACATAAATTTACTGGGAAAGATGTTGTATGGTCAAAATTTAAACATCATCGGGCCATTTTCACAGATAAATGCTTTTTGTAAGCTTTGCAGTTTTTGAAAGCAATTATATTCAATAATATTTATTTAAACCTGGAGGCTAAAGAGAACTTAATTGCCGGTTTCTTAATTCTGATGCGTGTGGCATGTGAGAATGGGATTTTGTTAACTGATAATGATCAGTGAAGAAAATGACATCACTGCAGGTCAAGTTCCTGAGAAACATCTGCTGAAGTGGTGGCTGAGAGGACGTGGGCCACTAATGAATGTCCAGATACAGGATTTAGATGGATTTTTAATTATGCAGCTTGTCACCTATTGGTTGAGAGCCTTCGAAAGGGGTTTTCTCCACCCTTCTCCAACCGTCCCTTGCACAGCCTCCTGTACAGTCTCGCTTTCCCCTCTCTCTCCCTCTTTGCGCTAATAGCTCTTTTGTGTACAAGAGCATGTGAAGAGGCCTATGTGCCTGGCCTAAATAGGCCATGTTGCCATGGATACCCTTGCACTCTGGATGGCTGACCTTTGACCCATTCTTTTTTTTTCTCTTTTTTTAAAGTTGTGAATGAGAGTGCAGGATGAGCAGTTAGGTCACAATAGAAACCCAGCAAGCTGAGGGGCTAACCCTGTCGCAGTCACTTAACTTCACCCGTTTATGTACTAATGGACACTTACAATGTGGTAGCCATTAGCAGATGCAAGTGTCATATCAGGAGCCAGGTCTGCATGTAACCTACCCCCCCCATGTAACCTGTGTATAGCTTTACGTTTAGTCGGAGATCTTTTCCCAGTAGCAATGATTTGCATGTTAAGAAAATGTAATTACATAGCCTACATAGTATCTGGTGCTATATTTTAGTACAGTGGTGATTTAAGGTATTTGATACATTTTAGTTTACAGCTAAATTGGCAGTACAGAAATGGACAGTAAACAGGGCAACAAAAAAAATGAAACTCATTAAAAGTTCTAGACTTGCTTTGCTGCAAACAAGTTGTTTAGCCAAGTCAAACAGGCGTATGCGCCCCAGCTAATGCACTGGTGTTGACTTGCTGGAATGGGCGAGATCATCCTGAGGTTTCAGAGTTAACATCAAGAGGGAGCATTTGTTCAGTACACAGGCCCCAGTTCTGTGTGAAGTATTGATTCAGACTACCCTTAAACACACAGCATTTTCTCCTCTGAGTGTAATGGCAGACTGCTCCTTTTTAAAGGGGGTTAACTTCAGGCATCTGTTTAGGCAGACGAGTCAATTCACTCGACGCAGAGCAAATGTATTGAGGTGAAATGTGTCAGCACTGCTGTTGTACTTCTGTCAAACAATATTAAAACATTGTGATTTTAAATGAACACTTTAATAAGGTTTTTTTTTTGCCGGCCTCGGTTAGTAAAACATCTGCCAGATGATTGATATTTTCAGTTGTATGTGTTTTTTAATTTTACACAATGGGGTAGAAACTGGTGGACAATGGTATTTGTGGACACTATAATGAGATGGTGTAGTTTTTCACCGCTGAGATCTTTTTTTATTCTTCATGAAAATTGTGTCAGTAATCCGGTGAAATGTTTGGCATATTTGAATTTGAAAATAAATATTTGTAGTCCTTTTTCTGAACATAGGCTGGACTTGGAACGTTTTGCAGTGCAACTGGAAAGTGTTTTTTATTTTTTTTAGGATAACTGATAACTCCCTAAAATTCTGTTGTTTTTGCATACAACTTCCTGTGAAAGGAATCCACACAATTGTAGACAGGATAAAGAGATCTTTTTCCTGTTTCAACTATTTCTGTTAATGTTGGCTGGAATGCAGCCTACATCACTCAGAAAAAGAACCCTGGTTCTCTCCCCACCAATTAATTACTAATTAGCACAATAAGGGGTATCGTTTGCTTAAGAATTGTTTACGTAATTACCAACAACGCACATAAACAATGGGTCTGAATTCAGACTTACAGACAGGGTGGGAGAGCTTACTGAAATTGCCTTTGCCCCGAGGGCTGATAATTGTATCTCCTGCATGGACCAGCAAGAGGTGTCAATAGCTTGCATAAGTAGGTGATATAAAACATGCGAACAATGGGGGAAGCTCCCATGCAAGTATTTCTACAGCCATTGTCTGTAGTTGCTGTTCGTATGGTGAGAGGATCATTAACACGTCCACCTACGGCAAACTGTGTGGCCCATTTGTTTTTAGCAGGGGGCCCTAAAGAAAATAACAGGGGAGGGCTTTTCTGCAAACTGGGTGATTGACATTATCTGCTGGGCCCACTCCATGGAGACATTCCTCTAGACCTGTTCTGGGAGGGGGATGTCACAGTATGCTGTTTGTGACCCATCAAGCCCCCCCCCCCTCTCCACACAGAAAATGCAGAGATTAAAATCTTTGATAATATAAGCAAGTCTTTTATTTTTTAAAAACACAGCATTTCTTTCTCCAATTATTTTTTATGTAATAGTTATACACTTTTCTATGCAAATAAAGCAAATAGAAATTTAAATATCAAGTTGTTAAAAGCTCTGTGGACTCAGTGGTGACTGCCTGGGCCTGTTGTCACATTTATTTAATATGCAGCCTACTCTGTAGCTTTGTACTTGCGCCCTAAAATTACCTAGTCTGGTAACTCTTGTGGTCCACAACTTATCTGTCTACTGGCTTCTGTTGTATGTGGCTAAGCTAAAGTATATATTTGTGTGTATGTTTTTCTGAAGTTATAATGCTGGGAGCAGGGCATGCGTTTCTCTGTCCCTTTGGCAGAGCTAGTGACTTACTTGAACAACAAATGTCCCAACATCTGCCCATCTGAGAAGCTCCCATGCAGGCTGGCAGGCTGGCGCCACTCAGCGGAGATGACAAAGACGCTTGGCCCTGTTTTCCTGTTGCTCCATGAAAGAAATTAAACAATTAGAACCAAACACTGGCAGTGTGTGTCCCCCAGAGCATTTTCTGTATTCTCTCTGCTCGAAAACCAAAGGGCTTCATTTCTGCCTTTTTTTATTTTGCATTTGGAATGGGGGATGTATTTCTGAAGAGACTTTGCCACCTTTGTTTCGTTTGTGCCCGGCCTTAATTGCACATTCTACTGATGTTAATTACGAAATCTGGAGGCTGAGGGAGATTGGAAGACGTTTACACACTGGAACGGAATAGTTTGAAAAGTAGAGCAGAGAGTTTAAAAACTTCAAGTGTACTTTGCTGCCTACTTTGCAACTTGCCTGGCGTACTG
Source organism: Conger conger (assembly GCF_963514075.1). NCBI lineage: Eukaryota > Metazoa > Chordata > Actinopteri > Anguilliformes > Congridae > Conger > Conger conger. The sequence goes on from NC_083770.1 coordinate 26,493,720, forward strand.
TACCGCGTTGCCCATTAGATCTGTCTCTGTACAGAAATACTGGCCCTGCTCTTCTTCACAGCCCGAGAGCTATGCCAGCCCGCTTGTATTTATTTCAAAAAGAAATGAAATGCACCTGCAGAACATTACAGGGCAGCCATATCTCATTAAGGTTTTCTTCAACTCTTCACTGCAGAAATAGGCTGGAATAAATACCCCAAACAGGGTCATTCTCAACTGCTTTGTTTCTGGCCCAGAGCACTTCTCATATTCTCATTCACTTTTGTTTTCCTTCCCGCGGTGTGTCGGAAATGAATTTTGCTGACCAGAGCTTTGCTGCTTGGACGTAGGACTACTTTGTGCCAATTTGAAGACAGTTTAATAGGGCAAATCCTTACTATGAGCTTGCTTCATTTGAGTAGGCCAAGCATCTTGAGAACTTGGTCTAGATGGGAGAGCTTAGCAGACTTGCAGAAAATTACTCAAGGTGGCTATAAATCAAATTTGAAAGGATTTAGTGTTACTCTATTTGTTCATAACAGTATTTTGCCCATTGACTTTTTCTTACAGATGCATTGTTTGTGAACTATTAACCGCCATGAATATAAAAAAAAGCTTTTCTTTTTTTCTTTTTTAAATCTAAATACGTGTCCTCTGTCATGACTTGCATCAGAGAACATGTGTACGGTAGGAAGAAATCTAGAACACTGTGTCTTAGTTTGAGCGAACTCCACAGGGGGGCGGAGGTTGCTCCAGTTGTAATTCTACACCAGCGGACTTTTCAAGTTCCTCAGTTATGTTTTGTGGTTTAACCAAAGATACACATTGAGGCTGGTCCATCATTTTTGTGTGTTGAAAAGACTGAATTGTACTTTGTTACTGCGACTGGGGGGTTATATGTAGTAGTATTTTTTTTTCCACTCAACAAAACATATTGCAAAGCATCTGCTGCAAGTATTATGATTTTCACATGCAATTCCACAGTGGCCCCCTTCCCCAGACCCCCGGCTGTTTATTTTGGCTGCTCTCCTTCCGTGTCTCCTGAAACTCTCTGGCCCCCACACTCCTCTGCCTCTCCCACTGTGTGTGTGTGTGTGTGTGTGTGTGTGTGTGTGGATGGATGCGCGCATGTGTGTGTGTGCATGTGCGCTTGTGTGCCCGTGAGTGTGTACGTAGATATGTGTGTGTGCGCGAGGTGGTGTGATTGGTGCGATGGGACAGAATTGTTTTTTTCTTGTGGGGGGTGGGGGGCAGTTTTGACTATGTTGTTTTGGGGTGTTTTAACCAGACTCCTCTTGGAGCACAGTACCAATTATAAAATAGAAGACTCAGAAAGTGCTTGGGGGCATGTGCCAAAATCCCGACAGGAGCTGTCAGACAGGGGACAGACAGTGGAGTGCCGGGGGGGGGGGGGGGGGGGGCATGGGGTTGAGGCTCCTTAGTGCTCACAATAGCCCATGTGGGAGGACCCTCATGATTGACATAGATTAGACAGTGAAATGTGCTTTTTCACAGAAAGCAGGATTTACTAGGCAGTGGACATGGAGCACAGCTAGTTGGTTTGAATGGACACCCAGTGGCCTGTGTGAGCCAGGCCTCCTGACAGCTGTATGGACACAGGCCCAGTGGCTCCATCTCTTAATGCAGCCTTGGGCTGGCCGTTAAAAATGAGGGGGAATGATGCAAACTTCAAGAATTTCTCCTATTTAGATGGGACTTGAGGGCCATGCCCCGCCCACCCCTTTCAGTGCTCTCTTGGCCCCCCCAGCTGTCAGGAAACAATACCCTCTGCCTGCTTCGACAAACTCGTTCCTGAAAATGTTTTTTTCCCTCTCGTTTTCCCCTCTACTATAATGTCTTTTCCATTTTTAACCCGCAGTCATCCAAACTTCCTTCCTCCCAGCAAACTCACAGTGATGAATGAAGCTTTAAAAATCCAGCCCTGTGCAAATCATTATTAACCCTTGGTGAACTTGGATAGATGTTTTTTCAGAGTTGCAGAGTTTTTTTTCTTTCTTTTTGGACCTGCCTAAATGTTTCAGTGTGCGACTGTAAAAAAAAAAAAAAAAAAAAACTCCAGTCATGTACACGAGTCCATGGGAAACGCATTTTCGTTTTGCGCATTTAGCATAAATCAGTTATACTGCATGTCTAAATCCATAAAGGGCAAAAGTAATTTGTTTATTACAGGTGGTGCGTAGGGAAGCAGACTGGTGAAACGGCATGAGTGTGCTTTAGTCTAGAACTGAGGTGTGAAACTATAAAATGGCTCCTAGGAAGTAGGGTGTAGGGAACAAACGACCCAGCAGAAGACTGGTGTTAGGAAACAGGAAATGATGTCCTTGCCAGACCAGCAGCAAAGGCAGATGGGAGAAAGGCTTGTGCACTGATAAGGCCCAGCCTCTGCAGGTGGAATGGATTATTCACCCAGCTCATCTAACCATGCCACCATTACGGCTCTTTGCTCTGAAGATTTTTGCCATTTTTGCCAGCCCTGCAGTCATGTAGCTATTCTTATTCCAGGTGGAAGCTTTGATTCCTTCATAAACATGATAGCTACTAAACCAGCTAACTCAGTTTGTTTATGATACAAGATTTTGGTGTGTTTGCGATTTTGTGTATGTGTGCGTTTGACTTTGGAAGCTTAATAAAAGCTGTTAAATTAATTTTAAATCCTTGGGTTTTATAGAAAAAAATTGCTTGGGCACATGAAAATCTGATATATCTGGTGTTTAACTGATACACATACCAGATGGCTGAACTCTGCACTGGAGCACCAGTAATGGGAGTCAAGAAAAGTGAAAAAAGGCCATTTTACAAATTGTTGCTTTTAGCAGAGAAAACTAGCCATTCAGCACGAGATCTCCCAGTCCATGGAGAACAGGCCCGAGTGAAGCTGTTGTGGGGAGAATAGTGACCTAACGCTTGAAAACTCCAGAGAATGAACATGTTTAAAAAATAATTGTCTTTTCTTTTTTTTCTTTTTTTTTTTCTTTCTCGTGCACACCCATGAAATGGTTGTTGATAACATCTACAGTAGGGGGGGGGGGGCAGTTTAGTTTGGTGTGGGTCAAAAGGCCAGTGTAATTCACCCGGGTGCCATTGGTTAGACAAGTACCCTCCCTCTCTCCCCCACCCCCTGCCTTCCCACTCACAGCTTGATGGGACTTCCTCCCAGCTGTCCCGAGGACAGGCGCCCACAGCTGGGTCTTCGCTGAGACACATTCCCCGACAAACCCCAATTTCACAGTTCCCCCCCCCCCGTCCCACTCCCACTCCCACAGCTCAGACTTATGCAGCGTACAGGTGGCAGAGATGCGCTGTCAGAGTTATGACTCTCCGCTGACTTTTACGCTTTCATATTTATGACCATCTCTTCTGCTCCATAATAGAAAAATCTTATTTCAGGGAATTGAGTGTTCGCGCATTTTAGTGACTCCCTAAGTGTGAACCGGAGAGTTATTTATTCGAGATGACTGACTGGAGGACCCGGTGAGGTTAGCTTGCAGAGTAAAATTTATCTTGGAAGAGAAAAAAGGGACACCTGTGTATTTAAAAAAATCAAAATAAAATCTTTTTTTTTTTTTTTTTGACAGTCGCCCAAAACTAAACATGGCTATTACAAATGCATAGCCCTCACTGGTGCTGTTCTTCCTTCAGTGGCTACCAGAGCAAATCTAAGTTCAGTGGACAAGCCTGTTTTGTGATGAGTGAGCTTTTTGTCATTCGGCATTCTTCTGTAATGTGAACAAGGCAAGTAAGTGGTTGTTCAGTGTGTGGATAGCATCAACACACTGAATCACTCAAACCACCTTATGTCTTGTTTGCTCAACCTGTGGTGACTAAAGACAGATGTCACCATTGCGGCATTAGGCACAGTTTAAGTTGTGGTAATAGCCACAGCCTACCTGTAGTCCCATTAATATGAACGACTCTTGCCATATTTTGTTCCCTTGTACTTTACAGCACCGATTAGGCTGTTGTGTTAATTAGCCCATTTCCCCTTGGGAGCAGTCTTGCTCCCTTTTGTCTATTGAATTGTGCATAGCGTTATTTATTGGTTCACACAACTTTGTCAGAGTCAATGAATGCTAAGTGCTTTGTGTTTGCCCACAGCGCTCATCTCCGGGTTTGTTGTGCAGGCTTTCCTTGTGTGAGGGCTGTGTATGTCTCCCTGTGATGGTTGTGTATGTCTCCCTGTGCGATGGCTGTGTATGTCTCCCTGTGAGGGCTGTGTATGTCTCCCTGTGCGATGGCTGTGTATGTCTCCCTGTGAGGGCTGTGTATGTCTCCCTGTGAGGGCTGTGTATGTCTCCCTGTGCGATGGCTGTGTATGTCTCCCTGTGAGGGCTGTGTATGTCTCCCTGTGCGATGACTGTGTATGTCTCTTTGGGGTCACTGATTCTGTTTCTCCTTCTGCAGTACCTGCAGATGAAATGGCCACTGCTGGACGTTCCAGGAACTGCTGGTCTGAAAGACTCCAGATCGCCCACCCCAGGACACCTAGTGAGTACACCTTCTCTCCTGCTGGCCTTCCCTCCCACCTCAAATCAAAATGTCACTATGACACTACAGGACACAGTACCTCATGCAGACTTTATGTACATAAATTAATTAGCATGTCCTGTATATTGATCTGTTCTTGCCGTAGACTTGTTTTGTTGTTTTTGTCTTTTTTTTGTATCCTACCATTTCTTCACCTAGCTTTTTTAATTTGCCTGATCTTAAATGGCAACCTACAGTATTTTCCACTCTGAGAGAACATACGCTGTTTATCTCTGTTATCATCACTCCTCCCGTGGCAAAACAGTGCCACTTTACGGTACGGTTTCTTGACCAGAATCTGTCAGGTCAGTTAGACATATGAAGGGGTACTGTCAGGACAACAGCAGATTACCCTGCTTGAGTTTTCCCTTCCCACAGACTAAGGAAGTTGGCCACAAGATTTCCATAACATGCTGATCAGATCTATATTTATGCCTGCCTGCCTGGGGTGAAAGTTAATGTTCTATTTTTTTGGGTCCAGAACAACAGCGAGCGGGGCTCACAGTTGTCCCTGAATGGATTAGTAACTGCCGTGGTCTGACTCCTGACCTTTGCTACCCTGTCCAGACACCGCTGCAGAGAACCTCCGGGGAGGACTCACCCCGAGCGCCCACTTATCCACTCGGGAAGCACATTTTGCGCGCCGGGCGTTTGTCGCGGTCTCGTAAACACAATGATTCTCCAGACAAAGTGAGCATTGACTGTAGTCGAGGGAGACCGGTTTCAGCTTCTTGCCCAGGGGACTCCTGGGTGGCTGTGTAGGTCACTCCAGTCTCAATTGGAATCCAATTAAAGCCGTTTTATTACAATAAGTGCTGACCTCACCATGACCCATCTCCGCACACCAAACGTTTGTCCTCGGGACACAGCTCTCCCTGTGCCGCAGTTTGGCCCCGAGGATGGGTTTTTATTTTATTTACTTAATATATAACATTATGAAATGCATGCACCCACATTATGGGACAGCGAAAAATTGGAATATGCAGAGGGGTAATGGCAATTAAATTAGAGGGAAATGAATGGGGTATTGAGGAGTGGATGTGAATGTTTGAGTCCCTCTGGCTGACTTTCGCACTGGCAGTAAAAAGAGGCGGGCGGGGCGAACGAGACCGCGGGCCCTCTCGGCCAAAGAGGGCCCGTCTTTGTTCCGAGCAGGCGGGACGGCGGCCATGCCTCGAACGCCCATCGAACGTCTCTCTCCGCAGAACGGGTCTGCCTGATTTCCCTGTTTCCCCATGTGCAGGGCGAGGAGAGCTCTTCCTGCAGGCCCACGCTAATGAGGGATTACTGCTCAGGGCCACATAAAGGCAGAGAGGGGCCTGGTGGGGAAAGGACAGGGCAGACTCACAATGGGTGCTTTTCCTGTTCAGGCAGTCATTTGGTTTGCATTTGCAGGGTCTCAGAACACTGAATATTTATGACTGCTAGCATGCAGTCATTTCTTTAAGCGGTTTTTATTGGACATTGATTTCTCTGTAGACACACAAACGCACTTGATATTTTTTTGATATCACATGTAATATTTCCACTCTTTTTTTTTTCTCTTTAATATTTTTGTAAACTTCATCTTTAGTGATGCGTAGTTGATGTTTGTTTTGTCCCATATGGAATAGCACATCACTTGGTTAGCGGTACCCACCAGCTTGAGAAGTGTAACCAATTGTTTGACTAGCGTTGCTCATCTGATTTCCCATCTCTGGAAACGGCGAGGGGGCCCTGGTGAAATCGGCAGAAACAGCGTGTTGTCGTTATGCTGGGGCGCTCGGCTGTTTCTCCCTTCCTCCTCCGTTTGTTGAAAAGGAAGCGGGAGGCTCTGGAACAGGAAAAAGAGAAAAACGCTGGATGCGAAAGGCCCGTTGAAGCCCGTCCTGTCACTGTGCAGATTGGGTCCATAAGGCCTGTATGCTAATTAGGTGAGCCAGCTCAGTCCGAGCCTCTCAATTATTCAGTAGACAGGTTTGTTTAGCATTCTGTTGGCATTGCTTTGGGTGGTATGTGAGTGTTGGGGTGGGTGGGTTGGGGAGAAGGGAAGGCGCGCGAGTCTGTCAGTGCCCCCCTCCTCATCTAAGCCCTGCGTTCAGAGTGCTGCCTCACCATGAATAATACATCAAAGGCAGCGCGGGGGCAGGTGATGCATTGTGGGAGACTCAGCCTTGTCAGTCCATCAGTAGCGCCCGTGTTGGACTCGCAGGGCTGCCGCAGCCTGGATCTTCAAACGCTCCGACGCATCTGCTCCACGCTAATAGAATCTTCAGACACGACTAATTGAGTCTGATCACCGAGCACCACTGCACTTCGACTGGGGCTCTGTGCTCGTTTCGCCATTCTGGCCATCGAGATTCGCTGAATCGGTGGTTCTCGTCTCCGACAGCGCATCTTCTTTTTCTGGCAGCCTTTAATTCTACGCTGTTTATGTGGTCTAAGTTTGTGTATGTGCATTCTGAAGCTGGTAAACGCGTTGTCTGCATTCGAAAACAGACGGGTGAATTTTATATCAATTTATTTTTTCTCTATGAATTGTTGCCAAGACCCTTGTCTACATATGCTGTGAATGTAATATGCCCGTTATCCTGGGAGATTGGAATGCAAAATCCTGCAAGTAAAGCAAGTACAGTATTTGATATTCTGCAGTCTTTCCAAGGACATGAAATCATACCTGGAATTTCAGCAGCCCCACGAGTACACATGGACAGACATCCTCTTAATAATGTATTAAATATATGTTTCCCAAGTACCTCATTTCTGTATAGTTAGGAGCCTTAAAATCATAACATTGTCCTGGTTTTTAAATCAACTCATGTTCCAGTGCTTGTTCCAATGTAGAAAGAGAAAGTGGATCCCTTCTTTGTTAAAATAGTTTGTTCATGTTCAGACATTGATGCCAATGTCCATACACGTTCTCCTTTCATTTGCATTACCTTTCAGCGTAGTAATTATTTGAATTCAGCTGGCAGTTATCTTCATTTGTTAGTTGGAAGGTAATTTTTCTTTTTCCTTTGGGAGAGAAATCGACTGTGAAAAGCGTGCCGCAGGTGAACTGGAGGAATTTTCCACACAACTTCCTTCTCTACGGGGAGCGCATTGGTGATCATTGTTGCCTGGCTACCTGTGTTTGTTCTGTCTGGAGTGTGACTGAGGGAAGTGGCAGCAGGGACTCCAGTCCTTTTGTGTAGTTAGCACCCGCGCACTACTCCGCTGCACTGGGCCCAAAGGCCCCGGGACGGATACGGCAGCCATGTTGTTGTACGGCGCTCGGCCCGCTTCCTCACTACGCCTCCCTCTTTGTTCGGAGACGGCGCTGTTGTGTTTAACCAAGGCGGGCCCGTCCGCAGTTCCCCAAGACCACTGCCCCTTTTGTTTGCTTGTTTCTGTGGCTGTCAGCAGTTGGGGCCTGCTGGCTGGAAGCTGCAAGTTCTCTAGCTTTGAGGGACTGAGAGAAGTGAAACATCGCAGTATAACCAATGAACTCTGGCGGGACTTGGGTGGTGGTTTGACATGCCTGTCAGGGCTGAATCAAGGGCTGTTTCACGTGTTTCGCCCACAGAAAAGGGGAACATGCAAAACCAACCAATTCCAAGTATTAAAGCTCCTCAATGTCATAATGGAGGCCGACGTTTGTTTCTGTTCGTGTCTTGGGCATTGCTGAGAATTTGGACTGGTTATATTTCCCAGCAATGTGTGCTGGTGGAGCTAGAATTGTCCCCCCTTTTTTTTTGACAGGACTTGAAGGAATTTGTGCTGTGCAACCAAGTTTAATAATTTAGACAAGGAACTTGTAATGTCCCTTCAGCTAACAGGCTCATAACTCATTCTTATAAATTAAATTACAAAATTACGGATGTCACCAAATTGCTAGTTAAACGGTTTGACTTTATGGGCCTGAAGATGAACAAAATGTGCTTGGCATTCCAGAAATGGCTCATTACTTAGTGTCCATTACAGTTTAATGTGCACAGGTCTTTCTGGGGGTATGTCAGTCCCAAGCTTTCTTCCCACAGTTCTGTGAGAGAACCTTTGGCTGGAATTCCTCCCAAGAGCAGCCTGGGTTGCGTCACACATCGAACCCGCCCGAGCTCTTCAGGAAATCAAAGGCCTGGAGACACACAGGCGGGATATCGATACGTGGCTAGATTTGGAAATGTCAGGGAGAACAGTCGAAGAGAGGGATTTTACAGGGCAGGAAGTTTTGGACCCAGTGCACCTCCAGAACCTCTGCCCCCTTTCTCTTATCCCTATTCTCACAAATGTGCTCTGCCTTGACCCTGCCGGCCTCCTCTCCCCCTTGTTACTGCTAAATAAGGCCGATGCAGTCAGTGCAGAAACTTAGCAAATGTAGAGAGCCTGGAGAATTTTCAGACCCGGAGTCACAATGGATTTAACGAGGATTAGGAGATGAGTTGCTTCTTCTGTCTCTTTAACAAAAAAAGCGAAAAGAAAGAAAGAGGGTCCAAAATCCCTACAATGTGTTGTTCGGTGCCCCAGCACCTCGTTACAGGAGTGTATTTTTTGTGGTCTCCCCACTTTAACAATTCCACATTCCGTGCGGTTTCACTGATGACAGTTGCATGGCTGCTTTTCTGAACGTGCTTCTTTAGACTAGTTGGCAGAGGGTTTTTTTATTTTAGTTCTGAGTTTTACAATCCTGAAATAGAATATGACTTTGGCACCTTCCACTTATAATCAGGATTTTTAAAGTGTCTGTGGAGTCATTATCTACTTTGTGGTTTATGACTTAGTAGGTGTGCCACATGATGAAGACCAATTTCCTTATTTATTATATAAATTATTTTTTCATTTAGTTTTTACTTTCTTGAATCACATTGGCACTGACCTGCATGTGTGTGTGTGTGTGTGTGTGTGTGTGTGTGTGTTTGTAGGGTGGGTGTGGTGACAACACACTTAGAATCACTTCCAGAATGAATGGCTGGTTAACCTGTGGAACAAAGCCTTAAATGCAAAAGACGTGGTCAGCCTGCTTTTGCGTCCGGTTCCTGTTGGGGTTGACAAACAAGGCTCTGGTTTCTCCCGACATACCGTGCATTCTTTTCACCCTTTTTCCTGGAGTTTAGAAAGGCTTGCTTCTCCTCCCACCCAGAAGTGATCGTGTAGCAGAAAAGGCACACAAAGCTCGGAGGGTTATTCAGTTTGTTCTGTGCTCTCTTGCCCATGGGCTGTTTGTCTAGTAATTCAACTCAGATGTGGGGAATCCAAAAACATGTTTGCTTGAATGAAATCCACCCCCTCCGCCCATACTTGCCAAGGACCGTGCTTTTCTTAGCCGTGTTCCAACTTTAACAGCCTAGCGTGGTACAGCCACTTCTGCCTCTGTCAGGTCAAATGGCTCCACAGATGGGCACCTTGTGCGCACACTGGCTTAGCGAGTTCTCGCTATTTTTCACCTTCCTGTAACCATGTCAGTTTTTGCCCAGCATTGCCCTGGCTGGGACGGGCAGACATGAGAATGGAGGGGCATTTTTGAGTTGGTCCAGGTCTCCCGTCTCCTGGCTCGATTTAAAGAATGTGATTTCTGTTCATGCAGGAAAGTTTGTCTGGGTCCAAACCCCCAAACTGCTAAATGCCTGAAGTGTATGCCTTTGCACTGTGTCTATTTGGATGTCATTTATTTTAAAGATTAGGCTTCTAGAACATCTCTCAGTATCTGATGGTATGATTACAGTGTTATGTACATATGGCGGTCTGCTCATTTGCATAAATGTATTTAATGGTCCTGCAGAACTTTCAGCCTGCCTTGTTAACCTCCCTCCCTGGCCCGACCACGGTCACGCTGCAAAATGTAATGGAGTGTGAGTCAGTTCGGAGTAGCCATCTTAGCTGGCTAACTTAAAGAACTTGTTTTTATCTGATAGGGGTTTGAACAGGCCTCCACATGATCTCACTGGTTTAGTGGTCTAGAAGGCTGGGAAGCTCACCAGTTGAAAATGCGTAAATTCACTGCTCTGTGTGACATCATTCTCTGCCATTCTCCCTGTTATTGTTCCAGACCTTAATAATTGGAAAATGTAAAATATAATAATAATAATTAATTGCCATAACCTCAGAGCTGATTGTAGCAATGGTATCAAATCATGAATTGGAACACTTTATCAGATGTTTTCATAAAAATCTTTCCTGCACACCAGGTTTCTTTGACAATCAGTAATTATATGTACATGCAGTAGTTTCTGTACCAAATTGTCAATAATGAGGGAACCCTGGGGTCAGGGTTACAGGGCACCCGCTAGCCAAAATCTCCCTCCACAACACAGCCTGCTTAGTAACGGGCGCGCTGCTCTCCTGCCCCCCGTGGCCGTCCGTTGGACCCCGGGAGCAGGGCCGGGCTGGGCTGGGCTGGGCTGGGCTGGGCTGGGCCGGGCCGGGCCGGGCCGGCAGGCTCTGTCTGCAGGCCGGGCGTGAGTGTCAGCACGCAGGCTTACGGAGCGGTCCGTGTTGACACTGCGCTGCGTCCTGCCAGCCCGGCTGCCGGCCCCGGGATTGTCTGAGCGGGGAGGAATGCTGCTGGCCACATTGTTTGTTCACGCTCCAGTGGTCTGTACGGCCAGATGAGGTGACCAGTCAAAAAAAAGAGTGTGAGTTATCACACTCTCCCTCTCTGCCTCTCTCTGTCCCTCGTGTTCTGTGCTTCTGTAAACAAGGATGACCAACAAATGTAAGCTGTAAGGATGTTTTTTAAAAATATATTTTAAGGTATTTTTAAGCATTTAAAAACATACAAGTGGTAAGTAGCGGGTCAAAATGTTCTTGTGTTTATTCTACTGCAAATTGACTGACTGTTCTGGGCATTGTTTGACTTGCATGAATTTCTTTCCCCCCAATTTATTCATTTTTTTCAAAAGCTGGTTGAAATGCTGCACGGCTTGCCAAAATTTGTTATCAATCTTCGACATCAGATCGGTGTTAACACACGAACAGTGTATTCCAAGTTATTAATTATTGACAACTACAATTTCCAATTCTCACTGAAGTGCTGCCCAAAATGTCTTGGCACCCAGGTCTGGGGGTCTGAAGCAGGAGTGCTGCAGTATGTATAATGCAGTGAATATTTTACCTTCACAAGGCCGTGGTGAAGCGCTGAACCTTGTGGCACAAAGCCCCTAATGTTTTAACCCCCACAGGAAACCAGCGTTTTTTCCCCCTGCAGTTGGGTCTTTGTAGGAACAATTTCTCTGCTTCTTTCTGGATCTTTCTCTTTTGCAGAGCCTCATTATTATCAGTAAAGTCATTATAAAATGCAAACAGCCTTTCATAAAAGTAAAATAAAGTTTGCATGGGATAAAGAGAGCAGGGGAAGGGTGGTCGTTTAGAAGCATGCAAGAGATTTGGAACAATTTGGGCAGCGTGGACTGAGTGCCTGGGATAGCTCAATGCGAACCTTGTTCCTTGGTGAAGCACAGTGGTTAGAGGAGAGGAGGAGAGTGGAGAGGTCGAACACGCTTGCCTGGGAAGGAGTCGGGCTGGGGGGGGGTGGGGAGGTTAGACTCAAGGAACAAGACTCCATTCTCCCCTGGCCCTCCCATGTGACAGCCCGGGCCAACAAGCAGCCCTTTCAGCCGGGCAGCCAGGGGAAATGAGCGCAGCGCTGAACACTGCCTAATGAAAGGAGAGACGCTGCTGATTATTGCCATCATCGTCCCGGGCAGGTCTGCGAGCAGCAGTCCAGCCGGAGTTTTGGGCAGAGGCGCACTTCTGGCACTCCTGGCCACAGTTAAAATAGCTGAAATAACAATGCTCTGGCGGCTCCGGCAACAGAGCGGCTTTAACCCCTCCTGGGCCAGACAGGTGTGCCCCAGCCCTCCTCCCTCCCGCCCCGAGTTGACAGGGCTCTGTGTGCCACACTGGGTGTCGTGTGCTGGTAGCTAGCGAGGCGCCACTGTGTTTATTGAGCTTTTCTCCGTCCACCATTTTCCAGGAGCTCCATAGCTTTTTTTTTAGGGGTTAGTGAAATGGCTTTCCCGAATTGCCAAAAAATTTACTGAAAACTTCACTTGGGAGGTGGGGTGTGACGACCTGTTTCTAAATGGCACTGTTCAAGAATAACGACCAGTTGATTGACCTTCAATAGGACGTTAAGAAGTTATGGTCATTTCTGTGAATTGATACTGAGGTAGTAGTATGTTGTTGATTTAGTACTGTAGTGAGATGAACAGTTGTTGGTAGATTGCTAGACGGAGTCATGTTTTTGGTGGGGGTGTATTTAATGCTGTGATTTCTGGCTCTGAGGCACAGTTGTTTTGTCCTTTGGGCTGAACAAACAGTTCTCTCCTCTAGCAATGGGCAGTAATAGTCTTGGCAGGCCGGCCCAGTTTTTTTTCTTTTGTTTTTTTTGGAGCTCATTGGTGGCTGTCCAGATTGCATCATAAGGCCCGTCACACGCACAGCCGTATGCTGTTTACCAGAGATACCGGCGGCCATGCCGGCTCAAGTGCCCGGCTGTGTTTCCACTAAGGCCTGTCTGTGGAAGTGGAAGGCAGAGGTGCTGATGTCTGACTGGGCCCAGCCTCCAGGCCTGTTTGGCAGCCTGACCAGCCTCTGGGTGTGTCAGCAGACCTGTTTGCTCTCAACCACCTCTGCCAACTGTGCAACTGGTGTTTATTTCCAGGCAGAGCAAGGGCATATGAGGCACATCTGCCTTTCAAAGCTTGAAGGGATTATTCTCTCACACCTCCTGAATTCTCTTTTAGGAACGTTACTGATTCACACAAGCAATATTCTGGGGCATGAGTTTTTTTCCCCCCAAGAGAGTGAATGTGGAGTAATGGCCGTACATCGGCTATCGTCAATCCGAGGAACCGTACCGTTTCAGTGTAGAATTATGATCATCCTCTGTCATATCCTTCCCCTTAATCCTAAAATCTCCTATTCCTCTCCCTCCCACAGTCCAACAAGGTCCCCGTTGTGCAGCACGCCCACCACGTGCATCCGCTGACGCCACTCATCACCTACAGCAACGAACACTTCTCCCCCGGGACCCCTCCTTCGCACCTGTCCCCGGAGATCCTCGACCCAAAGACAGGTACACACCCCTTCCTCCCGCCGCTCCGCCTGTCGGCCAATCCCGCATGGCACTGGGTCTGACCGCCCCGCCCTCTCTCTGCCCCCCCTGCAGGCATCCCGCGGACGCCCCACCCCTCCGAGCTGTCACCGTACTACCCCCTCTCTCCCGGCGCCGTGGGGCAAATCCCACACCCTTTGGGCTGGCTGGTTCCGCAGTAAGTCTCTCAGCCCCCATCCTGTGTGTACGTGCCTGAGTAATCATTGAAAATGCAGTTTAGTCAATAGTAGACTAACTCCACTGGTCCCTCTATACATATTTCTGTTTATTATTTTTTATCGTCAACTATGCTCGTGGAGTATGTTCTTCTCAGAAATATTACTTGGAATGCTTACTTGGAGGCTAATAAATAATAATAAAATAAAAAAGAATTATTATCCAAAGAAATGTGCGTTTTGACGTGGACCTCGAATTGATTGTAACGGTGCTGTTGTATACGCACAAGGTCGCAGTTGATGAGAGGTCGATCAGCATGGGTGCGTTACGTGTCTAATGTGTTTATGATGGTTCTCACTGCTACCTCCTCTCTCCCAGGCAAGGCCAACATATGTACTCTATTCCCCCGGGGGGGTTCCGGCACCCATACCCTGCGCTTGCCATGAATGCGTCCATGTCCAGGTGAGCGTCTCCCCCTCTCCCATTGTCAAATGGGTCAACTCCGTCTCCCTTAAGAAGTGGACCTTTTTGTGTGTGGTGCCTCTGCTCTGGTTGTGCGATTCCATTGCTATGGTTGTTTGGTGTGACCTGATTCGTTGCATTACTTCACAGCTCTTGTTTGGGTAACCCTGAAACAAATTGCACACAAAGACATGTGAAGCCACAGCGAATGTTGTAAGCTTTCGTTAGTGTCGGCGTAGTAGGTTTGGAGCTGTAGTTTTGGTGGGGTTGGTTGGGTGGTGGGGGGGGTACTTCAAACATTCTGAGTTTAATAGGACCTCTAGCTGTGAGCATGTTCAGCAAGAGAACAGATTTTGGCATGAATACAAAGAAGGTCTCTTTACTCTCCAAAGACAACGGAGAGAGACCATCAGCATTCTAAAGTGGCTTCGCACATCCAGGGTAACCCTGAAAACCTCTCGCTATTCCCTCTTTGAGTAAATGGTACCGTGTTGGATTAAAGATGTGAAAATCTCTGCTCTACGCTTGAGCCGGGATGCTGAGCCGCTCCACTACACGCAGAAAGAAGAAAGGCTTGCGCCATCGATCGGGAGGAATCAAACCTCATCTAAAAACCGACACCTCCCATCTAATTGAGCTTTCTGCACCACTCTCGAACATGGAGAATTGCGCAATTTAAAAGTTTGTACAGAGCCTTCCTGTCCATGTATGAGCTGAAATATTAATGGCAGCCCTTGCATAACCAATCGCAAGCGTTTATCCGCTCAACGCAGCCCGGCGTACAGCCGCACTCTCGTCTCCGCTCTCCCCCTGCTCCCTCAGAAGCGCGTGGCGGGTTTCTGTCCTGTCCTTTGTGTTGACGCTCCTCGCTTGGATGTCTTCAGATGTGATATCCCACGTGGTGTTCGCTGGCACGCCACGCCACGTTCCAGCCTGGTTCCTGCTCATGCATCACCAATATTAATTCCATTGTGTTCAAAGAAGACAGTCGGAAGGAAAGGGGAACTGGGGAGGGAGAAGGGACGCGTTTCTCCCTTTTTAAACTCGGGAGGAAAAGAGAGCTGCCTCTCGTCTCCCAGCGGAGCTAGAACTGCCTTGTCAGCCCATTGCCGGCTTCAAAACAAATCATTTTAAAAGCTCTAATTGATCATAATTGCACCTCTTTGCATGTTTCTTTCCCTCTTGAAAATCGGTTGCACAAGTGATTATATTTGGGGTTCTTTTTTATTTTTTTTTGCTGTTGTTGTTGGTTCTTGTTCCCATTCTGTGCGAGACTCTTTATGGACGCAGCTGTTTCCATTTTAATGAGAAATCTGTCATTTTCATGCCTTTGACGCAAGAATTAATATAAGCGGAGGAAAGGACTACAATCGTGTGCTAAGAATTTATAAGAGGGGTGGGGACCACAACTCCATCCCCTCCCCTGTTCTAGGATTGAGAATAGTTGTGCGCATTAACACTATTGATAAAATGTCACTTATTTTGGAGAAAAAAGAGTGCAGATGAGTTATTTGCTCCCTGCCCAACCAGAGAAAGGGTTTTCCTCTTTTTCTGCCCAATTTCAAATACCCATTCATGTAAATATATCGCACTCATTGCTGCAACCTTTGCTGTCAATTTGGGTGAGTGCATCTCCAATGAAGCCCATGAAGTTTGCCATGCAGTAGTTTGCAAGTCGAACTCGCACAGACAGGAGTTGGAGGAAGATGTCATTGTACAGATTTTGAATCACCAGCAGGGGTCGGTGATGCACATTGAGACACTGTCATCCCAGCTGACTTGAGCCCTTCCTTCCTTGTGTGACACCAGAGCCAATTGAGTTGCCCTATGAGGTTACCAGTTACTACAGTTTGCAGTGGCGTGATCCAGATTCAATACCCATCCACACGTGAACGGTGCCTTAACCTGATGAACTAACCAGCAGCCCATCCAGAAAAAAAGGCCCCAGTGTGCTTACGAACAACAGAATCATACCTTCATTTGATATTCTCTTTTATAGCACTGTTTCATCTCACCCGTCGTGGTAGACAGGTTTTTTATTTGATATTAAGTGAGCAAAGCAAATGTTGGAGTCTTGCATGGAAATATGGATGTAAAATAATTTGCTGCCAGCAAGGAACATTAAGTGACAATGTTCCATTGTACATTCCCTACCTTGGCGAAGGGGAAATTAGCATCGTCAGGTTTCCTCATGCTGGGAGCTGTGTGAAATGTTCTTAGGCTTGAAACTGGTGGTGAGAGAACCCAGTACAATTGTCAGGTCCCCATTACCATGGCAACAACATGATTCATAATTTTCTTCTGGGTTGCAAAAAGGCTCTTTTTGAAGGATTTGAACGAAATTTCACGGATCCAAACCCCTTTGGAACTATGTAACTGTATGTAAAGGGTAAAAGAGGAGGACTCTAACAGTAATGTGTTCTTCTGTGCCCGCAGCCTGGTGTCCAGCCGGTTTTCTCCTCACATGGTGCCTCACCACCCCCACGGGCTGCACCAGACTGGCATCCCTCACCCCGCCATCGTCTCGCCCGCCATCAAGCAGGAGCCCAACAACGAGAGCTCCGTCATTCACTCGTGAGTTTTCCCCTTCAACCCGGCTCCACTCTACCACACTTTGGCTGTAGTACTTGTGCGCTCAGCTGACTTTTCGGTCAATAGCTTCAGATAAACGTTCAGATGAAGTTGGTGTGTGTGTAAGGGGCCTATGTGGCATTCCCTGACCCAGGGGTCCACTGTGCTTCTCCAGGAAGTCCCCAGGACCGGCGAAGAAGGAGGAAGACAAGAGGCCCCACATCAAGAAGCCACTGAACGCCTTCATGCTGTACATGAAGGAGATGCGGGCCAAGGTGGTGGCTGAGTGCACTCTGAAGGAGAGTGCTGCCATCAACCAGATCCTGGGCAGGAGGGTGAGTACACAACACCTGTCTGTCTTATCGCTGTCTGTGTCTGTGTCTGTATGTATACCTGTACGTGTACGTGTACGTGTATGTGTCTGTCTGTCTGTTTCCCAGTCTGTCTCTGAGTGCCTGTGTGCGTGTGTATGATGTGTGTGTGTGCTGGTTTGCATGTGCGTACTTGTTCATCGTGCTATGCGTTCCCAGTGAACCGTGACATTCTCTGGTGGCGTTTGTGTTGACAGTGGCACTCACTATCGCGGGAAGAGCAGGCCAAGTACTACGAGCTGGCAAGGAAAGAGAGGCAGCTGCATTCCCAGCTATACCCCGGCTGGTCGGCACGAGATAACTACGTAAGTAACACGCCCAATAGGCCTTCCCAGACACTTCCAGCTTTGCTTTAAACAACCAAGGAAATATCTAAGTGCACTCAACTGAAACGTGTCAATGTAAACCACATACAGTGTTCCCCCACCCCATGTATTAGATCCTGTTATTAGTCCCTTTGGTTTTATTCTAATACTGGTCTCACGTCCTTGACTGTTCTCTTTTGATGTGTACAGGGAAAGAGGAAAAAGAGGAAGAGGGACAATAAGACTGACTCCACTCCAGAAGGTAAGGTGGCCATTTCTTTTCTATCTGTCCTCTCTGAAGTTGAAGATGTGCAGCCAGTCCCGTTCACACAGGGATTTACAGCTGTAATTAGTTCAACGGATTCTGATACAGGAAACGCGTGTTAGCAGGAAGAGCGTGGAAGGATTCAAAGAATGTGCAAGACCAGATTAATGTACTAATATACAAAAAATGTTTTCTCTTGTTGTACAGAAAATATCTTTCTCTCTTCCGCAACTCTTCCTCCCTTACTAACCACCACTCCTCTGCACTTCTGACAAGCAGCATATGAGGTTCAGTGTTAACAGTGGCAGGTATGTCTGTTCTGGGTTCCTGACAGACGCCATATTGGCACCAGCACCAGGCTGCAGTGTGTTCTGGTCATTGTGACATGACTGATTTTTCCACAGCCATCTTCATTTTCTCCACAGTGGTGTTTTTGAGAATGCCCCATATGTAATCGGCCTTTGCCTGCCTGAGTGTCTTTTGAATGTGGCTGCTTGTTTGTGCCGGTGCTTAGAGTTGTGATTCTGTGTGTGCTGGCAGGATCCACATTACTTAACATTCCCATTGCTGTATTACACGCTTCATTCTGAGATTTCATTCATCTGCCAACAGATTGTTTGAAGTTTTGTTTCTTTGCGCAACAGTGCTCCTTTACTAACACGCAGCGCTTTTTCATTTGATCCATTTTTCATTTGTCTTCCAATAGAAAAATTACGGGAGGAGCTGTTTTTCGTGTTTTTTGGCTACTTTCCCTGACCTTCCAATTTATCCTCTCACGAGGCGTCTCCTTCACCGTTGTTAACGTTCTCAATTCCCCTTTGTCGTTCCAGACTTCTCCTCTCGGAATAAGAAGCAGTGCGTGCAGTATCTTCCTTCGGAGAAGATGTGTGACAGCCCCGCCTCCTCTCACGGCAGCATGCTGGACTCTCCGGCCACGCCATCGGCTGCCCTGGCCTCGCCAGCCGCCCCTGCCGCCACCCACTCCGAGCAGGCCCAGCCCCTGTCCCTCACCACCAAGCCCGAGGGCCGCTCACACCACCACTTCCCCCTGCCGGGCAAGCCCTCCGGGTCCTCCTCCTCCTCCTCCTCTTCCTCCACATCTTCCTCATCCTCCCAGCCCAGCATCTCCCTGCCCATTGGCAGCCAGTCTTCGCCCATCCTCTCTCGGCCAATCCCCTTCACCTCCCTGCACCATTCCATGCTGTCCCCGCCCACCTCCTTCCATCAGGCAGCTCTGCATTCCCATCATGCTTTGTTCCAATCACAGCCACTGTCCTTGGTTACCAAATCAACTGACTAAATAAAAATGAGCAATTCTCTTTTTTTCTTTCTATTATGCTGTATATTGCTTTTTACCTTTTATAGATATTAGACCAAGTTTTTTTTTTTTAAATGATGAAAAGGAAAAAAAAATATTATTGGTCAATATTTGACCACCACCTCTTTTTTGCTTCTCTCTATGAAACAAAATGTATTTTTTTGTAAAGTTTACCGCAGAACTGGTTTCTTTTCTCAATGCATTTATCCAATGTGCTACTTGTATAAAAGAACAAATGTAAAAAAGGTTTCTTTTTAAAAAACAAAACAAAAAAACCCTCTGTCTTTTTAGTTTAAAAACCTCTTTTAATGTTAGTTTGGCATTTTATTTCCGTACTGGCCAACCCTCTTTATTCCCTACAACTTCCCCCAACCCCCTCAATCTTAAGTGTGAGACTTCCCTTGAGATATGATAAATAAACCTTAAAATTGTTTCTTAAAAGCCTCGTTCTCTCTGTGTGTGGGAAATGAAATCTGAAATGTGACATGGCCTGGCTGGCCTGCTCTCCATGTGTTCTATTGAGAGTAGGTTCCTTTACAATGCAGCTGAGGTCAAAGGTCATCAGGCTTGTTCAAGTTTTTGGAACACTCGTTTGTTTTAACTGGCAACGGTTTGATGCTACAATCAACGCTTGGCTCATTCAAAACATCAAAGATAGATAGATTTTATTGAATTAACATTATTTTTCTGCCTCATTTGCATTTAATATAGAATTTCTCAATAATCGTTCTGCCCATTACATTACTGAGTTTGTAGCATTTTAGAAAGTTTCTGTTGAGGAAGATGACATTAATGACAAAGTTTATACATTACAAAAATGAATGTTAATTAGCTAACTACTAACAGTTAGACAAAGAATTGAATGCATAGAATATTATTTTTATGATATAAAATGACAGTAATATTTAACCTTTACCATGTCTGAATAGACAAGATGTAACAAAGAGGTTTAAATAAATGAGTGGGGGACTGCGTAACAGTCATGCTCTTACAGTTAAAGAATGAATAGATAACCTGCAGTATGTTATGGAAAAGTTCCCCTTTGCATTTACGGTACTTGTATCGCTTCCCCCGTTTCTGTTGCAGTGTCTCTAGCAAACGATGTGTCCGGAGTCTCTACTTCATTAGGTCTGGGTTTTGTGGAACAGCCGCCGGCATTGGCCCCTCATGCAGCTGCTTGGGCCTCCTTTAAATTCCTATCAGCCAGGAGAAGCAGCGGAACAAGGAAAATCCCTGCCTTTATTTTCCCAGGGTAACAGTTTGTGAAATTCCTGTGCAGTGGTGTCACAAATCAAGAATCAGCAGAGATTATGAAGCTAGAATAGTTGTTAGTTTCTGGTGCCATTAAGTACCTTATACACTGCACGGTTACAGAGGCCATCAAATTCAATCACTTTTGAGAGTGCAGTGAAAATATAGCATCCAGAATTGCCTATTAGGCATTTAGATATATTCAAGACTGTAGATATGTTATGATCATTTTTCCTCAAATGTCTTTTAGCAGGTGTCTTGAGTTTTTCTAAGACTAAATGCTTAGCAAGACGGTAAGTTTTTTTTTTTAAGTGAAAATTGCTGATAAATACTGGGAATACAGTGTTAGTAGGTCACAAATTTGTTAGAGGCAGGTTGTATATTAAATGCTGTAGTGTAAAGTAGTGTGCACCCTTTAGCTGATGTATTTACTGTTTGATAAACTGACCTCAAGTACATAAAATCTATGTATGACTTTTGTCCGTTGATTTATTTTTAAGGGTCAGTAGAAATTAATTGTACTATTATTTTTCTCAAAGAAAATTTGATGGGCAACCTAGGGTACTCCTCTTTATTAATTCTAATTCTGCATTTACTAGAAGGGGTCGGAGAGTATTTGGGAAGTATTACAACTCAATCTTTAATGGGATGAATTTAGGCAGTCCACACTGGAAACAATGCTGTGCCAGGATATGAAAATCTGGAGCCAGAAATACATACAATTAAAAAAATAAAATAAACATTTTCCTTCATGGAATGCAGTGTCCCAGAACAACGGCTAAAAAAGAAAAAAGAAAACGGGTCAAAACCCCCAAACTCCTTAAACACAGACACACACACACACACACACAAACCCCTCCCCCCAATTTTATTGCATCTTTATTTGCTGTTTGGCACAACGCAGAAGCTTTAATTAACTCGGAGGTAATGGGAGGTAGCCCCCGGGACCTCATTAGGCAATTCAATTAGAGAAAAATACACAAGGTAGGTTACGGCTTTCTGTGGCTTAGGGGACAAGGACCGCTGCCAGGGATGGACCAATTAGCCTCTAGCTGCGGGACTGGGCTGGAAGTGACACCGGCAATCCCTCACTGCGTTGACAGCAAGAGCCTGTGAGAGACACCAGCCTGTCCCCAAGAAAGAGGGAAAGAGCAGGTTTTTCTGCAAACTGCCAAGAAATAAATTGCTCGGCCAGATGATCGCCCATTCGCTCCCTGCTGGACAGTGCTATACCGACGGGAACGAGAGGCTCTCTATTTATACACTGCAGTGTGTAGCCTATCCATGTACCATACACACAGAACCTGCACATGCACACACCGTGCCAGGTAAACCTCTTCACTTCTTCTCACCTCCCTGCCCTTTGCCATGAATTCTTCTCTTTCAGGTGTGGAGGTGTCGACCAGTCCCCAGCTAAAAGTCATCACAGTATGGGGCTCATTCACAGTTGTTCTGTTTGGAGACATTTGAAGGGGTTGTGGCAAGCTGTCCCTTCTTGACCTATAGCACGTCCCAAAAACAGCTTAACCCTTCCCATCCAAAGAGCTGGACCGTGGATAAGGTGTCATTATTCAACTGTGCATGATAGCCTACATCTTACAAGGGAACTGGGATAAGGAGTGCATTCTAGCAGGTTCTAGCAGAAAAGAAAATGTCCATCTGTAATTTTAGAATGAAACCTATTTACCTTTGCACTTTGTATAAGAATGTGTATAAAGCATTACTAGAAAGAAGGCATACATATACAGTAGGTATTGTTCATAGTGTGAAAAATGTAATTGCGATTGGACGCACGTTTTAGGCCTCTAGACTGCTCTCCTTCACTGGGGTTCATTACCTTTTGAACTGCAGGCAGCGAGAGACAGACTGACGGACACATGGAGTATTCGTTTTGCTTTTGGCCTGCGGTGAGATAGCAAGCTGTCAATCCCCCACACATTTTTTTACCAACAATCATTAAACGGCAGAAGAATCTGCCGGCGTGCGTTTCAGACTCGCATCATCAGCGCGTCCCAGACAAGAGGCTGCGGTCTCCTGTGCCACAATTCTCTTTGCCCTCAGCCTGTACTCAGATCCATCACCAAAATTAGAGGTAATGAGTTGTCAAAAGCAGCCAGAAAAACCTGTTCCTTAAGGCGATGTGTATGCTACACAGTAGCAACACTCTGAACAGCTCTATAGGCTACTGTAAAACCCAGTGGCAGGAGAGCACACAACCCTTTGCTGACTACAGGTGTTTGTACCACAAATCACATTTGTGAAACTGAAGAAGTTTTCCAAATAACAATTAAGTATGCTGCGGGAAAGATTTTACAGTATGGATGTTACATTGCAAATTTTGTTTAGCTTAATTTATTGTTGAATTCAAATATTAAAATATTTCTGGATTGTACCACAATAGCATAATGGTAATTAAATAGTGTACATACAATAACTAAAATGTTGTATAATATTTGTTTAAAAGTGAGAAAAAGTATGTAACCCCCCCTCAAAAAAAAAAAAACTGGCTGATTGCCTCTTTATTTTATTTTTTATAGCCTTTTGAATTTGACATCTGCTCGCAATGCACGAGGTCAGATTTAATAAATGTTAATTTGCCTCATTAAATTCTTACACGCGCTTGCTGAGGTTCTTTTTCGGGGTCTCCTTTGATCTTATATTCGTGCCAGGTTAACCCTTTGATGTTTGGAAAGCATAGCTTGGACGTATGTGGTCTTTGCAGTACAGTTAGCCAGTTCTCAAAAAAGGACGAGATAGGGGCTAAAAACACCAACACACCAAAACTGTAACTATGGTTAAAATGGCCATGGGTTGATGGAATATAAACTGTTCCTCCAGCTATGTGAAAATTAATAATCCACCAAATGACATACTATCAAGAATTGTGATATAACTGATTGGCAAATGAATCCATGTTTATAAACTCTCAAGTGCATTGAAGATGAACAAATATTCACAGTACAGGGTTTGATTCATAGAGCGATTAAGAACAGGCTGTTGTTGCAGCTCATTTTTCGAAGAAAAATCAGCTTACTCAAACGTACACAGTAAAATGTTCAAAGTTAATTCAACTCTAAACGAGTACCGGGGTAGGCCTAGAGAGTAAACATTTGATTTAATATTAAATATTTGACTGTATTTGTCTGTTAGTTATAACAACAACACGTTCTATGTTTCTTAAATGTTTTGTGTGCTGTGTTATTTGCACAATTTAAAATATCTTATTACATTATTATATTCTTATGAAATCAGAATAACAAAATAACAGTTGAAGCCTTTCATTTTGGTGAGACTGGTGCTCAAATAACAGTTTTTATTGTGTGCCCTGTTGGACAGTGATAATGTATCAGTATGCAATAACTTGGCTTGTCTACATGTACACGATTAAGCATTTTTTACTCAATTTACACGCGCACACACTTCAAACAGCATGTTGTATTATGTTATGGGTTTGTTAAAAATAGCAATCGAATTTGAGAGCAAATTTTCCATCACTTGATGAGGATTCAATTCCATCCAAACCCAAAAGGTATAGTCACTTCATAAGACAGTTTTCTAATGAGGCACACAAACCATGCAAGCCTTTTATCTCTAAAACAGAGAGGGAGTGAGGTTGAGAGAGAGAGAGAGAGAGAGAGAGAGAGAGAGAGAGAGAGAGAGAGAGAGAGAGAGAGAGAGAGAGAGAGCGAGAGAGAGAGAGAGAGAGAGAGAGAACCAAATGAACAAATGCACATATTTGAATGACTGCACTGATAAAAATCAGAGCAGGCCTTACTGGTGTCACTGCAGCATGACAAGTATTTGAGATTGTGCATATGAATCTACTTGATTCCAAATTCATTCTCTTGCAATATATATTTTTTTCTCCATTGCGTAAAATGTCAGGATGCTGGCTTTACAGTCACAGGGAGGCCAGTGCATAGAAACATACACAAACCTCCTTTTTACAAAGTCACTGAAATACTTACCCTACATGTAAAGTCAAGTTGAATGCTTCATCCATTTGAATTAGAAAATAAATGTAGCTTGTGTAAATATAAAGCCTAACAGCCATTAATGATTCATTCAGATGTATTTCAGAAGCCACTGTTATCATAGTGTGTCTGTTAAGTACAGGATGTTGGAAATGTCAGGGATATTCCAGCATATTGCTATTCTCCAGCCTCCCCACTAAGAGATTAATTGATTGTTTCCCCCTCGTTCTCATTGAGTTTGACAAGACTCAGCTGGCACCTCTGTGGAGACAGGTATTTCTGACTGAGAGAAAAGGCAGGCCCTTTAATGTATTATTTATAACCATTTGACCTTAAAGACGGGAATGCAAATGCGACTCAAGAAATAGAAGGATCATTTGGCTTCTTAAATGTCAAATAGCATAATTAAGACTCATTTATTATTAGAACGCCACAGGTTCTTAATTTCCAGCTGAGGAGTAAAAATACCCCTAATTAACATTTGGCTAATTATCCTGTGCCCCAAGATCTCAAGATGGGGCAAATAAAATGGAGTCCAAAGAAGTAGCAAGTTATTAAGGATGATGCAAGTCTCCGAAAAAAATAAAGATTCTTATGCCTGGGTGCAAAGTTTTAGATTGGTGGCATGATGAAATCTGTCTGCCGGGATATAGTGTTGACAGGTCAGTAAAATGAAATTAGCACAGCACGGTCTTTCACTCCGGTTCTTTCAGGGTTCCTCAGGCGTGCATGCCCGATGATGTGTGCACCTGTGAGGTGTTTCAGCCAGAAGGAGCAGCGCTGGGGAATCACACAGTTTCCACGGTCCTCCCTAGTGAGGAGAGCAGTGGTGAAAATAGACAGGGGCAGGAAGTACACAAATTGACAGGATGAAAACAGATTAAAGGGCTGGAGACGCATGAAACGCTAATTTTTACCCTTCGTGATTAAAACTGAAAAAGACATCTGCTAGGAGACAGGCTGCTAACGGCTTGCGGCGTCTCGCTCAGATGCGCTTTCTGGACAGGATTTGAAGGTATGCGCTGATCATGAAAGGCGCTCATCTCGGCACATCGCCTCATTTGTTGTTTCCGTCCTCCCTGGCTCCCAAGCTCAGGCGGCCACGGAGTGGGGAAGGACGAACGTCACTTATAAAGGGTTGAAATTCAATCTGGCAGAATTTTTCGCTCCCTTTGACACAATTTTGATCTTCTTCCTTTGCCCTAGCTGAATCCTGCAGCGCGACAGCGCTGAAATTTTAATGCCCTGGCTGTTTGAAGCCAGGATGAAGAGATGAACCCAAGAGCTCTGCTAGACTGAGAGATGAGGCTTGCCTGTGTGCCATTGAAGGGAGGCACTCACATAGGGAGAGAGTAACCCAAAATATGTGCTGCTTCTTTCGTATGGCACACTGGCTTATTTACAGCAGGGACACTTTATACATTTCTCTTGTGGTCTGGCTGGTTAGAATGTCTTGCGGTTGGGTATAATTACTTGAAATGAAAACATTTCATTCAAATTTGGGGGCCCTCGACTGCTTTGCAGTTCTAAAATAGGTTTGACCACACAGGCATGCAGGTTTGAAGAAGCCTTTTTCTGAGTAGCTCTCACCACTAAGTTACATCAGTCTAACTTTAAACATGGTCCTCACCCTCTTCTGCGCCAGCAGAAAAGTGCCAGAGTAGAAACGACCACCATTCTGAACACCAGAACAATCAATTTAGGTCACTGCGGCCTGCTCAAATTACAATTGAATGAGCTCTAATGATAACCTTGCTTTCAACAGTTGCCACTTACCAGTGTATGAAAATGCTAAAATTGGCTTCAGATGCATTCAGAGAGAGCTGTGTTAGTAGTGATTCAGCAATTTACATATTTCAGTGCTATGTGTCATATTAAAAGAATGCTTATGTTTCATGTGAATCAGGTTTGTTGGAAATCTTTAGCTTTAAATAAAAGACAAAGAATTGTGCTTATTCCTTGGTATGTAGTCAGCCTTATAAGAATTTATCAGTCCCACAATGCATTGTTGAGCGGATGAAATTATGGGTGCTGAATGTGCATGTGTATTTTCTGAAAAAGTGAAATGGAATCTTGATCCTATGACACCAGGTTTCAAATAATGCAACATTGTTAAAACATTTTTTAGTTTGAAAAAAAAAAGACATCTGATCCAGATTGTAAAAGGTTGTAAAAAGAGGTTGCAGAAAGAGACATAAAGCATCTAAAAGATTACTTTTTTTACATAGATTACATAGTAATATAATACTAATCTAGTAATATTGTAATCTGAGTTTAGCTGCCTTGCTATTAATTAATTGTGTTCCTGTTTTGCTACTGCATTATCTATGCTCACCAAAAGTGTTTGGTAATCATGCCTAACAAAATGATTCATGAGAGGTAGCCTTCATTCAAGACACAGCAAAAGTGGTATGCCGATGAGCTCAGTTCATTGGTGCTCCTGGATTGCCCTCTGCTGTTCAAAAAATGTCATCTCAACATAATATGTTTAGACATTTATCTTTAACTGGTGTCTGCGTTGGATCTGTTTACAGCTGGAAAAGAGATCCTACACCTACACAAGACTGATGTTCCATTGTTCTTATCTCCCAGAATTTGATACTTTAAATCTAGAAATCTTTGCCAATTGAAAACGAATTTATGTAATGTTAGAGATACAGCTGGAGGAAAACACAATGGAAGATTTTCATTGGATTTGAAACAGAATTCAAATTTTTTATTATTCATAGACAAAAATAAAAAGCTCAGATAAAAAATATCTTTCATGTGATTTATATGAACACACACATTTGTATCCAGATGTGTATCATCTAATGTCGATATAAGACAATAACGTGAAAATGTGATTTTAATATTGTGTTGCACTGTTATCACTTCTGTCATGAACTATATGAATTCACAAATTGCAGTATGTCTCACTCTCTTCTCATTTCAGGTTGTATGGTACGCTGGATAGCAGACATGCTACGACCAGTGACAGAGGTTATCGTTTGGTTCCTGATTTTTTTGCGCCCAGGTTGTGCAACTAGTTCAACAGTGTCGCAGACATCCAATTGGAAAGAGGTGTCACTACTGAATGATGGCACAGTCAACACAATAGATGGATCATAATTTTGTTGATCACTGCTTGGTCATGGGCAGCTGCCTTGCTATTTGTTCCATAATAGTAACCGGCCCCCACACATTCATATATTCACATATTCATGATTTCTACATTTGCCATGCATGGATGAAACTGAATTAATCAGTGGTAATAGATGGAGCAACTAACATTATTATTCGCATCAACATCGACGGGCCCGGCTCACATTATACCGAAGTAGGCTAGCTACGTCAGAAGCGAAAGTTCCAGACGGGCGTATGGGCATCATTGAAAACCAGACCTTCGTGTATAACAACCAATCGGATCTGCGCAAACGTTTTTTTATTTGCGTAGGGTCGCCCTCTTCCTCTTGCGGCACATTTCATTTAAATTAGCTGGTAACGTTAGTATTCGTCAGCTAGTATCTTCGATACGAATGAAACTGAACTGGTGCAGTTTTTCTTTTGCGCTTTCTTGCTAACGTCAGTTTTGTATGTTTCGCTGCCCTGCAAAGCCATGATGCGAGTAATGTTGATTATTTTTACTTTGGCCTTTCTGGTTTGCGTCCAGGGTAAGTAACGTCAGCAAGCGATAGCTGCGTAGCTTTGTCAATGGGGAAGTCCATGTCATGGGTCTAGGTTCTTAGCTACTGCTAATAATGATACGCTGTCTACCGTAACCAACACACCTGATGGCAGCTACGCTATTTTAGAAAAGTTGTTCAGTTTATTGTCGTTAGGTAGTCAACGTCTGAACATCCGTATTGGATGACGTTTAAAACGGAAGTAAGTAACTTAGCCCAGCCTAAGTACCTGAAGTGAAGCTACTCAAACATTTCATGGGCTAATGTTAACTGGAAGGATTTCCGTGTTATTACGCAACATATCTGTCTGTTAGCAAATGTTTAGCTTGGTATGTAGGTAACGTTTGACTAGCTTTTATAATGAGCTACTTGGCTAGCCACGTTGGTCTGGTCAAAATGAAGAACCAGGTCTTTGCCGTTAACAGTTTGGCAGAAACTTTAGATAGAATAGTGCTACTGCTATCAATAATATTTGCATCCGCGCTTTTTGGTTGTATTACACATTTATAAATAGTTCTAATTGTTGTATTTTGACGCCTACAATGTCTTTGGCGTTGCTTTTCTAGCTTGCCAACTCATTTGCGGCCACGTCCATAAGAGCTCACACTAACGTTACATGAGTAGTCGCATCAAAAATATGCTGTCAAACCCGTTTGACCTGAACTTTCCCCTGGGGAAAATAATAATAATAATGGGTCAATCAACCAAGAGGTGTGAGGGTGACAACTCCAATTTTGCTCAAACTTGTGTAAATGTTCTTTATATATTCAAAAACACGCAACACATTTGTTATCTAGAGGGGCTTTTTGTACATGAGTACAATGTACACAGTATAATAGCCAGAAATATTTGTCGTTTTGGAATAAATTATATATTTGGCTTATATATTTACTGGTTTAATGGTGGTTTGGAGGCACGTCGGCTAGACCCCTCTCCATGACCCGCGCTCAAAGGTTGCTGGCGCATTGCAGAGCCCGAACGGCATGACTGAACTTCCACAGGCCATGACCGATAGTGAACGCCGTCTTAGACCTTGCTTTCGGGGCCAGCTCCACCTGCCAGTAGCCACTGCGGAGGTTGAGGGAGCTGAACCAGCTGGGGACAGCAATGTGGTCCAGTGTGTCATCGATGCGGGGAATCAGTCTTTTCTGGTTACGTCATTTAGGCGGCGGTAGTCAACACAGGTGGATTCTTTCTTGACTATGGGTATGGCTGGGGCTGCCCAGGGGCTGTTAGAGGGCTCAATGATGTCGTGCTGAACCAGTGCTGAGCCCCCAGTTAACCAGTCTGCACCCCCAGATGCCACAGTATGTTTTTATTGTGAATTAAGGTTCTCTTTGAAATGATCAAAACATGCCAAGATATGCCAGTGACCACTATTTATTTTGTATATACACTTATTATATCTTCTGAACTACACTACCTAAAGTTTCATTTTGGTCAGAAACTTTTCACCATGTTGCCATGGTTGAACATGCAACACTTTTTGGTCATTTTCTGTCTGGAGGACCCACTTTGTGGTTATTTTCCAGAGCAGTAGTATGAAAATTAGAGTTCATAATCTGATAGTAGACCAAAAATTGTGTGAGAGTAGATGTTTTCAGGTTTCTCCCTGCTTTAATGCCAAAGATGGCGCTCCAAATTTTGCGCAAACCCCAGTTTCTACTGGTGAGGGACTTTTTGGGTGCCACCCCAAAGAGCCAGTTTTGCATGTTCCCTATTGACAACATTTGAGTGGTCACCCCCTCCTAACCTCTGGTAGATTTTTCATGGAATGACCCAGCTATTCAAATCTATTCTATATTCCACATAACCGTATAGCATCAGATTTCAAATGTGAAAGTTCAGAAATTGAATTCATATGTCTGTGATTTTTTCATCACTGAAAATGCACCAGAAATATTTGTATGGCAGTGTGACTTACCACAAAATATTCAGACTTAAAAGATAAAATGGTGGTGGCCATCATAAATGTAGCGATGCAGATTTAATGATAGAGATGGCTCAGATGCCACTGTTTTTGCAAAGCCAGTTGTGAATGAGAGATTATGGAATTTGTAGGGGAAAATTCACAGAACAAAATATCTCCCTCCTAAAAGCATGATAAACAATCACAAGTCAAAATCAGACTCAACCTTGATGAGCAGCCTGGTTCCTCCAAAACTCTCGACGATGTATGCTAAAAGTGTATCAATATATCCATATTAAAGTATGAGATGTACCCTGTATAGTTTCAAACTGATTAACTGCTAAATTGTGCTAGAATTACACAGTGAACCCATATGTAACCAGAGTTTAATAAAGCAGCCAGCTGTGTAGTCAAGGACACGAGATATGACTGTCTCCGGGACTCTCGATGTTTTATGCCAGAAGTATATCTATCTGCAAGTGACTTATAATCAATATATCACATGTACACTGCTTGTTATCAAATTAAATGAACCTAGAACATTAATTATGGCTGACACAGCGAAAACTGTTGAAATGAGAGCAAAGAATGCAACGTACATTTACTCACTTAGAAGATAATATTAAATCAAATGTTTAGTATGTCTGTATATTAGAAAAGATTACTGCTTCTTAGTTCGTCTTATAAAAGTGAAAGATACAGAATGACGTGTATGGATGACGTGTGTGTTAGAGGGGGGGCATCCAGAACTTTATGAGGTCTGGTAGTTTTCCACTCTGCCAAGAGCAGGTGCAGGGTGAAGTGAGGACAGGGGGAGTCCTGAACTTTGTTCGTCGTTGGCAGAACGCCCTGAACTTTGTACAGAGCTGGCAGAGCATAAGGACGATTTGCCACAATGACGTTGTGGGAGGAGTTGTAGGTGGAGTAACTGTGTATAAAATGGGTGTAAAAATGACAGTCAGGGTTCAGTTCTGGAGAACTTCCGGATCCGGCTTCATGCGCTGCTGCTAATAAAGTCTGATTTTCCTGAAGAACTTGCTGCCATGGTGTCGTCTTTTCCCTCGTGAAGATGTTTTTCGACAAATTGAAGATTTGGACTCCGTTTCCTAGACATGACATTTGGGGGCTCGTCCGGGATACGAAAGAGAAAGAGAAGCTCCCGGCGACTGGAGACCAGGGCGGAGAGTACTTTTTGATGAGCTACAGCTGCAGCTTATCAGGGAGTGAAAGTATTTAACGACTCTGATCTCCTCTCCTGGACGCCCAAGGCAACATCCTCTCGTATAACTAACCTGGCAACTAAATTGAGGGGAAAAAAAGAATGCAAACTCTTCAGGAAACGCATGGGGTGAATGAACTAAGTGTGTGTGTGAACTTCTAAGGGATGATATAAATTGTGTTGAAAAGTGTTTTTGTTGAAGCAGAACTCATATTATATATTTTATTGTTGCTGCTAATGGTTTAAGGTGTGTCAGAGACTTGGAAGGAAAGAAACCCAAGAAGGTTGTCCTGTAAGATCTCTGATAAAAGTGTATTTTGTGTTGAAATTGTGTTGAAAAGTATTATGTGATAAGAGGTGCCAGAGACTTGGAAGGAAAGAAACCCAAGAAGGGGCTCCTGCAAGATAGATCTCTGATAAAAGTGTGTTATAAATTGTGTTGAAAAGTGTTCGGATATAACGTTGTATTGAGGCAACGGAGGTAAAAATCGTTATTTATGTATGTGTAAGATAAGAAACGCAAAGGGTGAATAAAGGTATTAACGGGAGAAAATACAGGCTCTGGCGGAAAAATAAAGATGAAAATATATAATACTATAGATAATAATAGGCGGAAAAATAAAAGTAAATAAATAAATAGATAATAATATAAAAGTAGTACGGGCAGTATATGAAAATGAAAAAGGGAAAGAAAACAGCGGTTAAGATAATAGCGGAAACTATCTCCGATAAGTGGAAACAAAGAAAAAGAACGAAGAAAATGGCGGCAAAATGGCCGTTTGATAAGAAAAATATGCAGAGGAGAAGGAGAGTGTAATGGCGGCAGGTAGAGACCGCAGCGAAGTGGGGACTGACTCCTCCGTATGACGCACAGACGCTGGGATGTGCGGAGGAAAAGGGGGGGGACTTAGCTGGGCGATACAAAACAACAAATTTAAAGGTGGGGGTGGCCTTGGGAAGGAGGAGTGTGGCGAAGGGGGGTCAAAACAGGTGCAGAGGGACTTGGCTGGGTGATAAAAACTAGGTGGCCTTGGGAAGGAGGAATGTGGAGAAGGGGGGTCAGAACAGGAGAACAGGAGATAGTCAGTATGGGTGCAGGGGGACTTAACACAGAAACCCATACGGTTTCGCGATAAGGAGGAGCTCCCAAAAATAGTAGGGCCATTATTAATTAGGGCTGCTGTACCTCGATACATTCCCTGGTCCACTCAGGACATGCAGCATGTAATAACAAATCTCAGAATTGCAGAATGGAGTGAGCCACTGGTTCAGGGTGCTGGAGGAGGAGATGACAGGCCAAATCTTGACTGTGGGGGGCCTGAAGGCTCTCCTGGGGAAGGTTGTGGGGATGGAAACAATGCTGGACATATTCAAGCAGGCTGGCTTTGTCAGAGCCCAGGTGCAACCTCCAGCAGTGGACAGTGGGCCATTTGACAATGTACATGCTGCGCAGGTGGAGGCTGATAACCGAAAAGGACTGAACACCATGACACACCGGGAGTTTGTGGATCATGTGGTGCACACTGTAGAGAGACAGCGAAAAGAGGAAAAAAGCTGGAAGATCAAGCAAAAGACATTCAAAGAAAACTACTGTGCAGCTGAAGGAGCTGGAAGCCAAAGAACAAAAGCACCCCCCACACCTGAACCATGGAGCAGCCCGATGGTGCCCCGGCCAGCGGTGGTCTACAACTTCTCCGGCATCCCTCACCCAGTGGCCATGCAAGGTAATATACAAGGGGGGAACTACAAATGGGTGGGAACCAAATGAAGGGAGGGCCAGGGAATGGTGGGCAAGCCAATCAGTGGAAAGGGCAGCGGAATCAGCGCAATTTTGGTGATGCTGGTAGTGGTAGTATTTATGATAGCTGTTATTTATCTGATTCTAATTGGAGTAGATAATCAAAGTAAAAATAAAAGTAAACTTGGTGAACTTAGACAGAGTAGTAACACAGAGAGCCAGACGCCTTCCTAAAGGTTATTTGTCTCTTTTTATTTTCCTGCTCATGTGAGCTTGTGGGTGAGGGACGTTGTCCCCTGTATTTGTATTTTGGTTTGTGTTTTTTTCCTGAGCTGCGTATCATGGTTCTTTATTTCTGTGCCTAGTGTTTTTTCTGGGTTGTACAGTCAGGTCCATAAATATTGGGACATCGACACAATTCTCCTCTTTTTGGCTCTATACACCACCACAATGTATTTGAAATGAAACGAACAAGATATGCTTTAACTGCAGACTTTCAGCTTTAATTTGAGGGTATTTACATCCAAATCAGGTGAACGGTGTAGGAATTACCACAGTTTCTATATGTGCCTCCCACTTTTTAAGGGACCAAAAGTAATGGGACAATTGGCTGCTCAGCTGTTCCATGGCCAGGTGTGTGTTATTCCCTCATTATCTCATTTACAAGGAGCAGATAAAAGGTCTAGAGTTCATTTCAAGTGTGCTACTTGCATTTGGAATCTGTTGCTGTCAACTCTCAATATGAGATCCAAAGAGCTGTCACTATCAGTGAAGCAAACCATCATTAGGCTGAAAAATCAAAACAAACCCATCGGAGAGATAGCAAAAACATTAGGTGTGGCTAAATCAACTGTTTGGAACATTCTTAAAAAGAAAGAACGCACCGGTGAGCTCAGCAACACCAAAAGACCCAGAAGACCACGGAAAACAACTGTGGTGGATGACAGAAGAATTCTTTCCCTGGTGAAGAAAAACCCTTTCACAACAGTTGGCCAGATCAAGAACACTCTCCAGGAGGTAGGTGTATGTGTGTCAAAGTCAACAATCAAGAGAAGACTTCACCAGAGTGAATACAGAGGGTTTGCCACAAGATGTAAACCATTGGTGAGCCTCAAAAACAGGAAGACCAGATTAGAGTTTGCCAAACAACATCTAAAAAAGCCTTTACAGTTCTGGAACAACATCCTATGGACAGATGAGACAAAGATCAACTTGTACCAGAATGATGGGAAGAGAAGAGTATGGAGAAGGAAAGGAATGCTCATGATCCAAAACATACCACCTCATCAGTGAAGCATGGTGGTGGTAGTGTCATGGCGTGGGCATGTATGGCTGCCAATGGAACTGGTTCCCTTGTATTTATTGATGATGTGACTGCTGACAAAAGCAGCAGGATGAATTCTGAAGTGTTTCGGGCAATATTATCTGCTCATATTCAGCCAAATGCTTCAGAACTCATTGGATGGCGCTTCACAGTGCAGATGGACAATGACCCGAAGCATACTGCGAAAGCAACCAAAGAGTTTTTTAAGGCAAAGAAGTGAAATGTTATGCAATGGCCACGTCAATCACCTGACCTGAATCCGATTGAACTTGCATTTCACTTGCTGAAGACAAAACTGAAGGGAAAATGCCCCAAGAACAAGCAGGAACTGAAGACAGTTGCAGTAGAGGCCTGGCAGAGCATCACCAGGGATGAAACCCAGCATCTGGTGATGTCTATGCGCTCCAGACTTCAGGCTATAATTGACTGCAGGGATTTGCAACCAAGTATTAAAAAGTGAAAGGTTGATTCATGATTGTTAGTTTGTCCCATTACTTTTTCTCCCTTAAATAGTGGGAGGCACTGATAGAAACTGTTGTAATTCCTACACCGTTCACCTGATTTGGATGTAAATACCCTCAAATTAAAGCTGAAAGTCTGCAGTTAAAGCAAGTTGTTTGTTTCATTTCAAATCCATTGTGGTGGTGTATAGAGCCAAAAAGATGAGAATTGTGTCAATGTCCCAATATTTATGGACCTGACTGTATGTTGTTATTTTGGTTGGGGTGTTCGGCCTGTTTTTTAGGGTCGCTTTATTCCAGCTTACAGCAGGGAGTGCCAGAAGCACCAACAGTGCCCCAGCGGACCCAGTACGAGAATTGCAAGCCGGCTCACCAGTGGAGGGACGTGCAGACCACATCCACTGGTTGGAAGATCAAGCCGGCTCACCAGTGGAGGGAGGTGCAGACCACATCCACTGGTTGGATCCAGGAGACCACCTGTTACAGGGACTATGGCGATTCCTCGTGCTACGAATCAATGTGTTAACAAAATTAAAAGAAGTGTGATAATTTTAATAGTTGGGTCACTTAGGATAATACATACAGCTGTGATACGGCCAGTCAAATTATGCGGGATGCACTTTTGCAGAGAGTGTTGGAGGAACCAGGGAAACGCCGTTATATTGAGGAGTCTGAGGCAATTGGATGCTGCTATCGCAGCAGGGGATGTGCATCCAACTTCGTATGGTGCATTGGCTAAGGGAGATATTCGGGGCCATAGGTTTTGAATGTAGGGGAAAATGCACAGAACAAAAGATCTCCCTCCTAAAAGCATGATAAACAATCACAAGTCAAAATCAGACTCAACCTTGACGAGCAGGCTGGGTCCTCCCAAACTCTCGACGATGTATGCTAAAAGTGTATCAATATATCCATATTAAAGTATGATATGTACTCTGTATAGTTTCAAACTGATTAACTGCTAAATTGTGCTAGAATTACACAGTGAACCCATATGTAACCGGAGTTTAATAAAGCAGCCAGCTGTGTAGTCAAGGCACAAAGTGAGATATGACTGTACAGCGGATTTCTCCCGGGACTCTCAATGTTTTATGCCAGAAGTGTATCTATCTGCAAGTGACTAATAATCAATATATCACATGTACGCTGCTTGTTATCAAATCAAATGAACCTAGAACATTAATTATAGCTGAGCTTATGAAAATGCAAGAAACCACAGTGAAAACTGTTGAAATGAAAGCAAAGAATGCAAAGAACGCAACGTACATTTACTCACTTAGAAGAGAATAATTAATCAAATGTTTAGTATGTGTCTATTAGAAGATAATATTAGAAGATAATATTAGAAGATAATATTAGAAGATAATATTAAATCAAATGTTTAGTATGTCTGTATATTAGAAAAGATTACTTCTGCTTAGTTCATCTTGTGGCGAGCCGCTGGTTGAGAGAGAGAGTAAAATTGGTGCAAAACAATGATTTTTTTATTGTTTTCCACATGTGCCTTCAGGGCACTGCGCAGCTAGTCAGCACAGCCAGGTGCTTCTCTTTTCAAAAAAAGAAAAATCAAAAAGAAAAAAATCCAAAAAACTAAAAAGAAAAAAAAAACGGGAAATCTGTTCATCCGTCTCTCGTCCGTTGGATCTGTTCGATTCCCGTGGCGTCCTGGCCGCCTAGTCGTCCACCTGGGATGCTCCGTTCTGGGTGCAGAGAGGGAGAGATTAGCGGGGTTAGGGGGGTGGTGATTTTCTCACGTGACTCCTCGTTTTTGGAGGTTTCATCTGCAGGGTTTCGTTTCGCGAAATGGGGCTCTCTCTTAGTCCGTCCAGGATAGATCCGCTTCTTTTGCGGCGTGCTTAGCTCGGGGTTCAGTCGTAGGGTTCACTCACTCGGGCTCCGGGTAACCCTCCTCCGTCATGAGCCCCGCTTGGCATTTGTGTTCTGCCTTTTAAATGTTGCCGCTCCCTTCCCTGAACTCGGCGCAGCTGTGCCTGTTCAATCAGAGGAGGTTAGTAGTTTCCAGTCACATTCCTCACGTGTCTCGCCTCGGGGGTGCTGTCCTTGGTGCTGATACTCCTCCCGGCCTCTCTCCAAGGTGCCGCTCTTAGATATGTCAGGGGAAAATATTCGGAGTTAATTAGTTTCCCCAGCTCTTGGCGCCGGCGCACTGGTTGTTCGACCCCAGTGGTGTACCGATCGCAGGTCGGGCCACCACAGTCTTATAAAAGTGAAAGATACAGAGTGACGTGTATGGATGACGTGTGTGTTAGAGGGGGGGCATCCAGAACTTTATGAGGTGCGGGGTGAAGTGAGGACAGGGGGAGTCCTGAACTTTGTTCGTAGTTGGCAGAACGCCCTGAACTTTGTACAGAGCTGGCAGAGCATAAGGACGATTTGCCACAATGACGTTGTGGGAGGAGCTTTGGGAGGAGTTACGATAAGAACAGTGTGGGTGATTTGCCAGAATGAGGTTTGAGGAGGAGTTGTAGGTGGAGTAACTGTGTATAAAATGGGTGTAAAAATGACAGTCGGGGTTCAGTCCTGGAGAACTGATCCGGCTTTATGTGCTGCTGCTAAGTCTGATTTTCCTGAAGAACTTGCTGCCGTGGTATCGTCTTTTCCCTCGTGAAGATGTTTTTTTAACAAATTGAAGATTTGGACTCTGTCGTTTCCTAGACATGACAAATTTAATGTTTTATTTCTAGTTCAAGCAGTTCATAATTGTCCCTGTTCTGAACCAAATCAGAAAAAAAAGTTTGAAAAAAAGTTTGACTTGTTAAGGATTAAAGAGCAACATGATACTGTTTAAATCAGTGTAATTGTTATAAAGATTTTGCACATCATTGCATTTGAACAATGTGGCTAGCAGCAAAACAACATTATTAGGGAGGTAAAATTAATTTATGGTTTCATCTTGTCCTGAGTTCATGCAGGGAGCTAGCAAATTTAGCCATCAAGCTTATGGAGTACTCATGGTTTTTATATGCTTACAGGCTTTTGAATGCAGCCAAAAATGTCCTTGATTTGAGTAAATCTACATCAAATTACTTATTGCATTTGAAATCCTTTGTTGGATAAAAAATACTTTGGGGAAAAAAAAGCTGTATCTCTGAAAGTTTTCTCCTGATGTCTTTCAACACTTAGGGGCCACACTGGTAAGTAACCCACCCTCACCTGTAAATGACGGCACAACCCAGCAGGGCACGCCCTCCACCAAGCAGGACAAGCCCCTCACCAAGCAGGACACGCCCCTCACCAAGCAGGACACGCCCCCGGCCAAGCAGGACACGCCCCCGACCACGCAGGACACGCCCCAGGCCAAGCCGGATACGCCCCCGGACACGCCCCCGGACAAGCTAGACACGCCCACGATCAAGCAGGACACACCCTCGACCAAGCAGGACACACCCCCGACCAAGCAGAACGTGGGCACTGCAGTACAGCTGGATGCTGGAACCCTGCCAGACGCCCAGCCAGACGCACGGGTCCAGCCAGACGCAGGGGGCAAGCCAGATGCCCAGCCAGACGCAGGGGCCCAGCCAGACGCCCAGCCAGACGCACGGGTCCAGCCAGACGCAGGGGGCAAGCCAGACGCCCAGCCAGACGCAGGGGCCCAGCCGGACGCAGAGGCCCAGCCGGACGCAGGGGCCCAGCCGGACACAGGGGCCAACCCAGATGCCCAGCCAGACGCCCAGCCAGATGCAGGGGCCCAGCCTGACGCAGGAGCCCAGCCTGACGCAGGAGCCCAGCCGGACGCAGGAGCCCAGCCGGACGCAGGAGCCCAGCCGGACGCAGGAGCCCAGCCGGACGCAGGCGCCCAGCCTGACGTCGAGACCCAGACGGATGCAGAGACCCAGCCGGATGCCCAGCCGGATGCCCAGCCGGACGCAGAGGCCCAGCCAGACGGGGACACAAAGCAGTCTAAAGGTAAGCCAGCTGGGGGCAATGCTGTTGTTGTAGAAAATGCCAGTGAATGCCAAAACTGGTGGGGTATTTTTAGTTTATATGCTATGCTTTGTTTTTATCATTATTAATTATTATTATTATTATTATTATTATTATTATTGTCTGGAGGAGGTACACTTACAGATGGGGATGACGGGGACGACGATGATGATGTGGGAGATGATGCTGTGGATACTGATGTTGGAGCTAATGACCCCTCCAAGGAGGTACCAAGGCCAAGACAAGAAGTCCCAACCATCCCTCGAGAAGAAGAAGCAGAAAGCAGCCACTTCTTTGCTTATTTGGTGTGCACAGCTGTGTTGGTGGCTGTGCTGTACATTGGATACCACAACAAACGCAAGGTAGGCCAGCTCAGTACCTTCTGAAATACTGGTCTTGGTCTTCATCTCTTTATTGCACTGGTATGTTCTTCCCATGGCTATATTTGTTATTGTGTACATTTGCTCACTTTGCTGTCCCATGATGTATTTCTTTCCTTCTCTGGTCAAAGATTTGTTCTTTGTCACCCAGTGTGTCACATTGACTGAATAAACTTGTGAAAGTGCCCAGATCAGTGATTTTTGAAGCATGCCATCTGTGCTGTTTCACCTTTTGTCAGATATTTGCCTATGTTGTGGAGGGAAGGAGGTCAAGAAGTTCACGTCGGCCCAAAGCTGCAGAGTACCAGAAGTTGGAGCAGAACGTAAGAAAAGACAATATTTTACCATCACTTCACATGCTTTCTTGTCCCACCTGCACAACTTCAAAATATCCCATTACAGGATAGGCTTATGGGTTGTTTTGCCGGAAAGTGGTCCCTATTGATTGCTTACTAAGTTGCACCAAGTGCAAGTTTTCAAGTCTTTTTTGCAGACCATATATTTCTTACAGGTGATCTTACCACTCAAAATGGTTTTGTTAAGGGTTATAAATTTTAGTTTGTTTTCTCTTTCAGATGTGAAAGTTGCCTTGAAAACACAGACAACATTGACAATGCAGAGGACGAATTGAGAAGCAGAGAAGTAAATGGACAGGATTTCCCTTTGATTTAAAGAACATATTGATTTTATTTTTGAAATGATATATTGCTTTATTTTTATCCGTTTTTCTTTTGTTTGGCAACATTTGCTTGTGCTGCATTTGTCATTTAAAAAAAAAAATGTTTTTAAAAAGGAGAACATCTTAATATTTTTTTTTGTTCCTGGAAGCTTGTTGCATGCCTATTCAGAGAGTAAAATGGCCTCACATTAGGGACTTGTACGAAGGAAAAAGAAGCATGCCTCTGCCTGCACTTCATATTTTAACGTGCTGCTGTAAGGCCTCTGCAGCTTGTCACTTTACTGTTGGTGAAATTACCGACTACCTGAAGATACTGACTCAGGATACTTTTTGAACTCCAGAGGAAATCATACACTTTGACCAAGATGCCTAAGGTTGATGAATGTAAGGTGGTAGTTCTCCCTTTGGTGAGATCTCAAAAGCCACTCAAAAGCCATGTTAATTGTAGTGAGAGTGAAACTAGAAAATATGTCTGAGGCACATGATAATTGTTAATGTTGAACATGTTAAAGGTGTTAATTGTAAAGGCGTTCTAAGGTTTTTCTTTTTTTTCTTGGTGGGGTGGTGAGGGGGTTATTTGTCATTGTTAATTTGTGACCTGTGGAGTGATTCAAAACTGTATATGGATTACAGGCGTAACGCCCAATTAACCCTGATTTTAATTTACTGTCAGGACAGGCAGGTGGAGAATTTGGAAACATTTTGGTTCAGTTGTGTAATTGAATTTTAATTTAATTGTAGGACCACACATGGCGTACTGGGTGCTGCTGTGGTGTGCCAAATGTAGTGAAAATGTGACTGCTCCATTTTATTTATGTCCAGCACTTTATGCTTTAAGAAGGGTATTTAATTGACTATAGAAATTCAGGTATTATGAGAAGTCTGTTAATGAAATATTTACATGAAGATTAAGATTCTCAAGATGGTTCCTGCAGTGGTTGTTCACTATTGGTCCAAACAATATATTTATATTATGTTCCAGTGTCTGCATTTAACTGTACAGGATATCTACAAAGCTAACTTCAAAAATCAAAGGTTGAAACCAATTAAAATATGCTCTGCTGTAGGTCAGAATGTATAGTAAATGGGGAAAATGGTATTTGGTTTTGTTTGGACAGAGGTTTTTGGTCCAATGTTGGAGCAAATGTATACTTAAATTGAATACTTTTATACAGCTGGCCATGCTATGGGTTTGCCACTTCTATTATGTAATATTTCAAGAACATTGTTCACTATTTGTCAGTTTTCTGTGGTGGAAGACAATTTTGAATAAATCAAATTATTCAATTCTGCGTGAAATGCTTATTTTCCTATTATTCCAAGATGGCTATTGTTCACTGAAAATACTGTGAGAGAAGAGCACAGGAGTATTGCATATGTATTTTAAAATGTGGACAACAGGCACTGTACACTAGAAATATACAGCATCCCGTTTGCTTCACATGCCTTTGACCGACTACCTAAATACAGCTAGGACAATAATACTTTTTCATCAGCATGTTCAGAATGGTCAACAATCCATACATTGGGTTTGCTTCTGACATAAGTGGGGTATACATTTTCCTTTTAACATGCATTTCATTCAACAAATAATTGAAATGCGTATTCAGCCTACTTTCAGTACTCGTTTCATGTTTTGTTAATGCTGCATTAGCACAAGGAAAGGAGTTGTCTTCCATATCTTTGTTTTTCCAATATCTTCCTTGTCAGTTAGAACACAGGCTTATTTAACCCAGGCTGAAGGGGAGACATCCTTGTACAAATGGGGTATTGTCCAAAGGAACAGTTGCATAACCGGAGCTGTAAAATGATATTTTTACAGAGGTGTGTACAGTTGTGCAATGATTGTATGTTTTGTAAGCCAACTGGTTTCAGATAACCGGTTACACCTGAATATCGAGGGAAGCTTTTAGGCTGCTTAGAAAGTCTTCTCAGTCACCCATATTAGGTGAGTAATTAGGTAAGTTATGCGGAAGTGTGCCATGAATATATTTCATGATTTTATTTTTTAGTGTGTAGCCCTATGGGAATTTTGGGTATTTCCTAAACTCATTGTATTATTATTTTGTTTAATTTCTTTTAAACGTGTTTTTAATAATCTAAAAAATGCGTTAAGAAATGTGTTAGTTATAATTCACTGAGTGTGGCCCAATCAGCAGTCAGGGTGAGAGTTCAGGGGGGAAGCAGGAAGACGCGAGAGAGAAAAAACGGGAGTAGAGGAGAAGAGACAAGACGGGAGAGCTAGCACTGGTATTGATAAGTTTATAGTTTGTATAACACCAATGTATAGTGACATTGTAGTGAATGTGTTTAGACGAACGGACAGTGAGTCTTTTGACAACATTCTTCAGTGATACAGCGGTGTTATAACGTGTTTGATATCGAAAACTCGGACAGAGTTTACGACGAGGATACATGCTAGTTAGCTCGACGTAGCGTGCCGTTGGAGGATCCTAGGACTTTGTATAAGAGTAGCCAGCCCGGTCAGTCCTTCACACATCGTCTCCAAGATCTCCGTGGACCGAACACAATTGAGGAGGACCGCAGTGACGGCGTCTCCACACACAGCGCCGCCGACATTGCGTTGCTATCGCGGTGAGGAGGAAACCAGCGCAAGTTTGTTTTGTTTTCTCTCGCGGCTCTTTGGGCGCGAAGCAGCCATTTTGTTTGAGGCTTCACCGAACGCTAGCATCGATACAGGCCTGCATCTCTCTGCTGACAACTGGTTGCGTACCCAATGTTATTGCATTTAGGTTATATATTTGCCGGCGTAGTTTTAGGTTTGAAACTAAAAGTGTGGTTTAAATATTTTGATTGAAATGTGTTTTGAGTGAATGCATAGCAGTTAAAGAACTGAAAAGCAAGCCATTCATTTGTGTTTATCTGTTGTATTTCCATGTGTATATTTGTATATAACATATTTTTCAAGTAAATAGTTTAAACTTGATTCTCTTGGATATTTGCCTGTCTGTGGGTAGCTTATTTGATACTGAGAGTAAGCTAAAAGTGAAAAGGTTTACAGTAGCCTACATTTAGTGAATTATTTCATTAGAGCATTGATTAACACTAGAGAGAGTGATCTCTTGCTATATAGGAATTCGGGGAGCGCACTCCACACTAATAGCCAGACACGCTAGGGGGCGCTACAAGTGTATTTACCGGCTTGTGGACAAACGTGACAACAGAATTATTGATAATTGTCAGACTAGCCTACTGCTACTCTGCTGATCTGTCTTTCAGAGAAGGATTTCACATTCACCAAATTGAGTGCATATAGATTTACTGATTAGTGAGTGTCT
Source organism: Conger conger (assembly GCF_963514075.1). Lineage (NCBI taxonomy): Eukaryota > Metazoa > Chordata > Actinopteri > Anguilliformes > Congridae > Conger > Conger conger. The sequence goes on from NC_083770.1 coordinate 26,536,606, forward strand.
TAAACTATATGGCAATTTCACAATAACAATTATTTGCTGTATTATGAGATGAAAAAAATACTGGCTGACATTCTTTTATGGATCCTTCCCCCCTGTTAATCAAATAGATGTCATGAGCGTATGTAGTATGATTAATTCAAGTTATGCAAAGGGACATCACCTGTGTTTTTTTATGTAATGCGTCGTTAATTATACCAATTTTATCTCATCTCAATATGAATCTTGTACGTTAATAAACAGAAAGGCAAGCTTGGGCTTACTCATATATTTCAGTTCGTTTGGACTATTAAAGTACAAGCTTGAGAAAAATATATGATCAACTTTAAATAGATGATCAATAACATATAGTATAAGCTACAGTAGGCTACAAGACCTTTCACTGTTTTGTATCTGTATGACGTTTTAGTCCCAGTGTGAAACTGCTTATTATAGCTGCGATTTCCTGAAGGCGCTGGTATTTTCAACGTCATCTCTAAGCTGCCGAATTTGGTGACCTATAAATATGTTCGAGTAGGGATCTCGAAGTTTGAGTTAATGTTCGGTTTCATTAATGATACCTTGACGTGGCAGAATTAAACTTGACAGGATCGACATTGCTTGTGTAATAAACTTGTTTGTTTATTCTAAAAATGATGAGACTTCTTGTGGTTTCAACACGTCTCTTTATTGACCATGTGCTCTCAACACCCGTCTCAACAACAACACTGCAAGTCACTTCCTGCCTCATACAACGCAACACATATCGTAAAACATGTCGTAAAACATCCCTTGACATCTCCCCCTTTTAAACAGCATCCTTGCTCATTTTTAGAAACATAAATTCTTCAATGTAAATAACAGCAACTGCCCTTTTATGGTCTAGGAATAATTATCAACCAGCCATTAAGTACCTTATCAGAAAACAAACTTAGAATTTGTACCCTTTTTTTTTTCTTTTTCTTTTTCTCTTAAACACTTCCCTTTTACAGAACACAAAGTTATTCACTGCATTGTTTTTTTTTTTTTTTCTCAACCCGAACATAATGTCCTTTACAGATCAAGTCTCTGAACAGGTTTAACGACTCTACCAGACCTGGTTTGAGACAGTCCATCAGGTGTCACATTTAGACCAGGAGAGCTGCACTCTGGGCTCACCTGGGTGTCTGGTGTATTTGTTGTTTTGATGATTTCGACTGGGGGCCCCGCAACAGGTAGTGCTTGGGGGTGGCGACGGTTTCTCCTGTACAGGGCTCCCTGCTCCGTCTCAATGAGGTATGATCTCTCAGTCGTGCTCTCTCCAGTCACTGTTGCGGGTGTTGCCCAAGTCTTTTGATTGTCCAGCCTAATGAGAACAGGGTCTCCTGGCTGCAGTGGTATGAGCTGTCTCACACCATGTCTCATTGTAGTGGTAGGTCTGCTTACTTTTCTCCGTAGCATCCTTGGCTTGGACGAGCTGTCGATTTGGCCATTCTGGTTGCAGATTTTTAGCCAGAGTAGGCAAAGTTGTTCTTATTTTCCTGCCCATTAACAGTTCTGCCGGACTGACACCGGTGCTGCAGTGTGGTGATGATCTGTAGATCATAAGAGCCAGTAATGGATCTTTTTGTCTCAATATTCTTTTTGCTGTTTGCACTGCGCGTTCGGCATGTCCATTGCCCTGTGGGTTATGGGGGCTAGAAGTCACATGCTTAAAGTCCATCTCACGGGCAAAGTCTCTGAAACCATCACTGCTGAACTGTGGCCCGTTGTCGCTGACGACTTCTTCCGGTATTCCATAGCGGATGTAGCTCTCAGCTTTAAGGTCACCTGTGCACACGTGGTTGGCATTTGGAGGATCTCCAGGTATCTGGAGTAGTAGTCTGCTATGACGAGAAAGTTCTCTTTTCCATGTTCACATCGATCTATGCCTATTTTCTTCCATGGCCTGTCTGGGAGGGGTGTTGACAGGAGAGGTTCTCTGTTCTGCGCTCGTCTATACTCCCGGCAGTTCATGCAGTTCTCCACTTTGTGTGTGATTTGTGAGGCTATGCCCGGCCACCACAGTTAGCACCAAGTGTTAGCTCTCATTCTGCATTTGTCAAGCCCTTGATGACCCTCATGTATTCGCTCTAACGTGTCTGACCTCATTGACCCTGGTATCACTATCCTGCTCCCTTTGAGTACCAACCCATCATGCACAGATAGTTCATTTCTCACAGGAAAGTACTCTCTTACACTGCTGTGTGTGTTATGTGTTCAGGCCACCCATTCTTAATGTACCTGATTACATCTTGGAGTTGTTCCTCAGCAGCTGTCTCAGCTCGGATGACATCCATTTTCATCTGTGACGCTGGGATGCTGCTCATCACGGCAGCAACATAACATTCAACTTCTGTGTGGCTGTCTCTGCTGTGCTCTGTTCCCTGCTGTGGGCTCCTTGACAGCATATCCGCCACGACCAGTGTTTTCCCTGGTGCGTACTCAGCCTCCATGTTAAACCTCATCAGCCACATGAGGAGACTCTGGCAGCGAACTGGTGTGTTGTCAAGGTCTTGGGAGTTCATCAGTGGAATCAGGGGTTTGTGGTCAGTGATCAGTTTGAATGCAGGCAGGCCATACAGGTATTTCTCAAATCTCTCACATGCCCACACGGATGCTAGGCACTCCTTTTCTATTTGGGCGTATCTTGTTTCAGCATCTCTTAGTCGCCTTGAACAGAACGCCACTGGTCTCCAGTCTTCGCCATGGAGCTGTAACAAGACGCCACCAATCCCGTAGCTGCTAGCATCTGCTGAGACCACCGTGCTCCTGTTAGCATCATAATACACCAAGGTCCTGCTGCACAGGACCCCACATCCAAACTGATTTTGATATCAACCAAGTCTCTGGGTAATATAGTCACTGAATACGTCTGCCTTTTGCAGTCACTGAGGAAATGCTTTCCATCTTCCGAGGCCTTTGGCCCTTTTGAGCTGGTGCATCAACTCGAGGAAGAGAAGGAAGAGCTGGGCCTCATCATTGACCTCACATTCACAACACGCTACTACAGTCCCATGGTGAGGAAGTGCAGATGAAGGAGAATTGCCATGGGCACACATACAGTGGGGTCCAAAAGAGATCACTAGGGAAAATTCCTCCATTTTGCATTATTTACTAATTTAGTACAAACTTTTTCATTGCAAATTATATTATGAGCATACGCATTTGAGTGAAAAGTTGACTCTTTGAACATTTTTTTCAGAAATTCTTAGTATTTTGTATGTCCCTCTTTTTCTTTAATGGTAACTTTCCCTCAAGCTGGCATGGACACAAATCAGGTTTGTTGGAAATCTTTAGCTTTAAATAAAAGACAAAGAATCGTGCTTATTCCTTGGTATGTAGTCAGCCTCATAAGAATTTATCAGTCCCACAATGCATTGTTGAGCGGATGAAATTATGGGTGCTGAATGTGCATGTGTATTTTCTGAAAAAGTGAAATGGAATCTTGATCCTATGACACCAGGTTTCAAATAATGCAACATTGTTAAAACATTTTTTAGTTTGAAAAAAAAAAAAGACATCTGATCCAGATTGTAAAAGGTTGTAGAAAGAGGTTGCAGAAAGAGACATAAAGCATCCAAAAGATTACTTTTTTTTTACATAGATTACATAGTAATATAATACTAATCTAGTAATATTGTAATCTGAGTTTAGCTGCCTTGCTATTAATTAATTGTGTTCCTGTTTTAGTACTGCATTATCTATGCTAACCAAAAGTGTTTGGTAATCGTGCCTAACAAAATGATTCATGAGAGGTAGCCTGCATTCAAGACACAGCAAAAGTGGTATGCCGATGAGCACAGTCCATTGGTGCTCCTGGATTGCCCTCTGCTGTTAAAAAAATGTCATCTCAACATAATATCTTTAGACATTTATCTTTAACTGGTGTCTGTGTTGGATCTGTTTACAGCTGGAAAAGAGATCCTACACCTACACAAGACTGATGTTCCATTGTTCTTATCTCCCAGAGTTTGATACCTTAAATCTAGAAATCTTTGCCAATTGAAAACTAATTAATGTCATGTTAGAGATACAGCTGGAGGAAAACACAATGGAAGATTTTCATTGGATTTGAAACAGAATTCAAATTTTTTATTAGTCATAGACAAAAATAAAAAGCTCAGATAAAAAATACCTTTCATGTGATTTATATGAACACACATTTTCATCCAGATCTGTATCATCTAATGTCGATATAAGACAATAACGTGAAAATGTGATTTTAATATTGTGTTGCACTGCTATCACTTCTGTCATGAACTTACAGTATGAATTTACAAATTGCAGTATGTCTCACTCTCTTCTCATTTCAGGTTGTATGGTACGCTGGATAGCAGACCTGCTACGACCAGTGACAGAGGTTATCGTTTGGTTCCTGATTTTTTTGCGCCCAGGTTGTGCAACTAGTACAACAGTGTCGCAGACATCCAATTGGAAAGAGGTGTCACTACTGAATGATGGCACAGTCAACACAATAGATGGATCATAATTTTGTTGATCACTGCTTGGTCATGGGCAGTTGCCTTGCTATTTGTGCTATAATAGTAACCGGCCCCCACACAGAAGAAAGAATAATGTGCCATACAACTTTTCTTGCCTGTGAATTGAAGCTAGTCCGAAAACTGCAGCATTTCAGGCCACACCAGCACTGCGCATATTCATGATTTCTGCATTTGCCATGCATGGATGAAGCTGAATTCATCAGTGGTAATAGATGGAGCAACTAACATTATTATTCGCATCAACATCGACGGACCTGGCTCACATTATACCGAAGTACAGTAAATCCTCAAATTGTGTCCAGGATTCTATTTGAAGCCGGGCCTCGGATAATAGCCGGGGGCGTGGTCGATTCGGACAAATAAAGGCCGGCCCCCAAATACAAGCCGGGGTAATATTGCCTACCAGTAGGGCTATCAGTCCATGAGCACTAGAAGACATTGTTTCGATTTAACTCAATGAAATAAAAGAGCTCTTCTTAATATTTTATATTGTTGGTTGGTTTAATACTGTTGCCAATGAAAAGTCGTTGTCCTACACCATGGGTCTTCAACACGTTGCTCTCAAGCTACCAGTCGCTTGCCGCCCCCTTCTGAATAGCTTGTCAAAAGCTGAAGCAGTATACACTTAAACACAATTGTAGCCTAAAGACTTTAATCAAAAGTAAATCAGGCAAAATTTAAAATTTACTCAATTTAGGCTACTTGGCTACGCAATAAGGTTTCCATGTATTTACAGCAAAGCGCACGTTCAATGAATGAATGAAAGCGGCTGCCTTGACTCGCAATAAACAGACGGGTGGAAATACCGACACTCTTTCAACTACATAAAACTTAAGAGTGAACCATCAAATACCCCCCAGATTTCAGTGCCCATCAGTCCCAACATTTAGCAATTGAATCAAATAGTCCAAAAGTAAATTAAATCCCAAACCAAAGCGAAAATCTTTTGATAGCCTACCGGTATGCTGCTCCAAACGAAACGCATGTCTCACAATAAAACGCACTTTCGGAAAAAAATATCCTTAACTTGCTGTTATCTACGCTAATTTGTTATTGTTCATGAAGGCGTGTCTGGCAAGTTGGTATTTTATGAAGACGCATCTGTTTTGGCTTTCATTAATGGTTTAGCTACTCAAGTTGCGTTTCTGAACGGTTACAGGAAGTGTTGAACAGTGTTGGCCCACTTTAAGTGTAGCCTTTTACTTTATTTCTAAGAATAAAATTCTACAACAGAAGCCTAATGAGAAATAAAGGCTTGCCTCGAATACAAGCCTGCCCCAAATAAAGGCTTGTGCTTTGTGCAGCCTAAGTAAATAAAAGACCCCGGCCACAATTTGAGGATTTACGGTAGGCTAGCTACGTCAGAAGCGAGAGTTCCAGACAGGCGTATGGGCATCATAGAAAACCAGACCTTCGTGTATAACAGCCAATCGGATCTGCGCAAACGTTTTTTTATTTGCGTAGGGTCGCCCTCTTCTTCTTGCGGCACATTTCATTTAAATTAGCTGGTAACGTTAGTATTCGTCAGCTAGCATCTTCGATACGAATAAGACTGAACTGGTGCAGTTTTTCTTTTGCGCTTTCTTGCTACGCCATGATGCGAGTAATGTTCATTATTTTTACTTTGGCCTTTCTGGTTTGCGTCCAGGGTAAGTAACGTCAGCAAGCGATAGCTGCGTAGCTTTGTCATTGGGGAAGCCTGAAGGGAAGCTACTCAAACATTTCATGGGCTTAATGTTAATTGAAAGGATTTCCGTGTTCTTACACATCATATCTGTCCGTTAGCTAATGTTTAGCTTGGTATGTAGGTAACGTTTGACTAGCTTTTATAATGAGCTACTTGGCTAGCTACGTCTTTGCCGTTTACAGTTTGGCAGAAACTTTAGATAGAATAGTGCTAACAACAATATTTGTTTCCGCGCTTTTTGATTGTATTACACATTTATAAATAGTTCTAATTGCTGTATTTTGACGCCTACAATGTCTTTGGCGTTGCTTTTCTAGCTTGCCGACTCATTTGCGGCCACGTCCATAAGAGCTCACACTAACGTTACATTAGTAGTCACATCAAAAATATGCTGTCAAACCCGTTTGACCTGAACTTTCCCTTGGGGAAAATAATAATAATAATGGGTCAATCAACCAAGAGGTGTGAGGGTGACAACTCCAATTTTGCTCAAACTTTGTGTAAATGTTCAAAAACACGCAACACATTCTTTATTTTGTTATCTAGAGGGGCTTTTTGTACATGAGTACAATGTACACAATATAATAGCCAGAAATATTTGTAATTTTGGAATAAATTATATATTTGGCTTATATATTTACTGGTTTAATGGTGGTTTGGAGGCACGTCGGCTAGACCCCTCTCCATGACGCGCGCTCAAAGGTCGGTGGCACATTGCAGAGCCCGAACGGCATGACTGAACTGCCACAGGCCATGGCCGATGGTGAACGCCGTCTTAGACCTTGCTTTCGGGGCCAGCTCCACCTTCCAGTAGCCACTGCGGAGGTTGAGGGAGCTGAACCAGCTGGGGACAGCAATGTGGTCCAGTGTGTCATCGATGCGGGGGAATCAGTCTTTTCTGATTATGTCATTTAGGCGGCGGTAGTCAACACAGGTGGATTCTTTCTTGATTATGGGTATGGCTGGGGCTGTTAGAGGGCTCAATGATGTCGTGCTGAACCAGTGCTGAGCCCCCAGTTAGCCAGTCTGCACCCCCACAGTATGTTTTTATTGTGAATTAAGGTTCTCTTTGAAATGATCAAAACATGCCAAGACATGCCAGTGACCACTATTTATTTTGTATATACATAGACTTATTATATCTTTTGAACTACACTACCTAAAGTTTCATTATGGTCAGAAACTTTCCACCATGCTGCCATGGTTGAACATGCAACACTTTTTGGTCATTTTCTGTCTGGAGGACCCACTTTGTGGTTATTTTCCAGAGCAGTAGTATGAAAATCAGAGTTCATAATCTGAAAGTAGACCGAAAATTGTGTGAGAGTAGATGTTTTCAGGTTTCTCCCTGCTTTAATGCCAAAGATGGCGCTCCAAATTTTGCGCAAACCCCAGTTTCTACTGGTGAGGGACTTTTTGGGTGCCACCCCAAAGAGCCAGTTTTGCATGTTCCCTATTGACAACATTTGAGTGGTCACCCCCTCCTAACCTCTGGTAGATTTTTCATGGAATGACCCAGCTATTCAATTCTATTCTATTTTCCACAAAACCGTATAGCATCAGATTTCAAATGTGAAAGTTCAGAAATTGAATTCATATGTCTATGTGATTTTTTCATCACTGAAAATGCACCAGAAATATTTGTATGGCAGTGTGACTTACCACAAAATATCATAAATATCATAAATGTAGTGATGCAGATTTAGTGATAGAGATGGCCCAGATGCCACTGTTTGTGAAAGCCAGTTGTGAATGAGATTATGGAATTTAATGTTTTATTTCTAGTTCAAGCAGTTCACAATTGTCCCTGTTCTGAACCAAAAACAACAAGGATTAAAGAGCAACATTATACTGTTTAAATCAGTGTAAGTGTTATAAAGATTTTGCACATTGTTGCACTGGCTAGCAGCAAAACAACATTATTGGGGGGGTGAAATTAATTTATGGTCTCATCTGTCCTGAGTTCATGCAGGGAGCTAGCAAATTTAGCCATCAAGCTTATGGAGTACTCATGGTTTTTATATGCTTACAGGCTTTTGAATGCAGCCAAAAATGTCCTTCATTTGAATAAATCTACATCAAATTACTTATTGCATTTGAAATCCTTTGTTGGATAAAAATACTTTGGGGAAAAAAAAAAAGCTGTATCTCTGAAAGTTTTCTCTTGATGTCTTTCAACACTTAGGGGCCATACTGGTAAATAACCCACCCTCACCTGTAAATGACGGCACAACCCAGCAGGGCACGCCCTCCACCAAGCAGGACACGCCCCCCACCAAGCAGGACACGCCCCTGACCAAGCCGGACGCGCTCCCGATCAAGCAGGACACACCCCCGACCAAGCAGAACGTGGGCACTGCAGTACAGCTGGACGCTGGAACCCAGCCGGACGCAGGGGCCCAGCCAGACACCCAGCCGGACGCAGGGGCGCAGCCAGACACCCAGCCGGACGCAGGGGCCCAGCCAGACACCCAGCCGGACGCAGGGGCCCAGCCAGACACCCAGCCGGACGCAGGGGCGCAGCCAGACGCCCAGCCGGACGCCCAGCCGGACGCAGGGGCCCAGCCAGACGCCCAGCCGGACGCAGGGGCCAAGCCAGACGCCCAGCCAGATGCAGGGGTCCAGTCAGACGCCCAGCTGGACACAGGGGCCCAGCCAGACGCATGGGCGCAGCTGGACGCCCAGCCGGATGCAGGGGCCCAGCCGGACGCCCAGCCGGATGCAGGGGCCAAGCCAGATGCCCAGCCAGATGCCCAGCCGGACGCTGGAACCCAGCCGGACGCAGGGGCCAAGCTGGATGCCCGGCCGGACGCAGATGCCCGGCCAGACGCCCAGCCGGACGCAGGGGCCCAGCCAGACGCCCAGCCGGACGCAGGGGCCCAGCCGGACGCAGGGGCGCAGCCGGACGCCCAGCCGGACGCAGGGGCCCAGCCGGACACCCGGCCGGACGCAGGGGCCCAGCCGGACGCCCAGCCAGACGCCCAGCCGGACACAGGGGCCAAGCCAGATGCCCAGCCAGACGCCCAGCCGGACGCAGGGGCCCAGCCAGACGCATGGGCGCAGCCATACACCCAGCCAGATGCAGGGGCCCAGCCTGACGCCCAGCCAGATGCCCAGCCGGATGCAGGGGCCAAGCCAGATGCCCAGCCAGATGCCCAGCCTGATGCAGGAGCCCAGCCTGACGCAGGAGCCCAGCCGGACGCAGGCACCCAGCCTGACGTAGAGCCCCAGCCTGATGCAGAGACCCAGCCGGATGCCCAGCTGGATGCCCAGCCGGACGCAGACGCCCAGCCGGACGGGGACACAAAGCAGTCTAAAGGTAAGCCAGCTGGGGGCAATGCTGTTGTTGTAGAAAATGCCAGTGAATGCCAAAACTGGTGGTGTATTTTCAGTTTATATGCTATGCTTTGTTTTTATCATTATTAATAATAAGAATAATAATAATTATTATTATTATTATTGTCTGGAGGAGGTACACTTACAGATGGGGATGACGGAGACGACGATGATGATGTGGGAGATGATGCTGTGGATACTGATGTTGGAGCTAATGACCCCTCCAAGGAGGTACCAAGGCCCAGACAAGAAGTCCCAACCATGCCTCGAGAAGAAGAAGCAGAAAGCAGCCACTTATTGCACGCTTATTTGGTGTGCACAGCTGTGTTGGTGTCTGTGCTGTACATTGGATACCACAACAAACGCAAGGTAGGCCAGCTCAGTACCTTCTGAAATACTGGTCTTGGTCTTCATCTCTTTATTGCACTGGTATGTTCTTCCCATGGCTATATTTGTTATTGTGTACATTTGCTCACTTTGCTGTCCCATGATGTATTTCTTTCCTTCTCTGGTCAAAGATTTGTTCTTTGTCACCCAGTGTGTCACATTGACTGAATAAACTTGTGAAAGTGCCCAGATCAGTGATTTTTGAAGCATGCCATCTGTGCTGTTTCACCTTTTGTCAGATATTTGCCTATGTTGTGGAGGGAAGGAGGTTGAGAAGTTCACGTCGGTCCAAAGCTGCAGAGTACCAGAAGTTTGAGCAGAACGTAAGAAAAGACAATATTTTGCCATCACTTCACGTGCTTTCTTGTCCCACCTGCACAACTTCAAAATAGGGGCACACTTCCCATTACAGGATAGGCTTATGGGTTGTTTTGCCGGAAAGTGGTCCCTATTGATTGTTTACTCATTTGCACCAAGTGCAAGTTTTCAAGTATTTTTTGCAGACCATATATTTCTTACAGGTGATCTTACCACTCAAAATGGTTTTGTTAATGGTTATAAATTTTAGTTTGTTTTCTCTTTCAGATGTGAAAGTTGCCTTGAAAACATTGACAATGCAGAGGACGAATTGAGAAGCAGAGAAGCAAATGGACAAGATTTCCCTTTGATTTAAAGAACATATTGATTTTATTTTTTTAATGATATATTGCTTTATTTTTATCCCTTTTTCTTTTGTTTGGCAACATTTGCTGGTGCTGCATTTGTCATTTAAAAAAAAAAGTTTTTAAAAAGGAGAACATCTTAATATTTTTTTTGTTCCTGGAAGCTTGTTGCATGCCTATTCAGAGAGTAAAATGGCCTCACATTAGGGACTTGTACGAAGGAAAAAGAAGCATGCCTCTGCCTGCACTTCATATTTTAACGTGCTGCTGTAAGGCCTCTGCAGCTTGTCACTTTACTGTTGGTGAAATTACTGACTACCTGAAGATACTGACTCAGGATACTTTTTGAACTCCAGAGGAAATCATACACTTTGACCAAGATGCCTAAGGTTGATGAATGTAAGGTGGTAGTTCTCCCTTTGGTGAGATCTCAAAAGCCACTCAAAAGCCACTCAAAAGCCATGTTAATTGTACTGAGAGTGAAACCAGAAAATATGTCTGAGGCACATGATAATTGTTAATGTTGAACATGTTAAAGGTGTTAATTGTAAAGGCGTTCTAAGGTTTTTCTTTTTTTTCTGGGTGGGGTGGTGAGGGGGTTATTTGTCATTGTTAATTTGTGACCTGTGGAGTGATTCAAAACTGTGTATGGATTACAGGCGTAACGCCTGATTAACCCTGATTTTAATTTACTGTCAGCACAGGCAGGTGGAGAATTTGGAAGCATTTTGGTTCAGTTGTGTAATTTAATTTTTATTTAATTGTAGGACCACACATGGCGTACTGGGTGCTGTTGTGGTGTGCCAAATGTAGTGAAAATATGACTGCTCCATTTTATTTATGTCCAGCACTTTATGCTTTAAGAAGGGTATTTAATTGACTATAGAAATTCAGGTATTATGAGAAGTCTGTTAATGAAATATTTACATGAAGATTAAGATTCTCAAGATGGTTCCTGCAGTGGTTGTTCACTATTGGTCCAAACAATATATTTATATTATGTTCCAGTGTCTGCTTTTAACTGTACAGGATATCTACAAAGCTAACTTCAAAAATAAAAGGTGGAAACCAATGAAAATATGCTCTGCTGTAGGTCAGAATGTGTAGTAAATGGGGAAAATGGTATTTGGTTTTGTTTGGACAGAGGTTTTTGGTCCAATGTTGGAGTAAATGTATACCTAAATTGAATACTTTTATACAGCTGGCCATGCTATGGTTTTGCCACTTCTATTATGTAATATTTCAAGAACATTGTTCACTATTTGTCAGTTTTCTGTGGTGGAAGACAATTTTGAATAAATCAAATTATTCAATTCTGCGTGAAATGCTTATTTTCCTATTATTCCAAGATGGCTATTGTTCACTGAAAATACTGTGAGAGAAGAGCACAGGAGTATTGCATATGTATTTTAAAATGTGGACAACAGGCACTGTACACTAGAAATATACAGCATCCCGTTTGCTTCACATGCCTTTGACCGACTACCTAAATACATCTAGGACAATAATACTTTTTCATCAGCATGTTCAGAATGGTCAATCCATACATTGGGTTTGCTTCTGACATAAGTGGGGTATACATTTTCCTCTTAACATGCATTTCATTCAACAAATAATTGAAATGCGTATTCAGTCTACTTTCAGTACTCGTTTCATGTTTTGTTAATGCTGCATTAGCACAAGGAAAGGAGTTGTCTTCCATATCTTTGTTTTTCAATATCTTCCTTGTCAGTTAGAACACAGGCTTATTTAACCCAGGCTGAAGGGGAGACATCAGATATTTTTACAGAGGTGTGTACAGTTGTGCAATGATTGTATGTTTTGTAAGCCAACTGGTTATAGAAAACCGGTTACACCTGAATATCGAGGGAAGCTTTTAGGCTGCTTAGAAAGTCTCATCTCAGTCACCCATATTAGGTGAGTAATTAGGTAAGTTGTGCGGAAGTGTGCCATGAATATATTTGATGATTTTATTTTTTACAGTGTATTCACCGGCTTGTGGACAAACGACAATTCTGACAACAGAATTATTGATAATTGTCAGACTAGCCTACTGCTATTTGGTGAATGTGAAATCCTTCTCTTTCACCAAATTCACCAAATAATTGAGTGCATATAGATTTACTGATTAGTGAGTCTCTTAAACTATATGGCAATTTCACAATAAAAAAAATTATTTGCTGTATTATATGGGTTAGATGAAGAAAATACTGGCTTCTTGTTCCTGACATTCTTTTATGGATCCTTCCCCCCTTTTAATCAAATAGATGTCATGAGCATATGTAGTATGATTAATTCAAGTTATGCAAAGGGACATCACCTGTGTTTTTTTATGTTATGCGTCGTTAATTATACCACCATTTATACACATTTTGTGTATTTCTGAATTTTCAGGGTCAAACATTGAACATGAGAAACTGAAATCTCAAGAGTATGGTCTCAATATGAATCTTGTACATTAATAAACAGAAAGGCAAGCTTGGGCTTACTCATATATTTCAGTTCGTTTGGACTATTAAAGTACAAGCTTGAGAAAAATATATGATCAACTTCAAATAGATGATCAATAACATACAGTATAAGCTACAGTAGGCTCCAAGACCTTTCACTGTTTTGTATCTGTATGACGTTTTAGTCCCAGTGTGCAACTGCTTATTATAGCTGTGATTTCCTGAAGGCGCTGGTATTTTCAACGTCATCTCTAAGCTGCCGAATTTGGTGACCTATAAATATGTTCGAGTAGGGATCTCGAAATTTGAGTTAATGTTCTGTTTCATTAATGATACCTTGACGTGGCAGAATTAAACTTGGCAGGATCGACATTGCTTGTGTTACAGATAATTTACTCAGTTGTAAGTCATACTTTAACTTAGCTACGTTTGTCTTCATATTGTCATTCGAATTGGCTAGCTACACTTTAGCTAACGTTACCGTTGTGATAGTGTATCTCATTTACGAAGTCATTAGTCAGGGGGAGCCAGTTTGCTATTGCCTAGATGTTTTGTTTGATAGAACATGGAGTCTTATTTTTAGGTGCTAGAGCTTTTGGAACAAGACATGTTTTCATTTCAACAGTGAGAAGGGAAAATGACAAGAGTTTCGCTAGGTTTAATAAACTGAGCCTGGTCGGAGTTCCGGGTACTGCAACAACTTCAATATTGGAGTGTCATAAGAGGAGTATTTCTGATTCAAATAGAGTAGAAATGCCGTTTAAAAAGAACAAAATTCCAGACAGGTAACACGTGCCCTTTAAACTCTTATGACAAAATCTGCTACACTACCATTTGTAACATTACACTGTGATTACATACAGTGAAAAAAGAAAATGAATGCCGTTTGATTATCGTCCACATATCCTAAATGTTGACAGTCGTGGGACTGCAGACTTTTATTTTTTATTTTTTTTTCGTTAGTACACAAAGAAATCAACCACATAATGTGTCATTTCTGCAGATGGATGGATTACCAAGCCTTGGGAAAGAGGATCCCCGGAACACGATTCATTGCATTTAAAGTTCCCCTAAAACAGGTAAGAGTGCAGCACCAAAGAATGAATTCTAAAACAGAGTAACACCCTGCTGAAAAATACAGTTTTGAAACAGCTGATAGCTGGTTGACTAGTTCAGACCAGCTCCTAGTTTAACAGGGTTTAGCTGCTTGACCAGTTCAGACAAGCTCCTAGCTCAACAGGGTTTAGCTGCTTGACCAGTTCAGACAAGCTAACAGCTCAGCATGGTTTAGCTGCTTGACAAGCTCATACCCTGCTAGACCAACTTGGCAGCTTGGCCATGCTGGTTGACGAGCTCAAATCCAGCTAGACCAACGTATGACCAGCTTGACCAGCTCAATTTTCAAGCTGGCATTGCTAGATTTTACACCAGGGCATGGCAGTTTAAATGTTTACAGCTGCCTAATTCTTGCAGTAATTCAACTAAAAGTGTGTATCTTGCAACATCAACCAAGTCTCTGGGTAATATAGTCACTGAATACGTCTGCCTTTTGCAGTCACTGAGGAAATGCTTTCCATCTTCCGAGGCCTTTGGCCCTTTTGAGCTGGTGCATCAACTCGAGGAAGAGAAGGAAGAGCTGGGCCTCATCATTGACCTCACATTCACAACACGCTACTACAGTCCCATGGTGAGGAAGTGCAGATGAAGGAGAATTGCCATGGGCACACATACAGTGGGGTCCAAAAGAGATCACTAGGGAAAATTCCTCCATTTTGCATTATTTACTCATTTAGTACAAACTTTTTCATTGCAAATTATATTATGAGCATACGAATTTGAGTGAAAAGTTGAATCTTTGAACATTTTTTTCAGAAATTCTTAGTAATTTGTATGTCCCTCTTTTTTTAATGGTAACTTTCTCTCAAGCTGGCATGGACTCCACAAATTTGTGGAAATCCTGATGATCCATGCTATCCCACCATTATTTGACAATGTTCCAAAGAGCATCTTGTGACGTTACTGAATGCTTGGCTTTTGTCAGTGCACCCATAAATGTTCAATGGGGTTGAGGTCAGGTGATTGTGGAAAAAGGCAATTTGGCATCTGCCTGTGCATTTGATTTTACAGAAAGGGGTCTCCAGTCTCATCCAAAAAATGGCTGATGTGGGTGCAGGTTTTTTTTAGTCCAGCACTAAGACACCTGTTTCATCTAAATAATATAATCTTCTTCAATCAATGCTTTGAGTACAATCAGATGTTGATTCTGGGCTTAAACAAATAGCTGCATCTGTTGGCCCTTTTCTCATAAGAATCGGCACCCTGGTTCTACATGTATGTTAGAGTAATACCAATTTTGTATGTGTATGTACATTTCATTGTGAAGTTATGCTTGGTGCCTATGCTTGTAGCTCATCTTAAATGCTTCTTCTTCTCTCTCATACTCTTCATTACACTAAAGGATTTGCCTGACAGTGTGCATTATCTGAAGATATTCACTACTGGACATCAAGTGCCAAGTGACCCAACTATCCTTAGTTTTAAAAAGGCTGTGTACAGATTTCTGCAGGAAAATGAAAACAACGGTTAGTGCTGTCCTTCAGAACAAAGATCTGAAGTGTGCATCAGCTTTTTCTGTGCTACATGTTTGCATTTGAAATTAACTTTTACATTCCCAAAGATTAAATATTTAGTCAGAAAAAAATGTTGGTCCTCATTTGGGTTGCAAAGTTTATAGAGCAGCTCATAGAGCACTTGGTTTCCAAAATGTGTTTGCTTTCTGCTTCAATAAACTATTTGGAACCCAAGGGAGTTGGGAAAACTCTTTTTTGCACACTTGTTTATTAAATGTTATACAGTATGGATTCCATCTCATTGATTATGCTCATTTAAATGTGCAAGTGACTCTGATGCAGAAGGTTGGTAATAGGCATTCTGTTCTTTTCAGACAAGGTGATTGGTGTACATTGCACCCATGGGTTGAATCGTACTGGTTATCTTGTGTGCAGGTTGGTGTGTGAGTGCTCCCACAGCTAAATTCAGATAGGTTAGGTAAATTATATTCATTGTTAATTTTGATATGATAATGATCATTTTGCTGCTTTTTGTCTTACGTACTTGGGTTTCTCTTTGGGTTTCCATATCAAGGTATCTGATTGATGTTGAAGGGATTGTTCCAAGTGAAGCTGTCGCATGTGAGTATCGTGTGTTAAACAAATATATTATCCAAAGGATTTCTTTTTTGTGAACATGAACAGTCATGGAAGAAATGGTGTGGTTGTCTGTACAGGGCTGCTTTAGCCTTTCACTGCTCTACCTGCAGTATTCAACAGGTCACGGGGCCATCCCATAGAGAGACAGAACTACCTTCATGACCTGCTCTCTGGACCCCAGAGGAGGTAAGACTGAGGACTGAATAATACACTTCATCCTTTAGCAGAGGTGAAGAACACCATGTTATGAAGATGTCACAAAGTCTGTTATTAAATATTTGAGTTTTGTGTCAAATGAAAGGGTTTGTGGTACAACCATGTATAATTATCACTGTGACTGAGATGACAAGTAATGTTATCCTCTTTTTGGTTGTTGATATATGTGTGCTTGCTACAAATATATTAATGAAAGGTCTCCTATCTAGAATTTTCATACACATATTAGCGGAAAAACATGATCATACTATGATATTTGTGTGAACAGAATGATTCCTTTTCTCACAGCAACACAGGCATAGAAGAGCCAGACCAGGATCCTATTCGGGGAAGTGCTGGCTGCAGTCAAGATGGCCCTCCTGTCTGTAGATGTTCACCCTTTAACAAGTGAGTGCCTCTCTAACTGAAGCCTTACCACAAGCCTTGCATGTATGCACATGATGCTTTATATTGTCTTGTCCCTTTATGTCTTTGAGACGTAAATGTCAAGTGTAGAAATATTGCTCTTGCACTCATTCATTTTCAGGTCATTGCATCAGAGTCAGTCCTTTTCTGGCGCTCCTACTCACCCCCCTCTTCTTCCTCATGAGCTGACGCCCTGTGGCCAAGAGCAAGCCTTGAGGAGGCCTCCACAGCGCCGTCCCCCACCTTGCCGTTCTGGTGCAGAGCATAACCCCAGTGGTGGAGTAGCCTTATCATCATGCCTGCAAGGCCCTCAAGAGAAACCACAGTCAGCCCCTGGGAAGCCCCATAAGAAGCGCAACAAAAAGAACAAGGGAAACCGGTCTTGACCGAGAGACTCAAACAAACAATCCCACTCTGCAAAGGCCAGACATGCAGAATGCCTAAACAATCTTCTCCTGTGGATATTTTGGCAGCTTGGTGGAAGAGAATGCCATGGTTTAAAACATGGCAGTTGGACATGGTCTGTCATTTTTGTATAGTTTGAAAAGCTGACAAGTAATCTGACTACATTCTTGGCCTATGGCAGCTAGCTAAAACTTGTCAAAACTGGCCAATATTCTTGTAAATTCTGTGTTTGGATACCTTAGGTAAAGGTTTGCATTTTGTTTTAACCAAGCCTATATAGCATATTGCTTATTTCTTTATTGCCCATTTTGAACGTAGTGTAACACATTGTGCAACAAATTAAAGTGATTTTTACAGAGCATTTAAGGTTCATATCAGAAAGAACATAAAAGATGAAGTGTATACACGTACAGTCCAACCATGGGAGATAAAATGTAGCCATTGGAGGTCAGGTTGTTATGGCTGCGTTTACTTGAAGTGCTGCCGTACTGTCTATCAGAATAACTTAATGTCCTCATGTATTTATGTTTTACATACACCGCTTGAGCATGTATCTTGCATTTTAATATCATGAAAACCCCTGAACAATAGGTTTCACATCCTCCTAATTAAATTAAAAGTACAACATTTCAAAAGTAAATGTCCTGCTGACGAAGATATTCTAGACATAATTATAGACATATTTATTTCTGTTCTTTTCTGCGTACATAATTTAAACCAATACAACTGAATAGTGAAGTACAGTGCTCTGTTCAGCTGCATCGTGTTAATATGTGTCATATACAACACATTTTAATTTACATTTCAATATAGCTGAAATGTAAATCTGCATATTAAGATTACATAGACTTTTCTAAATGCCTCATCTGGTCTCCCCCTGGTTTTCAATTACCATTGTATTTATTACCATTACTCTCACTAAATTTCTCACCCCTCCATTGGTCAGGCCTGTTTTTTTAGCATGCTAAGAAAAAAAATGACCAGACCCCCTAATACTGTGTTCAGAAACAAGTACATGTGCTTGTGGTAGCCCTGGGTGTTGAGCATCACACAACTTCTGCATTTGTCTGGGAACTTTATTTTGCATAAGAAATAAGGAACCAGAGACAGTTAATCAAAGTGTGATGTCATGACCCTAGAAGGTGGTGATGACCTCTAAGCAGATAGTGAAGGGTTCTTCTTAGGCAGATACTGGTTATACATGATGGCTTTGCAGTAATCGGTTATAGATAAGAAAAATACATGTAGAGGAAGAAAGAATAGTGATGGCATGGTTCTTATGTGTTAAATACACATAATTACATATTTAGGTATAAACATCTAATACTGTTACAAAACTACACTACCACAAAATGCAAACCTTTAGTAATGCTAATCAGGTCATGTGATTTAAAAGTTTAAAAATGACATAATGTCCATAATGGTCTTTGTGTGTTTGTATGTGCACTAGCATACATCATTGCATCATAGATGCTGAAAAAAATTGCCATACAAAACTCTGGAAAGCAACGGATTATTGCAATAATAATCTCAAACATTTATCCAATAAATTTAAATTGAGTGATTGATTGTCAAAATGAAATTCCTATTGTACCAGGGTAAGTATGAACTGCACAAAAAATTGACAAGCCATGTTCAGCTGAATGGACTGTTGCTGTCATTACTTATAAAGTAAGTTCTTATAAAGACATGAAATAAAGATGATTTAAATTGGGTGTATTCTTATGGGTGGCATGTTGTGATAGACCTAGGAAGTACGCTAGCAGTTTTATATCATAATTCATGTTTATGCAATATAATAATAATAATAATAATAATAATAATAATAATAATATACACTCAAAGCCCCATTTAATTCATGCATGTTTAATCTTCACTGCTTTATCCATATTCAGTGATTCCAGGTACTGTAATGAACGGGGGATTCTGAAATTATATGACCCTTTATTCAGCGTTACTAAACCACTAAAGCAGTACAGTGCCACACCTGACACCTAAAAAATGGTTTTCACTTACCCATCTACTAAGTAAAATTCACGTTTTTGACTTCTTGGACCAAATTCTTAAAGGCAAGGAGCACCCTCTAGTGGTAGTCGTGTCGAAATAACAACTTGGGCGTCACACTCAGTTCATTTATAGAAGCTTATGATAGGCTGCTGAAACAGGAACAGGAATTGCCGTGGTAGCAGTAAATAGACTACACTTTCAGTTCGTTACCTGATAAACTGATTTTCAGTTTTCTTGTTAGCTAGCTACCTAGCCACTGACTGAAAATAAATATGGAATGTATTACAGTGTTTGGCTAATTTAGTTAGCCAGCTAGCTAACTTTATTACCCAAAATTAGCTAGTTCGCTAGCTACTTGACACTGCAGGAATAGGGAAACACTGCTAGCTGGCTAGCTAGCTAAGCTAGCTTGCGAGTTAAAATAACAACTGATACTGACAATTCGCAGGTAAGCATTCCACTAAAGGCTGACTGTAACTTGGTTTGCTTGTGATTCGTTAATTCGTGATTTATTTATTTAGTAAAATGGCTATTCAGCTTTATAATAACATGTCTATTTAGCTAGTGTAGTTAGCTAGTTGCAAGCAGGCTGTTCCAAGACAGCCGTCTAATGTTAACGAGTTATCTCAAGAATCTTTGCGGAGGTGGTTACGTAGCAAATGGGGATTGGACTGGTAGCTAGCCAGCTATTTGATGACGCTTGGCTAACATTAGCAAAATTTATAGATAATGTTCCCACGTTTAGGTAATGTGATTTGCGTTGTCATCATATGAACGAAATTGGTCATTCATTATTGTACATTTTTGATCTGATTTCGTTCAATCTTGTTGTTTGTCCTTGGTTAGACTAACGTTAGCAGTCATTTGGCGGTACAGTTACTGTACAGTTAGATTGTTAACTTTATATGGGTTTTCTAAGTTGACTTTCAGTAAATTACACTGATACAACGGACCTGAAAAACACGAAACGTCTTTCAGTGGCAAGAGATTAGCTGATGTTGCCATTTTAAGAAAATGCTTTTTCCAAATAGGAATGCATACTGAACACTGGCGTTAGTTCTGTGTGTGCGTCACGCTCCGTTGTACACCACGCTCCGTTGTACACCTCAGTTGCCAATCTGACACCTGCATCTCTGTTAATCCGTATTGGACCAAATTCGATTCCTATATAAAAATGGCCCTTTTGGAAAAACTTGAAAAACATTTCAGATGTATTTCACATGACAGTTTTAAGATATGCATGAATTGTTATGATTACAGCATACGAAAATAGAATATTTCTGATTTGCACGCGTTTTAATTAGGCAGTCTCACCTGTGTCCCAATGCTGCTCTCAAATTGATTGGCTCTTGTGATGCTGCCCAACAGTGACTTTAACATTTTTCATGATCTCCTCTATTCTCCCCACTTATTGTTAATAATAATACTTGGTTAATGGTGGGTCGAATGCTCTGGTGTGGGTTTGGTGTTTATTGATACTGCGCAAGCCATGGTTCTTGATCCTTTTTGTTGCAGGTCCAAATTGTATTGCCGAGGCATCGGTTTCCACCATGCCGGACCACAACGACGTGAGCTTGCTGCCGGAGGATCGCGTTCGCGCCCTCACCAAGAAGGGCAGCTCGGTAGACATCAACGAAGACGTGCCACCTCGCCGTTACTTCCGCTCCGGCATGGAAATGATCCGCATGGCTAGTGTGTACACCGAAGAGGGAAACGCCGAACATGCCTTTGTGCTTTACAATAAGTACATCACGTAAGTACCTGCCTTCATTAGGACTGACATCTTGGGACGGTAGGATGTCACGATTCCTGTTCACTGTGTTCTCACTAACATAGCAGTAGGCCTTCTGTTTCTTCTGCTCCACATCTTAGGGTCTATGTGTGGCTTCATATAAAGACTAGTCTTTTTACTGGTTTTTCCTTTTGTATATATTTTCATTTTTATTTATGGTTAGTATAACCAGGAAGTCCCATGGTGATAAAATGTCTTTTCCAAGAGAGATCCTAGTAGAAATGTGAGTTCCTCCATCACGTGGTGTCAAATGATTGGATTTCTGATCCCAGGCTTTTCTTTGAGAAACTTCCGAAGCATCGGGACTACAAAACCGCCAACATTCCTGAGAAGAAGGACACAATGAAGGTGGGGAGAAAACGTGTTACGTTCAGCATTACGTTTGTGCATCAGGGAAGCAATTAACACATGGGAACGTGTTGCATAACGGCATGTGCTTGGTCACTTATCTGTCTTACTCTCACTTAACAGAAGCTGAAAGAAATAGCCTTTCCCCAGGCCGAGGAGCTGAAGAAAGGACTTTTGAAGCAGTATGAGAAGGAATATGCAGAGTATCTTGTTAAAAGGGTATGTACCAATGGCACAGAACAGTGATTATACAGTGACTTTATTTTGCTGCAGTTATCAGTATTTTTCTCAGGGGCAGGCCTACTGTTTACATACTGGGCACATTAAAGGATAATTGTGGATTGCGTGTTGCCGTTTAAGAGTAAACCCCTTCAACCAAGCCTAATGTAATGTAATGTAAACCCTAAAACGCAGGGCACACAAAGTTGTGGAAAGTCCTCAGCCATCCCTATTGTTACCTGAACGTGTGCGCTTGTCTGTGCTTGTGTGTGTGTGTGTGTGTGTGTGTGTGTGTGTGTGTGTGTACCCGCTATAGAAAGCGGAGGAGGCGGCCCTGGCTCGAGAGCTGGCCCGGCAGAGGGAGCTGGCAGTGGAAAGGCAGCGGGTATCTGAGATGCAGAAGCGGCAGCAGGAGCAGGAACAGTTCAACGTCTTCGAGGAGATGATCCGCCGGCAGGAACTGGAGAAGGAGCGCCAGCGCATCGTCCAGGAGTTCACGGGTCCCAGCGCCCCCCCGCTCGATGGCCCCCTCCTCCCAGGTGTCCAGGGACCCTCGGAGTCCCCCCCACAGAGCCCAGGAGACACTCCCACCAACACCAGCCCCTCCGGTCCCCCTGCAGGGCCCCCCACATTCGACCGCTCTCTCAAACCCGGGACGCTGGTCTCTGCCAACAGTAAGCACACTGATCTTGGGTTTGTCATCGCTGCAAATTAGGCACACAATATTAATTGTGCTTTAATAGAAGTGTTTTTATCTCAATCACTTTAACAGTGAAATTTACATGTCCAGTTTAGGAAAAACAAAGTGTGTCCATCATGCTATTGACAACTTTGGGCTGATTGTTCAGTATAATCACATTCTTTTCTTCTTTGACATTGACATTGCTGGGTTAATTGAGGTGAAGTGGTGTATTGTGAGTTACAGAAGACCCTGGTGTTTATAGAACCGTTCCAACCTCCGCCTCATAGCCTGTGTGTTGCAGATGTCATGGTGGACGGGCTGCGGCAGTTGGCGGTACCTGCTGAGCTCTGCCACAAGTTCCTAAAGCTGGCGGATTCCAATACGACACGGGCAGTGGAGACCTGTGGAATCCTCTGTGGAAAACTGGTACGTTTTTATCTCTTCTCTTCTTCTGTAAGTAGTAAGAACTTTCGGCTTCGGAGAGAGAGTCTGTGTGTCTGTGTGCATTGCAAGACTGGAACCAGGCAGAACAATAACGTGTGTGTGTGTGTGTTTGTGCGTTTCAGACCCAGAATGCCTTCACCATCACCCATGTGATCGTGCCCAAACAGAGTGGAGGGCCAGATTACTGTGACACAGAGAATGAAGAGGAGCTCTTCCTGATCCAGGATCAGTATGATCTCATCACCCTGGGCTGGATCCATGTGAGCCCCATACAGCTTTACTTTCCGTGTGTCTGTGTGTGCGTGCGCTTGTGTGTGTGCTCTTGTGTGTGTGTGTGTGCATGTTCATGCAGCTCTCTGCTTTACTTTTTGTGTGTGTGTGTGCGTGTGCATGTCCATATAGCTCTCTACTTTGCTTTCAGGCAGGGATGTACAACGCTTTAGACAGACTGGAATTGTATCCCTCCTTTAGGTCATCTTTAATCTTGAAATATATCTTTTACAGTATCTACCAGGTATTTCAGGTATTTTACTCTCAGCCTCTTCAATCATTTCCACAATATTTCCAAAATATTAAACGTCTGTTACTTTAGTTTGTAATATTGGAGCATGGAATACAAAACTATACTCCCACATGTTTTGATGTACCCCATAATTTGTGTATTATTGTATACGAATCAGAAAGGCAGATGCACCCCTGAAATACAGTGCCCAGCATGTGCTTTCTGGCTCCTCAGAATGAGGTGAGGTGTTGCTGTGCCACAGAACAGGGAGGATGACCACAGTGTTCCTCTGTTTGTGTGCAGACACATCCCACTCAGACGGCCTTCCTGTCCAGTGTGGACCTGCACACTCACTGCTCCTACCAGATCATGCTGCCCGAATCCATCGCAATCGTATGCTCCCCCAAGTTCAAGGAGTGAGTACCATCAGGCCTGCTCTCAAACGACAGGGTCATTTTTTTTCCACGTTCGACTGCCGCTATTACATTTTGAAAGCAACTGCATCAAACTGCTTTCTGTCTGAAATTTGATGTGTGCTATTTCAGGTTTAAGTTAGGGTCCAGAGGATATGAATGACCTCTAAAGATCTGATACTTGATCTGCCATTGTGTCAGCTTACCGTTGCTTTGTTGGGGCTTGACTATGTTTGTGTTTGTGTGGGTGTTATGATCTCTGTTGTAAGGTTTTTAGTTTACACGGCGCGTGTCTGTGTGTGTGTTCTAGGACTGGATACTTCCGGCTCACAGACTATGGAATGGACGAGATCTCCTCCTGCAAGCAGAAAGGCTTCCACCCGCACCACAAAGAACCCCCACTGTTCAGCGTGAGTACAGTAATACGCCAACTACCGTCTTGTAGTTTTCCATTGTCAGTGTACTGAATGAACCCTTCAAACCCCAACTTTCCACAGCAATCTAAAGGCTGGTTCATAATCGGGCGACCGTCACTGTAACCAGCGACATTCAGTTTAAATATTTTAAATTAAACGACGACCGTAGTTAATGTCGGGTGATGTTAGAACGTTCATGAACATTATGTGATTTATATCAACCCTTTCTGAATTCAGCCTTATATTAGACTTTAGTCCCGCAGTCATGAATGTAGGCTAGCGTATGTGTTCCCACACGCTCCTAACCGCCCTTCTGTTTGCCCCCAGGCCAGCGGACACGTGACCATCACGGACTGCAGCGTGTCTGTGCTGGACCTGCGGTGATTCGCAGCCGCGCGCGTGCCTTTGACCTCCAGTCCACCGGGCCCCTCCGCAGAACCAAGGGATTTCATTTGCCATATAACAGCCATGTCTTCTTTTCCGGACGAGTTCGGCAGCTTGTCAGGCCGAGGGCTTAGCCTTCAAAAAAATCTAATAGTAAATAATCACACCGTGCGGCTCATGTAG
The DNA here is from genome assembly GCF_963514075.1 of Conger conger. Lineage (NCBI taxonomy): Eukaryota > Metazoa > Chordata > Actinopteri > Anguilliformes > Congridae > Conger > Conger conger. The sequence goes on from NC_083770.1 coordinate 26,561,252, forward strand.
AAAGGACCCTGAGATACGACCGCCTCATCCCAGGGACCGTCTTGAAACTCTCATGCCTTCTCTGGTTGTCTTAATGCACTCTAAGCATCACCAACATGCCAGATGGTCAGAATGTTAGATGAACTTTTACATTGTGCCCTGGACCTCCTGGAACTGTACTATGATGTGTAAGAGCTTATGTATCAGGGTGTCTGCTCAAGTCCTCGTTGTTCTGATTCACACAGCCTTGTGAATCCCTGCTTCAGGGGCATCAACTCAATTAATACTAAATGCCGCTTGTTTGTGAAATGCCATTTTTATTTCTAAGCATTATTTTATTGGAAAAAGGGTGACTTTATTTAAAAGCTTTCTTGAACTCTTGATAGGTTTTTGTTCATTTCAGAGACTAACATATTCTGCAAAATTCTTCTGCAGTTTAATGTTCTGCTTGAACAATATAAATGTATGACTGTTATAAAAGAAAACATTATGGAGTGTCTTGTTTTAATTACTACCAACTTAATTTGTTACGAATTCCCATGAATGACATTAACTGATCAGTATACTATGCATTGGGCATCATTCATTTTTTTTTTTTGTAGATGTAGGCTGACAGTATGTAAACTCTGCACTACCTGAAGCTATGATGACATATTTAAGTTGTAAACTGTATGCACAGAAAACCAAGAGCTCTGGAAAGCATTCTCCCTTTAATTTGTGACCTATACAGGCATGTATTATATTTATTATACATGGTAGACGTGTGTGCATATGTCTATCTGTTATTGCTTAGTATTGTCTGGTGTTTTCAGAGGGTGCACTCTTGATTTACCTTTTTCATTTTATTTTGTAAAAGAATATGCGCACTTTAGAAGACCCTTGGTAATAATGACACATGGTATTTGAGCAAATTGCCTTTTCTTCCATATGTGGCTAAAAATGTGAGGTTAAATGTACACCCATCTCTTACACTTCTGGACAGGTGGACGCAGGTGTTAATGCGGATGCACTGAAGGTGAAGGACAATATATGGTAATGTCTAACTGAGAAGTTGGGACCTATGGCAACCATCAAAATACAACATATCTATCTCTGCTTTTTGTGTGGTCCTTTGAAATGTTTTACTTTCTGCAGTTACTTTAGGTTTCAATATTAATTTAGAACCTATGGTTAGCAGCTGCACCAAGTGGACAGTCAAGTTGTTAAAGTGAACCTATGGAGATACAAAGGCCCAGTGATCAATTTGCAGGTTACATGCACATACTCCAGCTACTTGGTAATCTCCAATGTAGACTACTGCGACTACTGCGATTCCCTTCTTGCACTACTACTACTAGCCTGTTCCATACAGCCTCTACAGCTCATCCAGAATGCGGCTGCCCTGCTTGTCTTCATCAGTCAAATGTTTTTGTATGTCATGCCCCTGCTGCGGTCGCTCCACTGGCTGCCAGCTGCCACCAGGGTCAGGCCTACACTGCAGCCAACGGGACCGCCCCACAGGACATAATTCAACCCTACACATCAGCTCGGCCACTCTGCTTTACTGCAGCAGGGACTTGCACCTCCTGCCATCCGCGTGAATGGTTATTGCTTGTCCTCACCACAGAGCTTCTTCACCCTAGATCCCCAGTGATGGAACAACCTCCCTGTTCCTCTGTCAACCACCAGTTACCACCAGTCTAGTATCACTTGCTTGTATTGCATTTGTATCTTTAACATATCCCTTAGCCTATGCTTAGGCTGCTGTGTGAACTAGACGTATTCATGGCTATGGAAAACGGATACTTCATGAGAATTGTTGGTGCGACATTGGCTCAGGTGGTAAGAGCAGTCGGATTGTTGCTGGTCGATTTTGCCCTGGGTGTGTTGAAGTGTCCCTGAGCAAGACACCTTACCCCTAATTGCTCCTGATGAGATGGTTGGTGCCTTGCATGGCAGTCAATTGCCATTTATTTACAAATTCTTTTGTACCTTGTCTGACCCATGTTCTGTAGATGTTCCAATGACCTTTGGTATATGCACTTATTGTATGTCGCTTTCAATAAAAGTGTCTACCAAATACATGCTATGCAGAATAATTCTGCAAATAATGTAGAATAGATTCAGGGGAATCAAACGGATATAATTTTATTCTGGGCCAATACAATCATCTAAATTATTATACCTTTTATTATAAGCCAGTAGTAGCCAAATATTTAATTTGGGTTGAGAGTATATTTAAATAGCATGCACAATATAATGAAGGAAAATTACTACATTCTGTGTATACATACGTACATACTATATTTGTACCGATGTCTCCTGAGTCTAACCACTGATGCAACAAGGCAAATGCAACGTGGATTCCTACTTCAGAAAAATTCAATAATCGGCTATTTAATCTGTGTTTTGGGCACATGCTGTACATAAGTGGGCAAGGCGCTACGAAGCAGCGCGTGCGCATTGCTCCAGTTGGTCCTCAAGCAGGAACTTGGTTAATGCAGAGAAAGATGGCAATGAAGGCAATCAGAGGAATTGTCAACGGAGCCATGAACGAGCTTTCTTCGGCTGTCAGTGGGACGAAAGCTGCCATGACTTGTGAACACGTACAAGCCGTCAGCCGAGACTACATATCACAACCACGACTAAGTGAGTTAGCTAGGCATGTTGGTTGTTTGCTAGCAGTAGCTAGCTAGCCCTAACAGCAAGCTAGCTAGATTTGACGTTGCTCTTACACTATCCACCTATCAGAATTAAGAGATAACGAAATAATTTAAGTGGTGTGCTGGTTGCTACAGTGAGTCTAACTAGATAGGTATATATCTCTATATAGTTAACCGCAGTTTACGTGACTGTAATTTACTAGCTAGCTAAGATGATTGCTAGCCCCAGCTTGTATTGCTGGAGTCAGGTATCTCCGTCGTAATATGTAATTTAAATTAACGTTAGCGTTTGGCGACTCTGATGGTGGCTTGTTGTGCCCGCCCAGGTCCCACTGATGTGTTTACAGTCTGCAGCACATGCCATGAACTGTCAGGGGCCACGTATCCATTCGTTTTATGCACTTATTCGCTTGCCAATGTTCAGATAAACAACAACGCGCTTGTTCATGCATGCTTGGGAAGTGCCTGTCAGTTATCTGATCAGGTTTGTATTAAAATGTGGTATTCTGTGTAGAATGGTAAGTCAATTACTATTTTAGAATACAGTTAGAACATGAGCCCCGCAGCGTGTGTCTGCAAGGAGCGACTTCTTGCCCAGGCTTTTGTAATACTATCATTTCACGGTGAAAATGACTAATTAGAAGCCACAGATGGTATTTTGAGACAAATAGTCTTCTCCATGCCTTGGCAGATGAGGTGACTGGCTGCATGAATCATCATGCTGCATGCAGAAGATTGATAACCGCAGTTTACTCCTTCGTGCTAGTTTGGTCTGATGTCTGCAGATGGAGAGGCAAATCTTTTTCCAAGCAATATCAGATTTAACGGCATGTTACTATAGTTTTTTTTTTTAGCAGAAGTAGAAAAATTGACTGCCTTAAGTGTTCACAACAGTTACAGGTTGACCATAGACCTTTCTCTTGTTTTTGAGCGATGAGCATAGTGGGGATTTATTAGGAATCAGTGTCGTGGCCGAGAGTACTGGCACGATGCAGAGCGTAGGAGTTAAAATCACTCCCACATAGTCATGACTCCACTTGAAATTCTGCGGAGAAATCATTATCTCTGTCTCTGTGTTGGCGGCATGGATGGTGCAGTGGGTAGCACTGCCGCCTCACAGCAAGGAGGTCCTGGGTTTGAATCCCCGTCGGCCGGGGCCTCTCTGTGTGGAGATTGCATGTTCTCCCTGTGTTCGTGTGGGTTTCCTCCGGGTACTCCAGTTTCCTCCCACAGTCCAAAGACATGCAGGTTAGGCTGATTAGAGAGTCTAAATTGCCCGTGGGTATGAGTGTGTGAGTGAATGGTGTGTGTGCCCTGCGATGGACTGGCGACCTGTCCGGGGTGTATTCCTGCCTTGTATATTCACCCAATGTATGCTGGGATAGGCTCCAGCGACCCTGTTTGGGATAAGCGGGTTAAGATAATGGACGGATGTCTCTGTGTTTGCTGCAGTTAAGCAGTGATGTGAATTTCTTTATTACATGGGTACTTTATCTCTGTGGAAGACTTTAAAACCCTGCTGACTGCCTTTCCTTGTCCCACAGCTTATAAAACTGTGTCTGGTGTCAATGGTCCTCTGGTTATTTTGGATCATGTGAAGGTAAGTGGAGTCTGTTCAACATTATTCTGTCTGTTTCTGCTCTGTGTAACTCCACTACTCACTGTTTTTACACCTCAAGACTGATGCATTTAACTGCTTTTATGCTAATTGCAGAGACCTCCAGACATAATATTGTGCAATCTATACAGGCTATTTATTTTCTCAATGTTAAGGAGAAGGTACATTGCCGTGACAATTGCTCTTGTCTCCAACTAATTAAAACATTGTTTTCGTTCAATGTACAAAATGGAAGTATTGACTCTGTTATTTCTCTTTCTTTTTGGCCACCCAGTCTGTAATGTTGTTGTTCACCAGTGATTGATACCAGAATGCTACATGACTAAAAAGTGCTGCAGTCACCAAATTTCCTTACCCTGGCTTGTGTGCATGGTTCAACACAACATTACTGTTCAGGTGGCTAACGCACACTTGCAAGTGTGCACACTGCTGTCAAGGGAAGAAATGGGCTGACTACATGCACTTGTGCAGTTAAATGATCTGTTTGAATTTCTCACGCATATTGTAATTCAAAAGACAGTAAATGTTTAAAATTGGCTTAAGCTGCTTTCATATCTACTCTGCCATGGGACGACTTGGAAGAACACAGGTCAATCTAGTTGAGTGGCACCAAGTTTCCTAAGTTTTACACAAATTAGACACGAGGGACCCTAGCCAGTCTCATCACTATTGAGATTGTCTGTCTCTTCCAGTTCCCCAGGTATGCAGAGATAGTCCACCTGACCCTTCCTGATGGCACAAAAAGAAGTGGACAGGTACTGGAGGTCAGCGGGTCCAAGGCAGTGGTGCAGGTGAGATGAGTGCAAGGCTTGTGCTAGGCCTATTGTTTGTACCATTACATTATTTTTTTATTACAGCCTTATTTACAATGCCGTTTTTAACCATCGTAAAAATATTCCTCAAGCAGTTAAAGTTAAGTACACAAGCAACCACTTGGGACTTGAACCTGCAGCTTTCTGACCAGGAGACCAATCACCTACCCAGTTCTTTACACACTAATATGCTGTGGAAACTGCTGTGTTGTACATTGTAGTTCACCCAGAACCACAGTGTTATATCACGTATGTCCTTTTGCCTTGAAGAGAATGTTGCTAACATAATCTATTCTGTGATCTACCAAGGTCTTTGAAGGAACATCAGGTATTGATGCCAAAAAGACAAGCTGTGAATTTACAGGCGATATCTTGCGCACACCTGTGTCAGAAGACATGTTGGGTATGTACACCTGAACTGTGATTACCAATGTTTTGATTCAGCAGGTTGGTCTGGTGGTACATTTCTACTCCTAACACAAACTATGCCTTTTTAGGTCGTGTTTTCAATGGGTCAGGAAAACCCATTGACAGGGGGCCCATGGTCTTGGCAGAAGATTATCTGGACATTATGGGTATGGAACTCAGCATGGCCAACCACAACACCCAAGTCAATCTTTGGGATTTCACAATTTAGAACATTACTTTAAAGACACAATCTGCACTAGTGAAAGACATATTTTCAGTTGATATACGTTTGACTGTGTTGTTGTGTTGACTGCAACATGTTGAGTTCAGTATTTTTTACACAAATGGTAATGAGGTGTCTCACATTGTCTCTGCTGGGGTTGGGGGTGTTTCCATCCCACAGGACAGCCCATTAACCCACAGTGCCGAATATACCCAGAGGAGATGATCCAGACCGGTATATCCGCCATCGATGGGATGAACAGCATCGCCAGAGGACAAAAGATCCCCATCTTCTCCGCTGCTGGTTTGCCACATAATGAGGTAACATGACAAACTCGTTTTAAAATTTGCACATCTTGCAAAATCTTTGTAATGGCCTAGTTGAGACTAAAAGTATGAAAATATAGTCAGGTCCTAAATTATTGGGACCCTTCATAAATGTGCCCAAAAATATTATTGTTATTGACTACTTTATTTTCCAACATGTGCAACGTTAGTGTGCTTTTTTTTACGTAATGATTGACTGGATTCAACTATTCACTGGATTCAAATCTTTCAGATAAAAATTTTTTTCCCCCCCATAATAATGGTTTAATAATCGCAACCACGACACAGCCATGAGGCCTACAGTTAAGTCTCAGTTTCCTAGCAGAGACAACCAGATTTTCTGCCAAAATATCCTGGTGCTTTATTGACTTCATTACGCCATTGATTTTAAATAGTGCCCCAGGACCACTGGCAGCAAAACATCCTCCGAACAATTACCCAGCTCCATGTGTGATAATAGGTATGGGGTGCTTGTCATTGTATGCGTTCCTCTTTTGCCGCCAAATATGTTGATGAGTAAATGGCCAAAAGGTTTCATTTTGGTGTCATCTGTCCATAGCACTCTCTTACAGTCATAATTCCAATGGGGTTTGGCAAACTCCAGACACTTGGATCTGTTTATTGAGCTCAGTAAGGGCATTCTTTGTGCTACATTACATTACATTATTGCCATTTGGCAGACGCTCTTATCCAGAGCAACGTATAGTTGATTAGACTACCCTTCTAAAGAGTTTTTTGGTATGGAGGCGGTGTTTAATGGTTGTTTCGAGACTTGATGACCCCGAGATGATCAAGGGTGCCAATAATTCTGGAGCTGATTTTATGTCCTTTGTTTACTTAAGTTGGCTTATTTCCCATCTTCAGTTTCAGTGCCTGTAAGGGGATATGATAATGTTGCTCTGTGGTTAGCCACCTTGGATTTCTGGACCCCAAACCCCAAATATGTTCCTTTACATTGTCATTTTCAAAAATGACAGCTTTTAAATTGCACTGGTAGTGCTTATAATTCAAAATAATTCAGTTTTTTCAGTGAAGCAGCTGAGGTTCATGTTACTGAAAAGTTCTAAAAGCAGAAACATTAGTAAATAGCAAAATGGTTAAATATAATGCATTTGGAAGTTTTAGAAAACCGATAACTCAATGATTTTCTTTCTGTAGCATTCCCTTGCTTGGCCATGGCTGTTTCTCTGTGTGTATTACAGATTGCCGCTCAGATCTGCCGACAGGCTGGTCTAGTGAAGAAATCCAAAGACGTGATGGATTACAGTGCAGACAACTTTGCCATTGTGTTTGCTGCTATGGGGGTGAGTAGACTTTCCAGTACAACTGTATATACCCTTTTGGGAGACGTGCACAGTTCATGCTGGCTAACCATTTTTTTGTTGATTCCAACTATTGATTTTTGTAAGAGAACATTGGTTTACAGGCGCCCATAAGATAAAAAGTACAACTTTTTAAAAATAAAGTTTTGATGGAAACTGGCAGAGCAGACTCATGTATCCACTTGTTCTCTTAGGTTAACATGGAGACTGCAAGGTTCTTCAAGTCTGACTTTGAGGAGAATGGATCTATGGACAACGTGTGTCTCTTCTTGAACTTGGCCAATGACCCCACGTACGTGATCAATTTTTGTTGTGGTTAAACCTGTTGATGCCTTAAATACATGCCTAACATTACAGATTACTTTTGCTCTAATTTTGTCTGTTATGGTATTTCTGCTAAAGTACTTGTTAAACTGTGTCTTTGGTGTTGTGTTCTTGTGAATGATGTAACGGGGGAAACGGAGTTCCTTAAGTCAGAAGGGTTATCCAATGTTAAGGCTGATTTTAAAAGCAAATGAGAGGAGCAGTCGGTGGCAGCTAGGCGAGATGCTGTCGTTCCCCCTGCAGGATCGAGCGAATAATCACCCCTCGTTTGGCCCTCACGACTGCCGAGTTCCTGGCCTACCAGTGTGAGAAGCACGTGCTGGTCATTCTGACCGACATGAGCTCCTACGCCGAGGCTCTCCGAGAGGTGAGACCCTGTGTCCCCCACCTCCGTGCAGTTTGTTTCTTCCTCAGCACCTGAGCGTGGAGGGGAGAAAACGGAGCAGAATCGCTCCCTAACCCTCCTGCTGTCTGCTCCTCCTCAGGTGTCGGCGGCTCGGGAGGAGGTGCCGGGCCGACGCGGTTTCCCCGGCTACATGTACACAGACCTGGCAACCATCTACGAGAGAGCTGGCCGTGTGGAGGGTCGCAGTGGCTCCATTACCCAGATCCCCATCCTCACCATGCCCAACGACGGTGAGGCTCAAACCAGCAGTGTGACATAACCCTTCTTTATCCTTGGATTTAGATCAGGGATGTCCAGTTTTACCTGAGAAGAACTGGTGAGCTACAGGCATTGTCCCAGTACGAAAACATGACTCTTCTAATACTAGGTCTTGAATAAAGACCATGAAAAGCTGGGTCAGGTGTTTTAGTGCTGAGCTGTAATGCTAAACTCCAACCAGCCCTTCACAAATAGGATTTCACAACCGTGATATACCTGCCCTCAGATTTGTAGGTAAGCCTCCTGGTTTAGTTTTTGGCTCTGAAAGCTCTTTCCCTATCCTCCTCTCCAGATATCACTCACCCCATCCCAGATCTGACTGGATACATCACAGAGGGCCAGATCTACGTGGAGAGACAGCTGCATAACCGACAAGTCAGTGCCTAGCAATCTACAGCATTGCTGAAGTATCCATACTTGTCTTCATTAGTCTCTGTACTGCTTTCTAGGTGGTTTGCAGGTAGTGGACAGATCTCCCCTTTACTCCCCTTGTTTCCCATCCAGATCTACCCCCCCATCAACGTGCTGCCCTCTCTGTCTCGACTGATGAAGTCCGCCATCGGCGAAGGGATGACTCGCAAGGACCACGCTGATGTGTCCAACCAGCTGGTGGGTATTCATCACAATAAAGGCAAAGGATTGCATTTATATGGCGTTCATTATTAGAGATATTGTTTTTAGGGGTCACTTTGGATATTTTAGTCTCCATGTTGCGGATAGTTTTGTAGAGAGTGGTTGCTGGTCTACATGTAATGCCTGCCTTTATTTTGGGGAAGTATGCCTGCTATGCCATTGGGAAGGATGTGCAGGCCATGAAGGCTGTGGTGGGGGAAGAAGCTCTGACCGCTGATGACCTGCTCTACTTGGAGTTCCTGCAGAAGTTTGAGAAGAACTTCATTGCTCAGGGTGAGTAAGAGAAGATGTGAGGTGGGAGTGAAGATGACGGTTTCGTTTTGTTCCAAGAGCAGCATGTTTTTACCTTAAAACTTGGAGGAAGTGTTTGTTTCTTTTTTTCTGATCCAATGACACATTTGTCAGTGGCTGAAATGGATGAAAAATTATATGTAAAAATAAGAGCAGTACACCATTTCTCAAAGGGCAGATTGTATTGCACTTTGGATATAGTAGAGCCCAGTATTTTTGCAGCAAATGTTTATTCATTACAATTTATTTTCTTTGACCTTTTCGGCAAATTCCCAGGTTGTGTTTCTGTGACTGTGAATAAAACACAAGGCAATCCTTCTTTATAGAGAGAATGATTAACTGTGGTCCTGTGGCTCATTGTTTGGTACCATCTTACTGTGTATCTCCTCTCCTGTGACCTACAGGGGCTTATGAGAACCGCACAGTGTTTGAGACCCTGGACATAGGCTGGCAGCTGTTGAGAATTTTCCCTAAGGAGATGCTGAAGAGGATCCCTCAGAGCACCTTGGCCGAGTTCTACCCACGAGACTCCAAACACTAGCTCTTCCCCTTTCTGTCTGTTACACCATCGTTTTGGTATTTAAGCAACTGCAAAATACTGTGCAAATAACTGGTTTCTGCTTGGTTGTGCCTCCTCAAAGTTCAAAATACATGTGCTACAATGTGTGTATCTAGTGAGAAATGCAGACAATGTTTAGAACCTAATGGGGACTGTTTCAAAGGCCCCCTGAGCACATATAGAGTACGACAGGCCACAGACTGTTATGTTGTTGTGTAATTGTTGTGCCCAATGATCAGTCTATCAGTCAGTAAAGCTGTATTTGGTGAGCAATGTAATTTTGCTGTGCAGCCACAAACAAAAGATGGTAGAAGGGATTTAAAATATTAAAATGGAAAATCGAAGAAAATGCCATTGAAGTAAGCGAAATCCACATAGCCTCACATGAACAATTGTTGCTGCCATACCTTACCATCGGAGCCATATTGGCCTCTACTCAGGATCCTTAACTCTGAAGATACTTGTGTGAAGGGAACAGAGAATTAACTCATAAATACAATAAGTGGTGAATGAATATGACCAAAGATGGCAAAAGCCACATTTGACTTTTGCATTCTTGTGATAATTTATGGATTGCGGCAAAGCATTATATTTTCCTGTTCTAGAAGAATGAAGCTACATGATGTCATGCCAATAGTGACATTCATTTCTGAGTTAAGGTTTTGCCAATGACATGATTGAAAATGTAAGCCATATGTTAGCTGTTCATCATAACTGACTCGTTTCAGCTTAGCTTACAGAAAATATAGAGAAGCATATTGCACATCTTTAAGAAAACCCTTCAATAATAGATGTCAGACCAAGATACGTATGGATTTTTTTTTTTCGATTGAGACTATATTCAAAATGGGAAAAGTACACAAGCCATTTCAGAAACAGAATGTTCATATACATGCATACGTAGGCTAAGTAAATCTTGACATTTTGTGTGAGTCCATACCAGTGGCATAACAAAGGTTTTAACAAAGCTAGAAATTAAGGATTCTTTTTTTAGTTGTGAAAAGGCAATGATATTTGCTGACATCAGATTACAGGACCATCTGATTATTTACAGTTGCTTTTTCTATTTCTGTTATTTGGTTCAGGATGCTAAGTATTATCTAACTTAACCAAAGTTTATGGATAGGTCATTGTTTCAAAAGGGATGGATACTATCATCATGCCTGGTTGTGCATAGAAGAGGTCAACACTTTAATGTGACAATAGTCAAATAAGATGTTATACGGAATTGTTTATTTAAAATAATAAAAATCTTTTTTTTGTTTGAAGTAAGAAAATTGGCTGATTAAAAACGATGGCCACATTGAAAAGGAGCTATGCCGATGATTCAAAGATTAGCAAATGTATGTTGCATTCGTTAAACGACAAATGAGAATAACACGACTTTTTTTACCTGATTTTTAGAGAATCTTTGACAGGTCACAGGATACAACACCTTTCATGTGAAGACTTTTAACATTGTTTACAATTGAGGGTGATTGAAAATGTACACCCTCAAGGAGTTTGTAGGAAGACTTTGAACTTTCAATGTTGCCTTCGGTATCACAGTAATTTCCTGTCTTATTGATGTTCTGTGCCACAGAGTTTAAAAACATGCTTCCTTAGATGTTGTAAAATATGTGTCTGGCTGCCATTAGTTCATTCTAGTTTTTCCAGTGACAACAGGGATGCATCTTCATGTGCAAATGAATAGGTTATCTTTTTTGCTTTAAGGCATATTGCTTCGTAAAACTGTCTATAAATCTGCTATGGGTAACCTGAGTTTATTTGTGGAATAAATAAGATGTCTGATAACGTTTGTAATTTTCTTGTGATAATTTGTTACACGCTGGAGGGCGCCAAAACCTAAAATTTTCATCTTTCCCACAAACATAGAGAATGAATTTGGCTTTATCAAGCTGTGAATGTCTTAAGATGACCATGGTGTCAGTTCGTAGTAGGAGATGCCTGTTGATCACTGATACCGTAAATGTTGAAGGATCAAATGTTGAGCAGATTTACAGCCTGCTTCAAAATTATAGCAACAAAAACTTTTTAACTGGAAAAATGGTTTCAGAACTCGGTGCTCATAATTACTACACACTACATATTAGGCGACTAGATAGTAGATGCCATAGAGCATATAGCGATACATATTTAAAAATTGTGGGACATGTAAGTTTCCTTCCTACTGAGGTATTTTGCTTCATAGGACATAAACTGATAGGTAAGCACACGTATATGATGTATTTCAGGGACAATGAATACCGATTGTTCGAATTTGACATCTGGAACATAAAATATAAATAAAAACAAGGTAGCTTATAAGATGTAATTTGGGGACAATGATAACCTATTGTTGTAATTTTGGGGAGAATTACAACCTATTGTTCTAATTAGAAAAAGGTTTAGAAAATAACCGGATGAGCGAAGAACAAAAAATCTTCACTCCGGAAACTGTCTAATTGTTGATTGGTCACTGTGATTCGGGCCATTAAATAGAAGACCAGAACGGCGTGAGCACGGGCTCTTTGTTAACTGTGGTTAAAAAAAAAAAGAAAAGGAAAGAAAATGTCTGGAAAGCTTTGGCGTTTTAGCTGTTGTCAAAAAAGAAAAGATCGAGGTCAGTTTTATACATTTTCCTCTCAAATTAATAACGATTTTAAACAAATGCTATCGTAAATGTCCTACTTTTCTTTTAATAGGCCAACATTTGTCAAAAACAAAACAAAAAGGCAAAGAAATTAATGTCCAGTCGCTGCAGCAGGTAAGCGAGATCGTTACAAGCTGGCTAAGGTAGCTAGCCTAGCTAGCTCACAGCCAGTACTCGATTGTTCAGTTCTGTCCTGTATTTTGAACATTGTATATTTTTGCTGGCTAGCGTTTACTAACTGACCACCAGTTCTGTTTTTCCTCCAGAGGACAGACGGTATTGATATCGCACATGTCAACGATTTTCAAAGTGGTGAACTTCCAGAGAGGACAATTAAAGAGTTTCTGAGCAGTACACAAGTCGAACAGATACAAAAAACCGTCATCGAAGGTGTATATTTCCCCGTCCACTATCTTTGTTCACTGGCACGAAGTTAACCGCAGCGGCGAAATGTGCTAACTTTTTCAGAAATTCAGTGCTTGCTTGCACGCATACAATTATGTATTTTTTCTTTAGACCAGGGAGATTACGCACACGATCAAAACGTCAGCATAGGAGTGACTTTGAGCGGGTTTCAACAAAAAGGCTGTGTTGACGAGGTAAGTGTGCCATCGAGTGCAGACTGGCAGTACAAACAACCACAAAAAAAACCCAAATTGTTAATGCATACACGAACTAAGTTTGAAGGCATTGGACAGCTTTGTAAAATGTTTTACATTTATTTTATTTATTATTAAGTGCTGTTGATTTGATTGAATGGTGGAGTTGCACACGGTTTGACATAACACATTTCAGCACGCTCTCGCTGTACCTGAATGGGTGTTCCCTATGAACATTCAGTCAGTGTAAATGCTGTCATGCCCACAATTTATTGAATTCATTTATCCATGTCCAGAAATGTGCTGCATTTGCATGTTTAGCACTAGCGTGTGCTCTAGTGTATATGACTACGAATATGAACCCCCTCCACTGCATTTACAAGTCATTTGTAGAAAAGCTGAATACATTGCGCCGGAAAACCTTTTTTTTTTTTTGTGTGTGTGTGTGATGCGAGTGGGCCAATTATTGATCAAAATTGTCTACTGATGCCTCCATTTTTCAGGTTGGTGGCTCGGTGGTCCCACTATCAAAACGGGAGAGGGACAACCGGCTAACCAGGAAGCAGCTGGAAGTTGTGCTGAGGGAGAAGCATGAGCTTCAGGCTCAAGTACTCCAGGCCAATCAGGATGTTCGAAACCTCCGACATGAAAGTGGGTATAATTCCTTCTGCCCCTGGTGTGCGACAGCCCTGTGTCTCATGGAGCTGTGTGGGCTCTATAGACATTATCCTGCACACAAACCTCCAACAGAACTGATTTTCTACTACTGATTTTATAAAACAGCCATTCGGCCTCACGATTTGTAATTAACTATGCTTTTGGTACATTTTAAGAGTGTTCAGTGGAGATGAGGAGCTTTGTGGCTCATTTTGTTTGCAGCGTATTATGATAATTGCAGGATTGGCAATGTTTCCCCCCCAGTTGCTGTGTTGCAGAAGCGCCTCCAGGTAGCAGAGAACCGGCTGCCAAACCTGCCTCCCCTTTGCCCACCTCCGCCGCCCCCTCTCCCCCCGCCAGCTCAGCCGCACGTCAACCCTCTCCGGTAACAGCCCCACGCCAGCTGTCATCCAGAGTTATCTCTGTGCCTTTCATTTCCCTTCTTACATTACAATTTATCATGGAAGCGCTTTTGTGCCCTAGAGCTTTATTGACAGTAATCCAGAAAAGGAGGAGTGCCAAGGATCCAAACATCTGCCTGCTGCAGGATGCGGGCCCACTTCCTGAAAGCCCAGAGGACGCTGGTACGGTCGTGTTGTTTTCACTCAGAATGCCCAAATGTTATCGAACCCGCAGATGAAGTACTGGTGTGGCTAGGGGTGTTGCCTTTTCTCAGGGAGAATTTTATTTCATGCAAATGCAGGACTAGAATTGGCACTCCCAAGTCCTAGATGTGTTTGTGTACCATTTGGAAATTAGCAGCAAGCAGCTGTTGTAACTTATTCCTTGTAAGATCAGGACCAGCTGAAACTGCTGCGTAGGAGTGAATGTTTATTTCCCTGGGATATCATGAATGATTGGTGACTTAATAATGGTTACTGAATCCAAAACTTGTGGAGTTGGCTCCTCTTTACAGTAGCAGCTGTAGATAATGTGGTAGGAGGCTGTGTATGAGATGCTTGGCATCTGAAGGTGTTTTCCCTTCTGTCAGACACGACCTATAATCACCAGTGTCCTGGGATGAACCAGGTTTTGGAGATGATCCGTGGCGGTGTCTCTCTCCGACACGTCATTCAGGTGCACAAGGTGAGGCCCGGCCGTGTGTGTCAGGGTTTACCTGCGGTGTGACCATGGTAATATCCTACTCAACTCCACGTGCTGCGGGCCGCAGTGTCTGCAGGTATTCCCTCCGGTGAGTTCAAATGAATGTCTGCAGACACTGCAGCCCGTAGGACGTGGAGTTGAGTAGTGCTGCCTTACAGTAAAGGTGGCCAATCATAATCTGTGCCAGACAGTGTGGTTCTGGATGATTTATTGTTTTTGTATTACGTGATTCTTACTGGTTTTATTGCTTTTGAAGAGGTCTTGCATATTTCACTGTTCATTTCAGGTTGTAGCCTACAAACTGGGAGAGTAAGCACTCGCATATGTAGAGCATTTTGTTCCACCCTACTCTGCACTAAACAGATTTATTTTTCCCGTTACTTTAGTAGTGCAGAAATGCACACTGTGCATTCCCATCCCAAGCGTGCCTCTAGAGAACATTCCACACTGGCACTGGAGGCCTGCTTCTCTTGCAGAAAACAACATCTAAAGTGTTGACACAATGACAATTTGACAAACAAAGATGCAGCCACAATTGCCATATAAAATTGGCACAGTGATTAAACATTTCACATAATGGGAGTTTTGTTTTGAATTTTTCTTTCTGGCAGAAGAATATATTTTTTATTTGAAGAGCAATTTTATACTGGATTGCTAAATAGTGGGTTTTTGTTTTGATTTTCTTTCTTTGAGGCTGGTATTACTCAAAACACAGAATTATTTTTTTGTTCTGGTGCATTCGCAAAATATAACAAAGTGGTAAATATTGACACTGATGATATTATTTATCTGCATATCATTTGCACTTATCCACAGCAAATTATATATATTTAATTGTAGTTTAGGCAAAAGGCCAATTGAATTAAGTTCTCATGTCTTGAATCTGTATACACTGGTACTGTGAGTGTAGCTGAATTACCATAGTTTTAATCTTGAGCTAAAAATGATCATGTCTACATAAAGCCTTTGCAAGCCAGCAAGCCTACAGCTCCCAGGAAGGACTTTGATTGTGGAGATGCTGGCCTTGATGTGGTGATTCCCCCCCCCCCCCCCCAGGGTCTCTATTTGTCCTTTTTCTCTCACTGGAGCTTCAGAAAACAAAAGAAACGGCCTTCTTGGCTTTCATACTGATATAAAAGCATGTTCTGTGGAAGGGGGCCTGTGTTCCAGTTAACTCTTGGGCCATTGGGTTAAAGCCTGGCGGTGATCTGTGTGGCTTGTCTTAAGGTGGGGGTCCGTGCTAGAGAGCACTGCTCTGAGCCTGGAGGGAGTTGGATGGTGCCGGAACTGCAGAAGATCCTGAAGAAGAGGAAGGTGTCTGCAGACAAGCACGTATCGGGTAAAGCCTTCGGTCACGTGCTTGCCGTTTTCGTCTGGCTCGGCTCGAATTCAGAGATCTCTGCTCACTGAGAGTCCCATTTGGTTAGGCCAAATCTGCACAGGTGTATGGTTTATTGATTTCTTTTGTAAGCAATTCAATTCTGAGTGACACACAATGGGTGGGTTTGGATTTTGCTCATTCGCATGTTTTTGCTGATGTAGGCAGAGGGCAGTCTTGTAAATGATTTTCAGCAATTGGCAAAATATGAATTCTCTGAAACTTTGGAATGTACTGTATAAATTCTGTGCGCATTGTTTTTTTTTTTTGTTTTTTTTTTTTTACTGAACTGAGATATTTGTGTTGACAAGGCAGGTGCTGTTGAATGTTTTGCTTATGGTTTAATGTAAAAGCATTGTTCTAACCCTCTCCTTTGTCTGAATTTGTGTGATGCTAACCATCAGCAAGGGGCTGCTCCAAGTCCTCACTCAGCATTGTGCTGGCTCATGGTTGACTGCATGCTGGCAGAGGCTTTGTAAGAGTTTAGATTTTATTTTTTTCCTTTCCTCTTTGTTTTTCTCAGCTCTATGTTGACAGTTACTGAGAAGGCCTGTGTTAAGGATTTCACCGCTTGGCAACCTCTGGATGCTGTGTTGGTGTAGGTCCCTGGGTGACCTGCCTTCCACTGAAGGCCTTTGTGATAAAACACTGAAACTCCTATGTTTCTGTAAAATGAGTGAATCGAAATGTTGGACACCTGCTTTTCATGAAAGTTTTCAAAGGATCTCTGTTCCAAACTCGCTTGAGTCCCCTCCATTTTTATGCCCACTGGGGTAACTGCAATTTGGTTGGGTTCCGTTACTATAGTGCCTGCTCTATAGTGCCTTACTAGAACATGGGAAATGAAGTGGTACTGGGCCTGCCCACAGAACTACCAGCATGAGGTTGCTGAAGGGAGAGGGGGGGGGAGGGCTGGCACTCTGTCTCACTCAGCTCCACCCCCCTGCTGTCTGATTGGTAGACGGCTCATGTGATGGCTCTATGGAGGAGGACCCTGCTGCCTGTGGGCTAAGCCCTCCCACCCTGGGGACCAGCCCTGGGGCGAGCACCCAGACCCCCCCCCTGCAGGACAGTTTCACCCAGGACACCAGGGGCCCCAGCTGGTAAGGACCTGGCTTCATCTTCACCAAGTGTGGGATAGAAACCAGGCTCTCATGTGGCATGTATGCACTTCACAGCGACCTGCAAAATAACCACTTAAATCTGATCGATAAAAGAATTACGAGACAGAATGCATGAAGCAGGACTTGCCTTTTCGCTGTACGCCTATTGATTGGTTTTATTTGTTTCCCATGTGGGTGTGATGGTTAACATGCCCGTAGCTATTTTCCCTTTTCCACCCCCTGCTATTGACATTGAATCGAGACCCGTGGCTAAACGGTTTATCTTGTACAAATATATTGACTTCATAATTATTTTGTGTCGTTTGTTTTTGTATTTCTGTGGAAATCCTAAAATGCTTCTACCTTGCTCTCCAAGGCATTGCAGGTAATTTCTCTGGAGTTTACATAGTATTCCTGCACACTGACATTCCCTGACTAAGCTACTGTTATATTGAAACTTATATTGCAGTTTAGGGTTTTATTTAATTTATTTTACATTTACTTTGAGGTATTTATTGCAGTAATTGTAATCGCCCATAGTGGCCATGTGGGCCAAGCCAAGTGCTGTGTCTATAAACGGTAACATCAACATGGTTTGTGCTGGAGTTTTTTTTGCTTCTCCACATAGCCTTTCATTGCATACCAATGATTTAGTTTGTGTTGGACTCTCATTACTGGTTTACATTGTACTGTTCATTATCTTACTGTAGGTCATGAATTCATGATCAGTTGTTTTGAAGATAAGTACATTTACCAAAATTATTTCAGGAATATTTACATTTTGCAGTCAAGCAAAAATGTATTCCTTTTTAAATTGCTGATTTCAGCACTCTGGAAATATTGAGTTGTCCGCTTCCTTTCTTTTTGGAATTTCTCAAATAACATGTTTCTGAAAAGGTTATGGATCTACACTGAATCTGCATATGACACTTGAGTACCGAATTCAGGCCATTTTTAAATGTACATTTTTTGTTAATGGTGTCTGCGTGGTTATTCTAACTTGGTTATGGCTGATTCCATGGCTATGGGTGAGTTGATGTTGCTAGCTGTGCGTTGGTAATGGTTTCCCTTGGTTTTTGCAGTGAGTGGAAGTAGCCGTATTGCTAGCTGTGTGTTGGTAATAGTTTCTCTTGGTTTTTGCAGTGAGTGGAAGTTGCAGTATTGCTAGCTGTGTGTTGGTAATGGTTTCTCTTGGTTTTTGCAGTTAGTGGAAGATGCAGTATTGCTAGCTGTGTGTTGGTAATGGTTTCTCTTGGTTTTTGCAGTGAGTGGAAGTTGCAGTATTGCTAGCTGTGTGTTGGTAATGGTTTCTCTTGGTTTTTGCAGTGAAGTGGATGAAGGGCCGGGAGATGGAGATGCAGCCAGTACCACAAGCACCCTCCCTCTCGCCTGTCCACTGGACCAGGGCCAGGTGGATTCTCCCAATGCTTCTCCCTGTCCAGATGGACCTGCTCTGGACACCAGCAGTGGGCAGCCTTGGGTGGAAGGACATGCAGATCTGAGGACCAGCTCGGAAGGACAGGCCCTCACTGCTGACCACAGAGTTGCAGTTGACCCCACTCTACAGTCAAACTCTTCTCCAAACCTGACAGACGAAAGCGCAGTGGTCCGGTATCTAAACTGGGATAAGTGGAGCGGTGTAGACCTGAAGGCTGCCTTGCCCTTCAAGTCCATCTTTAAATCCGTTTCTTTCCTGACCAACAGCGATGGTGGAGAGAGAGTCACCCTGCAGGCCCAGAGGAGCACTTCTCTGGAAGCCGTGCAGTCTCGCCTCAGCTGTCAGAGTTTTGGGAGCGTGGACTTTGGCAAGGGCTCTCCTGACGTTCCTGAGGATGCGCACAGACCGTTCTCCCTGCTGCACGACATGCTCAAACCTCCCATAGCCTCGCATGAAGAGCAGGCTCATGCCGTGATCGCCAATGACGTCACACACGTCCTCATTTCAGAGGCTTTAGGGGAGAGTGTAGATGGGCCCGAGCTGGACGGCCCACTTCCTTAAAGCCCACCAGGTCTTAAGTCCCTCCTTAATTCCTCCAGAGAGACTCTCACCCAGACCTTTTTTGACCGTCCATGTTGACGTTCCACTTGGCATGAATTGGATGCCTTTTGTTTCTTGCAGTGGTCAGTGGAGAGAGATTCTGTTTGTATTCATTCTTCCACTGTCGATGTCGGCTGCTAATAACAGCCAAGCTAAACCTACTGACGAGCACTTCACCCTTTCCCTCCCACAGGCTGTGGTTTAAGCACGTGGCGCTCTAATGTACCTCTGTTCTGGAGGTGTAGTGAATCAATATGCTTTCTTGTCCAATTTTACTTCCGGTTTAATACTTTTACTTGTTTTCTGATGGATTTTATAAATGTGAAATTGTTTAAATTGTTCTGTATTTGCTTTGGGTTTGTAAAGTTAAGTGCATTTTTTTTTTTTTGTATGTTGTAATATAAAAGATTAATTTTTTCCAATAAATACATTCTGTAATGAATGGTGTGATTTTATTTTCCTTTTCTAGATGGAGTGGGCTGAAAAGTGATTGTTGCTACAGCTGGTGTTTTATGAATTATCAAAAGCATGCCTTTTGAACGATGCCAGTGTTTAAAAACTTAGAATTAGGCCTACATTGTTCTGGCTTTTGTAATCAAAATGATTGTAACATTAGAGTTGTTCAGAAGTGGCTGGGCTTGGCTGGTCATTTTATCAGAACAGCAGTAGAGGGGGAGAAGTGGGGAATCCTTTTTTAAATTATTTTGGACATTCTGGCTCATGCATAACTGCTGCCTGGATTGAGATTTTAAGACCGAACATCTTCAGGTGTTGTATCTAGCATCTATGCTGGGACCTCTAAATGCAGGTGTAGGCAAACAGGAGGGATGTATGGAGTGACTGGACCCATCGTGTACTGCGAGTCGATGTGCATTCCAGAGAGTAACAATTTGCCAAGATTGTTGGGTTTTACAATTCATCGGCCTTTTTTGTTGCTTGTATGACGCTGTTTCAGCTGGGGATGAATTAAACTATGCTTGCTTTTTTTAAGTGACAATGTATATTAGTGCATATTCCAACATGGTTGTGTGTTTACTGAAGAAAGTTTTAAAAATCTATGAATGGAGAAATCGATTAAAGTAGGTTGTTAATGGTGCTACCCTTCTGAGGGGAGTCTACTGGAGTGTGTGGCCTTTTATGTTGGCGACTAGAGGAAATGATTAAGGAGAACTCAAGTCTGCCACAATGGCTTTAGATTAGAGAAAGCGCTTGCTGCTGATGTTTTCAGTTTCCTTTCAGCTTGCTGTTGAAAAAGTGGCAGCTTATGCTATTATTAGTTAAGGACACTTTAATTGAGGTTTGCTGCTAAAGCAGCTCTGTCAGAGCTGGAGAGAAGAAAACATCTTGTCGCAAACACAAAAAATACCATGAATTACCCATTCGGGTGGGTGGGTGTGCAGTGTCAGGGTTGTGTTTTCTGTGCCGAATTTGGTGGGAAAGAGGGAAATGAACGCTGTTTCTGTCAGATGCCTACACTGGTCTAAATGTGCAGTTTGAGCAGAAAAGCCACGCATGCTCACCGAATAGTGCTGACAGGAGCTTAGTGTACTGGTTTATTTGAAGTCAGTGGGATGTGAATATCACAGAGCGGCATAAAAAAGTGCAGATCTGTGACGCTGCGGGGATACAGTCGGCCCTGTCCCACTCTCCTGGGCCAGGGGCTTGAGAGCCCCACTGTCACCATGATTTAGGCCTGTGGCCAAATGGCTGCCCTGTTTTCCAGAAGGCTCTCCGACACTGAAACCGTTCACATCAGTGCTTTCTGAAAAATGACACCCTGAAGGTGCTTCAGTTTCTGTGAGTGCGCTGGGTGTTAACCATTGCACTCCCATCATTCTGTCCAAGCCCTCCCTGAAGTTGGCAGCGGTTTGACGTCTCTGTTCTCTGTGTTTGATGCCCAGAACGAACATCGTTTAGGCTACATCGTTTGTATTTTTATAAGGCCATTCATGTCACTTCTAGTCCTGGTGAAGACATTATGCAGTAAGGATTGGTAATGTTGACTGGATTATGTCCAGAATTGTATGATATTAGATATTAGTACTGTTTTTCAGCCTGGTGCTCAGGCCTGAGTGAGCATACTGTTTTTGATGTTCCTGCAGTATGCAGCCAGTGAACCTTATCACAATAATTACTCAATCAGGATAACAGTGTGTGATAAAAACATAAAGGTATTATTTAAATGTTTATACGTTTTAATGTTTTTCTAACGCTTTTTTGTTAAGCCATTGCTGTGCAGGCTTCATTCTTTCCGTGAATGTGGTATCCTTTGCGTGCCAATAATTTCAGGATCCAATTTTGGTCATGGAGGTTTAGCGGCGGGAGGTGTGCAGCAGGACGGGAGCCCTCTCGTCGGGTCAGCGGGCCTCCGGGCGGTGGACTGAGCGCGGCTGGACGTAAACACGGCCGTGACTCCCGCCCGTGTCTCCAGCCCGTGACTCCCGCCCATGTCTCCAGCCCATGTCTCCCCCGCCGCGCGTTTCGCTAACGGCACGCTCACAGCGGGCGTCTCCTGTGTCACGACTCTGTCACCGCGCGCTATTGCAGCTCTGTGCAGTGATATAATCACTCTTGGAAATAGATTATGAAATTTAGCGGCTGTGCTGATTAGTCCTCTGTGCTTGCGCGCGACTGCGGCAGCTTGTTTCTGTCATTAAAGGTCTCCGTGAGGTCAGGATTACAGCGCTGCCTCGAGACGCCGCTGAACGAGGCTGAGCGATTCGCTCCAGTGTCATCATTCCTAAAATGTGCTGTGGCTCTGCGGTCATGCCCACCACAGGTTTATTTTCAGTCCCGTCGGCGTTCCCTCCCCGCCTTCACTTTAAATCCCTCTTTTTTCAGTGTGCTGCCATGCTCCACTGCTGACACTAGATGGAGCCAAAAGGTCAAAGAACCTTCACTCGGTCGAGCTTGGCGCTAAGGCATGAGGCTAATGTCATGTACAAAATAATTTGCATTGACGATGCAGCTGTCTTTTGGCTTCGGATTGATCGAGATTCCATGGAACAGGATCGTAAATGATTGCCATGGAGACACTGCAGAGACCGTGGAGGCCGTGTATTGCAGCAGAAATCCATTTTAAAATTGTAATAATGTGTCTTTCTTACAGTTAAGTGGCAGAGTCATGACAGTGTTTGTGCATGGCTGCATCTGATGACAAATGGAGAAGAAAAGACCGGAAAGAAGATTGGAGGAATAACAGAGCCTACCTGAAAGACACCTGGGCCTTCCCTTCTAACGCATTTCTGTTTTCTGTTGACTCTGTGTTGACAAATTGCCTTTTAAAGCTGAAAGGCAGTTTTTTCCCCCTGACACATAGAGAACAACCGTGGAGGTAATGAAACGCCCGGAGAAAGAGGATTACAAAAGCACTGGAGAGGCGAAGGCCCCTGCCACCCGCAGATTCTCCCGTCAGTCTCTCTCCAAATGAACATCTAATTAAGCACAGGGAATGGATGTGGAGCCATCTTAAGGCGGATTACAGGAACTGCCCACTTGTGTCTGCCAAAGCCCCTTGCGCAGGTGTGGGTGTGTGCGAGTAAGGGCCTGCCCCCTGGCCGTGATGTCAGAACGTGTTTGTTTTACGGCGAGTGTGGGCGCCCCACAACTGAACAGGCACTCCCAGGCACCGCCCGTGCTCTGAAAACCTCCTTATCTGTGGTGTAGGGATTTCATGGTAAGGCATTTGTATTGACGCTAAGACGAGTGGTAATCGTGCTTCAAATGAAAAATTTGTTCTCTGCACACCTACAGCATTCTGGGTAAAAATGCAAATAGAGTCCCACACACTATTTTGGTGTATGAATCATCGTGAAGGAAAAGGTTAAAAACAAAAAAAAGCTAAACTTTAAGCCTCGTTATTGACTTCAGTTGTATCCTTGATAAATTGTCATGTAGTAACATTTTTTGCTTTAAATAATGGCTTAGAACTGTTGTAGCAAATTTTAATGAGTGCACATTAATCCTAATGCTGCCATTTCCCCCACATTTGGACTGAAGTCAGTCCTGTGGAATAGAAGCTTTTCCATCATTATTTGACAGCACTAGGGCATTCAACCCCACCTACTGCATTTGGCCTGCTCAAGTCAAGTCAAGGTACCACTGCCCTTGTCTCAGCCTAATTATGAAAATTGTAATGGGAGAGTGACTAGCATTGCTTGTTGTCTTCAGATGAGAAATGCGTTGGAGGAAGAACACTCGACATACCTCAGTAACTATGGAGGAACAAAGGCGTTTAATGAATGTCTGCGCTGGTTTTAAAAACTGTCATCCTTGTGATGTTCTAATTCTGGTCTGTGCCATTAATTAAACAGGCCAGGTAATTAAACAAGCGTGTGGAGGAGGGCTGTTCTAGTTCATTCTCTCAAGCTCGGGGGAGTAGTGTCGTGAATGGATGTTTAAAAGATTACTTTGGCTGTGTACATGTCAGTGTGAATGCACTCACTGAGTGTGGGTGTTGAATTTGATACAATTTAACATAATGTGGTTGGGATGGTACATTTGAATCTGTGTCCTGTTAAACTATAACTTGGCGGAAGGCTTGCCTGCCAAGCTTGTGGTGAACAAGAAAACGCTACTGTAAAAGCGTCTGCTTGGATAGAATGCTAAACAGGGCCAGCAGTGGCTGGGTGGTTTTTTTTGTGAATGTGTGGCGATACTTAATCTCAAAGAAAGACGTGACCTTTTGCTTATTTCTGAATCGGGCCTTTCCATTCGGTTTCCCTCCTAATAATTCTTGTCATGGTAATCACCAGCCGCATCTCCAGCGGGCGTCGGTGGAGGAGCCGGCGCGTACGTGGACTCCCGTGGCTTTATTCCCTCAGAGGAAAAGGGCCGACATTAATCAGACCCCCGGCGGCGAGCGCGGCTCGTTTCCATTAGAACAAACGGCGCGTTGGAGGGGGCTCGGCCGGCCTGGCCGCCCTGCTTCTGGAGGCCTGTGGGGACGCTTTTTAAAGCTGAAAGCGGCTCCTCTCTCTGCAGGAGAGGTGCGGGGGTGCTGTGGGCGGGGCTCATGCTAATAAGGAGGCTCCTGCCAGAGAAAAGAAAGGCCTGTGTACTTTGAGGAAGCAGATGCTGAATCACCTTATTATCAGATTTAGCAGCGGTGGCAGAGGGCCGCGGCTCGCGGTGATGAATGAGTCTC
Organism: Conger conger; assembly: GCF_963514075.1. NCBI lineage: Eukaryota > Metazoa > Chordata > Actinopteri > Anguilliformes > Congridae > Conger > Conger conger. The sequence goes on from NC_083770.1 coordinate 26,585,710, forward strand.
CCAATGATTTATACCTCCCCGGGCCCCCCTCTCTGGTGTCAGCCAATTGGCGCCCCCTGGGGTCGGCCCGCACAGCTGTCAGTGGCTCATTAGCTCCCTCCTCCCCCCTCATATTAAAAGCCCACACTTTTGCCCGAGCCGTATTTGTTTTACACCCCCGATTAACCATTTCCTTTACCGGCTCGGTAATTGCCGTGGAGGAAGGCCGCTGTCGGAGGAGGGCGGGGAATTGTTTCCCTGCACGGGCCCAAAGAAGCTGAGGGTGAAGAATCGCATCCCTTTTGTTTCAGGAGCGAGACGGAGGTTCCGCCATTTCGTGAAGCGCCGCCTCCGTGCTACACGTGTGTGGAAGCGAGGAGCCAAGCAGCTGAGGCAGGGGGAGACGCTAGTCTTGCCAGACTGCGCCTTTTAAATTCATGCAGTGCTGCTCGCCTTAAATAATGGAAGATTATCTCACCGAGCAACAGAGCGCCTGTAATCAATACGTGCCAATAAGAAATGTAGGGAGCTGTTACTGGATTATTTATTGAATGGGGGGGGGGTAGGGGTCCATATAAATCTATCCACAATGACTCACTAAACCACTTAATAGTCCCGCGCATTCACGGCTGTTTGTCTTTGTCTGTTGTGCAGTATTGGATTTTTCGGTCGGAGCGAAGCTTCAAAGACATTGAGTGTGAACAGTCCGCTGCACTGGAAATCTGATGACCTGAGAGACAGAGGAAACATGAATGGCCCTGTCACGCCTTGGGAATCTTTATCAAGCGTTTTTATTTTGAGATATTGATTTGTGAGCCGTTTCGTATTAAAGGACCCTACGACCCAGGGAAGGCTGTGTGTGTGATGCAGGCTACGCGCAGTGAGCAGGTGCAGAACTATACACATGTTTTTGTGCCTGTGTTTACATGCGGATAATCACACTCATCCTCTCTCTCTTTGGATGTGAGAGAAATGGCTATAGAGGTGAGGGCTGAACAGACACAAAGACGGAATGCAATTTCTGCCGAGAGATCGATACACGGAGAGGGTGAAAAAAGGCTAATCAACCCTGGACAGGCCGTTAAGACCTTGTGCAAAGTCATTGGGTTTTTATAGAATTACTTTTTTAATTGCTTCCCTCATCGTATAGTAAAGCTGTATCAAACGCTTAGAATGCATTAGGAGAGGCTTATCGGGGATAAGCGAGTGTGTCTGGTTTAATGTTCACGGCTGCATCAAGCCGCTTCTCTCGTCCGCACCAGCACACGCCAGTGCTTTTCTCCCCATATATTTCACAGCAAGCGATAAGCGTCAGCAACAACAAAAACGCAGGGGCCTGTCGGTTTAGATGACCTATCTGTGCAGTTTCACCACGTTAGCCACTAGATGTAGCTGTCCTAAGCCTTCCATGTGTTCCCGCATATGTACTCACCCAGAACTCGCATTTCTTTGCGTGGTGTGTTCTGAATATTTCCAGACTGTGAAAATTAAAATGCGCAAGAGCCGGCCAATCGCACTGGCTGGAGGTCCAGGTGCGGAGCAATTTCGGGGAGTTTGATTTATTTGAAAAGGACTCATCGGCCTCCCATCAATTCCCGCACAGCACTCTCAAAGTGCCACTTCTTGATTTTGGAGCTGTCGATTATGCGGCTCAAGGATGGGATAATGACAGGAATTGCTGTCGATGGGGAGGATCTCAGGAATGACACAGGTGCCACGCTTAACCCTTTGAAGAGTAGTTATCCTGGTAGTTTATTTTTTAGTCAGTGCTGACTCCATTGCTTTCAATGCAAGTTGTGATTGTTACATCAGTATTACAATAGTCAGTTAAGACATTCACGTCTTAGACCTTAAAGAGTTAATGATATGATTGTTCCATACACGGATGCTGGGCTGGGCGCCATCATGGGTGACAAATGGATTCAATATCAATTAATAAAGAGGCACTTGAAAATCAGCTGCAGATGTGTTCATAAATGAAAAGGTCAGTTGCAGGGATAATTACACCCGGAATAGCAGGTGTCTCCCTGTAATGGTGTCTGTAGTTTATTCATCTCTCCCTTGATTTATTCCTCATCTTCCCTCGTTTGTTCATAATGGAACGTGGGCGTTCTATTACAAAGTGTTACGCTTTGTCATGTCTCCTGGTGCACGGATCCAAGTGACACAGATGCATGCTACTGTCCTGGCGTACGTTGCCGATGTGCAGTCTGCTGTACAATGTAGTATGACTGTGACAGGACTGGATTTGTTTGTCTCTTGTATTGACAGCGTACATAATTCATTTCTCTTGACATGTGAACGATGGCTAGCATGACGCTATTGTACATTTGTTCACTCTTTGTTCAGGGACGCAGAGGCTGACTATCTGTGTGTTTTGTCTGGCTGACAAGCATGCACACACATACAGAGACACAAACATGCATGTATGCTCACACACACACACACACGGACACAAACACGCACACATACATGCAGATGCACGCATGCTCACACGTACACAAACACACACACAGGCACAGGGGCATACACATACATATGGACACAAACACGCACACACACACGCAGATGCACGCAAGCTCACACGTACACACACACACACACACACACACACATACAGGCGCAGGGACACACACACACATATATGAACACAAACACATACACATGCAGATGCACGCATGCTCACACGTACACAAACACACACACACACACACAAGTGCAGGGACACACACACACACACACATATATATATGAACACAAACACACACACATGCAGATGCACGCATGCTCACACGTACACAAACACACACACAGACACAGGCACAGGAGGACATACACACACACACACACAGCTATCTCACTCTGCAGTCACTATGCGGCCAGTCCACTCTGCACTCATCACTGTTGCTGTAATGTAGTGTGGTTCAGAACTCAGAAGGGGAGGGAAAAGGTTAGATTTTTACCTGTCATTCTGGAAGCTGCGGCACTGTGTCCACAACAGGAAGTCTTGTTTGCTGTCAATGTCAAGCTTTGGTTTTTGCCCAGAGTTAGTGAATCCGTTCAGGACTGGCGGAGCGGGGTGGGGGAGGGAGGGAGGGAGGGAGAGAGAGAGAGAGAGAGAGAGAGAGAGAGAGAGCGAGAGGTGTGGTAGAGTGTGCACAGCTGGAATTACAATGGAGGCAGCTGAAGTCAATTAGACTCAACTGTAGAGCTGAACAGAGCTAATGACAATGAGTCTGATTGGGCATCCACGATATTGAAAGATGTTGCTTCCAGTCTGTCTGGCGTTCATGGCTACTGCTGTATAGTGTTATTACTGCACCAGTGAATGGCATGTGTGCTTCTTCTTTCTATGATCAAAGCCTGCGAAGATGTTGTACAAACACTAGAGCTGCCTTTTTAAGGCTCGCCTCTGAGCAAACGTGTGAAGTGACGGCAATAATTGAAAGTGGCCGGCGAAAGTTATAAAGCGGAATCAAATGCGGCCGTGTCGCAGAGGTAAGCCTTTAATGATCATCTGCTCTTAATCCGTGCTGTTGCGCGACCGTCAAAGAGCTGCGCAATTAAAGCGCGGCGCAGGCAAGAGAGAGAGAGTGCGAGAGGGAGGAGAGAAAAGGAGGGATGAGGCAAGAGTCTAGACGTGTGGCCCCTGTGTTTCTAATCTGTCCCGGGGGAGCGGAACGGCTCCTCATTAATGAAAGTTTCGTTGGGGACGGGGAGGATTAAGGGGCTCCACGTGTAAGGGAGCTGATAGTGTCGCCAGGCCCACGCCGCAGATCCTGACGGTAGCATCATGCTAGGCTAGCCTGAGCCGGATTAAGCCCCAAGCTGTGGGGGGTGGGAGTGGGGGGTGCGCAAGCAGATGGTTGATAAAGCTAACTAGTGCACACACACAAACCCGCTAACAAAGAGCTCCCTCTCTGTTCCACTATCCAGCAGGGCGAGTCCTGGGGCCCTGCAGCCTCTGTGTGTATCCAGCAGGGCGAGCCCTGGGGCCCTGCAGCCTCTGTGTGGATCCAGCAGGGCGAGTCCTGGGGCCCTGCAGCCTCTGTGTGGATCCAGCAGGGCGAGCCCTGGGGCCCTGCAGCCTCTGTGTGGATCCAGCAGGGCGAGTCCTGAGGCCCTGCAGCCTCTGTGTGGATCCAGCAGGGCGAGCCCTGGGGCCCTGCAATCTCTCTGTGGATCCAGCAGGGCGAGTCCTGGGGCCCTGCAGCCACCAGCCATGGGCACTCAGCATGTCTGCACTAATGCAGGGAGAAAGCAAGCGAAAGTGATTGTGTTCACCAGGCTCCAGGCCCCGGGCATCTTACACCAGGCCCATGGAGCATGCTCCCGTTTCTGTTTTACAGCGTGTTGCTCGTTTTCCTCTCTGTATCAGGCTGATGGTGGCGATCGGGTAATCCTACTTGTCTGTGCACTCAGCAGCTTTACTCTCTCTGTAGTCCTGCTGGCGTTCCCTGTTCTGTTGCTGATTCCGTACTGACTCAGATTCTGTTCATTTACTGTCCCCGTTTCAGCACAATAGCATGCTTACATCTCCAACGCATCCCTGCCCTTCCTCTGATATCACTGTTCAAGCACTCGCCTTTCTTATAGACCTCAAGTACCAGATGGGAAGACAGAGCCATTTAGCACTTGGCCCGTATCGTTTCACCCACCTTTTCTCCCGATCCTTTCCCCTCTCTGCCAACCCACTCCTCCAGCCTTTAACCTCTCACACAAGGATCTGGAGGGCCTCGGTAGTCTGGCATGATGAATTGAACAGGATCAAGTAAATGCAGTCTGCTGAGTGAGGTGTGTTGGAGTTCTGCCCCGACTGTCGTCTGCCAGAGAGAACATATGGGACATGGGCTTGTGTGTCTCTCCCGCCCAGCTGTGGCTGGCACGAGAAATCCACAATAGCAGTCCCCTGGGTTGTCTGAATCGAGAGGATCCCAGCTGTTCGAGACGGCGCACTGTTTTGCAATAACTGCACCTGCACCCATTTCCCAAACCAAAGATGCCATCGATCGCTTCTATTGTGTGGATGCAGTGATGGAGTTTCTGAAATGGCGGTGAGGGCCAGAAGAATAGGAGAGTGATTATCGCCACATTTCTGGGCCGTTCCAACAAAGGAGCGCACAGCCAGAGCAGAAGATGCACGTTCATTATCCGCCGTCCTCTAGCGAGACGCATTATGTTCAGCTCAATCACCACAATGCTTGCCTTTACCTGTTTGGATGGTTGAAACTCAGACATACTTACTGCAGTCTTCACTCCACTAAATGATTCATTATGAGCTGATTTTCTTTACCGCCAAATACAAGTTACTGTAACATTCTAAGGTAAGCATTGACTGAGCAATCACTAATGAACCATTAGTATTTAGCAGCTTTTTTGGTTCTGTCAACACAGAAGAAAGTCTTGTTTGCCAGATTTGATATAAGGCCAAGTCCATACACCTCCGCAGGGATTGTGGAGAGCTGAGATTTAAGTGAGATACTGCCGGCTTTGTTGAGGACTGACAGGCGTCTGGAGCCCTGGTTCATTCGGAGATGGGCATATGCCCCTCGGTAATTCATGGAAGAAACGTTATGCTTGACTGTCGGCCAGTCATGGAGTTCCCAGCAGGGTGCAGGTGAATTAGCATACTCTCTCCTGTGACCGCCACACTGCTGTGTACTTATACACCCGGGTGTCTGAACCATTGTATCCGCAAACTGCTGTGCACTCAAAGAGATGATGATTTATCTTCCTTTGGTTTTAAAACATGCAGTAATACCCCAGATCTGATTTTGACAGGGGTATGATCCTAGTCAAATAGATTTTTTCTTTTTTAAATGTAAATTTTCGCAAATCTTTGATCATTTAAAGAGAACTCGCTGGAGGATTATTGCATCAAGCACATGCTCTTTTCTGGAGTTGAAATGTTCATTTTGAGGTTGATATTTTTTGGTCGCTCAGCTTGATCTCTCTTTTTCTGCTTTAATATGCCACTAATTCTATCGGGCATGGGCACTTTTGTTGTAGTTTGTAACAGGACTTGAGTCCTCATTAGATCTAAGTCTAGCTAGCTTGAGCCTCATAGTCACGGATGAAGCAACCTAATGATTCAATAATTAAATATAAAATAATTCCCTCCCTCTCTCCAAACTGAATCTAGGTGTAGCTGTCTTCTCCATTTTTTACATTTTATCTGTAGCTGCTCACTTGAATACTACATTATTTAATGTGTCTATGTTTGTACCAGGACCATCAGCATTAAATTGCATGCAGATCATGCATACAGGATAGGGACTTAATAACACAAATTTAGTTTTAAAGCATTGAAGTATTTTGCAAATGTATCTTGCTGCAGTGAGTCAGAGTCAGTTATGTCTGGCAGGGGTACGAGGTTCAGGGATAGGAGGTGGGGGAGGGAGAGCTTGGATCCTGACATGAAAAAGATCCTTTTACCGAGAGAATTAGTCTAGAGGGGTAAGTGCCATTTCACTGATAAGTGCATACAATGATATTGAGTTCACAAGGGGATTATATGTGAATAAGAGAGCACGTTGACTCATTTCTGGTGTTAGCTTTGAGCTGACTCCATATCTGGGATCGAACTGTATTAGTTACTTGATCTGCTGACACAAAGTGTTGTGCTAAGTGGTTAACTGAGCTGTAGTCTTTCCAAATATAAGAGAACAATTGAAATTGACTTTATACCCTCTGTTAAGACTGGAGCTGGAATGCTTAGGTTCTTAATGTCTTGACATGGATGTAAGACTAATAAAACACCTTAGTAAAGACTGCTTGGAAAAATCACCATGAACCCTTCAAGCGTTTAAATGAAGTTGCTTTCCTAAATAGAAAGTCAGCCATTTCCAGTATATATTTAGAATTATTACAGAAATAACCCTGTGCTAAGTAACCTTTGAAGAAAAAAAAAGTCAAATATTATAAAAAGCATATTCATATGCGAGTGTCATTCCAGTAATTGAAAACTTTTATTTACTTTAAATAAATAGAAGATCTACAGTACATACATGAGAATGAATTTCCAATATATCCCACTAGTATACCTCACACACCAGGTAGGTGAAATGCTTCCAGGCAAGACATTCCCCCTAAAAGCTGGCGGTCAAACAGAAGGTGCAGGATACACTGAGATAAGCAGATTGGGACACGTTCAAGTTCCCCTTTGAAGGAATGCCTTTTGACACTCAGCCCTTTTGAGCAATGCATACATTGTATGCCCTTACCAGTTGAAATGAGTGGTGACTGGGTTTCTGAAGTCAAGATGGTGCCACCATCAAAATGTGTTTAACAGGAACTTGAAATTATAGGAACCAGGAAAAAGGCCATTAGCATGTGCAAAACACACACAAAGGCAATAACATGACCAATGATTAGTCATGCTATTTGATTTGCACCAATCATTTGGTTGTGTGATTAGTTTAGCTTATGCTAAAAGGTTTTGCAAATGTTAAAGGTCTTAATCAGGCCCTTACATTTTTTTGTCACCCATCTTTAGTCTTAAACAAGAAGCTTCTGGGAATTCTGGGGACCTCTTCTTGTTTAATGTCCAAGAACACTTTTATTAGACATGTAAAGAGTAAGGCTAGTCCCTTTTTCCTCCTAGAAAAAGCCAGCCTGTGGAACATTCCTCCCCACAGAGTGATTGTTTCATGGGGATGTTCAGATAGGCATGGAAGCTGCCGGAAGACAGAATACTGTGATATTTAATGGTTCTATGATACCGGGCTATGAGTAATAATATATATGTTATCATTTATTCACCTTTGAAAATATCTCGGATGTGTTTTGAAGACAGGCAAACAAAATATTTTCATGAATTCTTGGTTTAACGAGTAAGTATGCTGGACTACAAGATGTATATGCCACAGGCGTTCTTTCAAATTTTAATGGACTCTCGATCTTTTGATGTAACTACTGATTCTCTGGGTACACAAACATGAAGTAGTTGCCGTTAACATTCTTGCACATTCTGCTGGAAGTCTTGGTGCATAAATATCTACCTGTCTGTAGATTGTTCTCAACCTGTCTGATTGATAATTAAATATCATAAGAGTGAAATACTGTTAAAATAATGCTTTACGTTCCACTGTTCAGCTACAGGAACTTCTCGTTCCAGCTAAATTAGGTCATGCATATCTGTAATGATTCTTATTAATATGCATACTCTTGAGAAATTCTCTTTTATGTGTGTTTTGCAAAAACAAAATCTTTTCAGTTGCCAAATACAAGATTTATTTTGGGGGAGTATGCAAAAATTACTCGGAATAAAAACTAGGAATAAAAACTTTTTCCTATTTTTGTTTTTCAACAATTAGGTTGTCAGCGGAATGTGAACCTTAATCATATGCTGCAAAAATATACATTCTTTCTGCCTGATAAGTATTCAGCAGTTACAGTGTGCTATGGATTGTACAGTAATTGTGTTCAATGTTGCATTGCATTTCATGTTAATAAATGGCAGTATTCCACATAAAAATGCCATTAGTGCCTAATTATGACCTGCACTGAGAAGTATATAAAGCCATTTAAATGATCAGCAGAGTGCTTTGAATGACCCTATTCATTGACAGTAGATTGCACCCACATTCATGACTACTCGTGTATATACTCAATACTCAATAGCAAAACTGCAAAAAACATCATGCTGTTTATATCTTGGGGCAATTAATACCAGTGAGATATTAATTGTTTAGAGTGCTGTGTCCTCATACAATCGTGTGCACTGATACTCTGTACAAATCATTTTTATGTGTAAAAGTAGAAAAAATGTAACATTACTGGTAAGTGAATAATTATTATTATTTTTTTCATAATGTAATACAAAATTCCAGATTATTAACATTGTTTCTGTTATCAAAATAAATAATTGTTTGCCGTTGAAATGTACAAACAAAATGAAATGTACATTCAGTAGTTTGGTATCTAAAGAAATGTGGTGTAGGTTAACCACCTATTAACAGTAATTTATTGAGGAGATCACTTGAAATGTGCAGAAATAATGCTTCAAGTTGAAGCAAACCGCTTTAGAAGAGGCCTTTTTATTGTCATCGAGTCGTGTCATCGGCCTTTCTCAATCCAGTTTTCCATAGCTCCAGGCAGCTCATATCTGCGTGGCGATGATCTCCTCATAGTGAATGTCTGCGCTTTGGACATCTACGTCCAGCTCGGTCCGGCTCTCCAGCTCCGTGGTCAGCTCCCGCAGGATCTTCTCCAGGTCTCTGTTCTTCCTGTGCATCTGCAGGTAGTTGTACTGGAGCTGTTTTTGATACTTGATGACCTTGTCTTTCTCCTTGTTCCACGTCTGCTGTTCCTGCTGGAAGCTGCTCGCCATCTTCTCTTTCCTCTGCTTCTCCTCCCTGAGCTCCCGCCTCAGCCTGTCCACCTCCTTCAGCAGGCTCTCCATGTCCTCCTCAGCCCCGCCCTCAGGCTGACCTTTGACCCTGCTCTGGCCCTCTTTGGCGGCCTCCCTGCGGCTCCACTGCTGCTCCTTGGCCAGGGCCAGGTCCTGCTTCATGGCCCTAATGTCCATCTCTAGCCTGCTCACCTTCCCCCTGAGCAAGTCAGCTTCATTCTTCTTCCGCTGGAGCTCATTCTCACATACCTGCAGAAAAAGAAAAGGGACATGTTGGAAACAATCGTGGGGATTTGTGGTTATCCGTGTTAAGGCAGCAGCTCCCAATAGAACATATACGTTCCCTGTTCCTTTATTTACATACGCTTCTCCCTTTTTTTACATCTAATTATTTATTTATATTGAAGCTGCAAATTATTCATAATCCAATACATCAGTGAATGATGCATATATTGTACAGTATATCTGCTTATGGTTTCTTTGAATACTTGTAGAGTAATAGGGATTTGGGTGCTTGGTACCTCCACCTCCACAGTTCGTGAGTGGACAGCCTCCTCTTGTTCTTTGTTTTTTTGCTCCAGTGTCTCTACCACGCTCTTTGTCTCCTTCAGTGCAGCTTTCAGGCTCACAATTTCATTGAGTTTGTGACTCACGTCAGCCTGAGAGTCCTTCAGCTGCTGCTTCAACAAAGAGATCTCTCCAGACTTTTGGCACACCTACAGATCAACACAGTGACAGTTGGCCTGTGATTTCGGCTGATTTAAGTTGTAATAAGGTATAAACTACATCACCACCACGCAGCACAAAAACATTGTACAAGTACACAGTCGCCCAGAGGTAAAAGTATGTAAGTAAGTTAAAATCGATTAATGGGGAAGTCATCATAATATTTCATGAACACTTTTTGTTTGTACCCTGGACACTCACTTCCCATTGAGTTTCCTCCAGTGTTGGAGCCAGTTGGGTCTGCTTAGTCTCGTAGGACCTGAGCTTGACCTCTATGAGGTCCTTCTCCTGAGACAGTTGGGTCATGTCATCCTGAAGCTGCTTCTTCTCCTGCTGGAGCTGGAAGACCTGGAGCTGGAGGAGCTGCTGGGCCTTGACGGCCCTCTGGGAAACCTGCCGCAGTTTGGTGGAGCACCTCTGCTTAAGGCCCTGCATCTCCTCAGCGCAGTACTTCTGCTTCTCCTCGAAGAGCTGGCAGGTGTCGGCCTCCTTCTCCTCGAAGCTGACCTGCAGCTCCTGCAGCTCCGTCTCCCTGTCCAGGAGCCTCTGCTCCAGCTGCTGGATGAGGGACTCGTCCATGGAGATGGGGGTGCGCACGCAGCCCCAGGCGATCTCCGAAAGAGGGTCGTGTTGCTCGGGCGAGGGCCCGTCCCCGGCTGGCTTCGCAGGGGCCCCGTCGCGGGAGGCCGGGGCCCTGGAGGCGGCTCCTCCCGCCCCCCCGGACGGCGTGGCGATGAGGTGCGGGGGAATGCCGGCGCTATGGATCAGCAGGCCCGTGGAGGCGCTGAGGTTGTCTGTCTGGCTGCTGCCGCTGGTGCTGTGTGTGGGCAGGCTGGACATGGAGTTCCGGCCCGAATCGGACAGAGTCCCTGAGGCTGCTTCCAGCTTCCGGTCCAGCTGGTCCTTTGTCCTGTTTGAGGGGCTCAGTCTTTTGCCGTTGACGTGGTTCAGGGCGTTATGACCGTCCGTGTAAGTGCTGCTCCTGGGAATGACGGGTTTGAAAGCTGTCGGCCGTACCAGACCCTTCTCGTTGCCCTGAGTGAGACAGAAAACAAGGGTCGGTATTGTTGGAGAGACTGATTTTTCAAATAGCTTGATCGATGTTTTGTTGATTAAAATGTTTTGTTGGATGCAGTCTGATTGTTAAGTTGTCTCTGTGTTCAAAAGGCAGCAGATTACAAGCCATCACACCATCAACCAGTTCTTTTGTAGAACTCTGAGGCAGAATCATGGAACGTTTCAGGGAACTACAGATGCACTCAGTATCAGTTCTGTAAAAAGCAGCACATACAGTAATTTGTGTGTTTTTGAAAACAACTTTACATGGTTTCAATTTGCCTGCCTAAATGCCTACTATTCTAACCAAGTATCCCAGTTGAGAATGACAACATAAATATATACTTATTTTGAACAGATATATTTTCATTTACATACTGTATACAAATCGCTTCAGTTAATGTAACCTCACTTAATTGTGTAATGATTATACAGACGCCACAGACCGTGACTTGATTTTTTAACAGACAAATGACTTGAAAAGTGCTTAAATAATTGCTTAACAACACGTACTAGCCAAGGCCCCAAGGCAGCTATTCTCAAATGTAATTACACATACGCTGTCTGTGACAAGTTTACGAGTGGGGAAGAATGTTAACTTAAATGTGAATTAGGGGCACTATCTTTTTCCTCAGAATCTCTTTGAGACTATTAAGGTTCTGTATGTTATTGCAATGTGCAACCTGAGCTCTCAATGCCATTAAAACTCAAGGTCACATTTTTGTAGGACAATGTTTGCCAGGTCACGTCTGCAAAGGGAAAATAAATTACTTGGTTTTTCTGGGCTCATTGGTCTCCAGAAGCCCTGTGGGATTTATCCAGGGAAAACCTAAAACCTTCCCTTCTAATGTTGAAGTTGATATGAACTGACCCAAGGAAAATTGTCAATATGTTGTGCTCTTTATTGACTTTTTTTGAGTGGACTGAAGTCTAGACTGAAATGAAAGCTTTGGGCAATGGTATTGAATTATCACAACCAAAGATTTGAATGTTTGGGTTGAAGTTACATTTCTTTTGTTTTGTAGCTGAAGAAGCAAATTCAATAATTAAACTATTCTTTCCAGTAAACCATGCCTGTTGCTTGGTTCATTGAAACCTTAGAAAATAGTTTCCATTCACATTAAAAAAATCTGCAGACTAATCACATTGGTTTTGCAGTGTAAAATTGAAATATTTTTGTGATGGATTATGGTAAAAAAAGAACTGCCTTGATGAAGTGCCAAATTTCTATGATATGATTTAAAAAGAGATGTGGAAAATAACATTGCCTGGGTACAATCTAGGTAAATGCAGTGACCACAGTACTGTGATTGCAGCTGCTGGAATTATCTGCCATGTACTGAGAGTCACGGCCAATTATGAAAATTTAAAATTTGACTTCTGCTTTTCATAACAGGACAGCGGATATGTTGCAGGATAAATGTTACAGGCCCCTGGACAAGCTTCTGTTCTCCTGCTGTTATAAAAGAATTGTTCATACTCTCCTCACCGTGGCCTCAGCATTGCTTCACAGAGATGGATGGCACCACTGTTTCGTATTAATAACAAGCATCGCTGGAGTGTGAGGGGTGAGCGTGTTGATTCAGCATTCCTGCTCACTGACTTCATGCCCAAAGACTGGGATCTTTTCCACAGTCAGTCTGAGGCTTACTCTCTCTCATCCTGAGCATAAAGGCCCATTGAGAGGGGAAGGTTTGCATAAGCTTGACCCTGGCAGCGGATGAAATCTTTCAGGAGATCAAGGCATTCTTAACTCGTCAATCTTGGGGCTTAATGAAGTCGACTGGACAACACTAATCTTTTAGAGTTTCGCTGCAAGGCCCCAGGGATTATAGGCCATCTACTGTACTTGTCTCATGTTTGCTTTTGAGTGCAAAGATCAGCACTAACAGGCTCTCATCTTCTCTGATTTACAAACACGTTCGCACAGACACTGCAGTGGGTTTTGTTTAGCAGAAACGGGTCATAAGTGCAGAAGTAGGCTTCGACTCTATTCCTAGTGGAAGTTTAGACATTTAAAAAATATGTGCATGACCAGAAAATGTTTTGAAATTCAGGTAGTTTTAGATTAGAGTTAGAGTTTTGTATTGTATGCACAACGCATTGTAAATATGTTCCTCCTTTCTGTTTTGAAGTTTGTGTGACTGTGAATGCAAGTTAACTGCTGCTTATTGGCCAAAGCCACAATAGCAGTGGCTGTGCTATCCCTGATGTACAACATGACGCACTTAGATTCAGCTCCTGAACATGAGGACCTGGGGACTAGTGCTCACTCGGGTGGTGCGTTCACCTTCTCCAGCTTCCCGGACATGGGCACAAGTTTTGGCGGCGTGCAGCTGCCCGTTTCCATGACGGCCGACCCCTCGGGTTGGTCCTCCTCTGCGAGGTTCCTGTGGCGGCCAGCCCGGGGCTTTTGGCTTACGTTGATGTAAAAGAAATCGTCGCTCTTGCCCGACTGGAAGGAGGCTTTGGAGTTGTTGTTGGAGGGGTCCTGGGAGAAACCATATCTCAGCAGGCCGTCCAGGTTGCGGCCGGACTTCTTGGATGATAGGGCTCTCTTGGTTCTGTATTCGGAGGCACGGCAGTGTTTGCTGTGGAGACTGTTACCCGATATCAGGCTGCTCACACTTCCCATGGTTCTCCAGGCCTCTGCGAGGGCAAAATGACAGTGGTAGCAGATCGGGGATCAACAGATATGGCGAGAGTTGATGTGGGATCTGTATTTAATGGATTCATAGTCCCTGGAAGAAGTCCTCACAGCTCTGATCTGCAAACCTAAGAAAAATAGAGAAGAAATCTGGTCAGAAATTTGACAGGGATTTGGGATATTCTGGAGGAGTACAGTATGATCTATCTGCCTTAGAAGACATCTAAGGCTGATAGATCACCTTGTAATTTTGGAGGAAAAAGAAGTTTCGTTTGATTGATAAAGTTTCATATTCGAGAAATGCAGTACATGAATTTCTGCTTTCTTTGATAATTGTCAGGAAATGGAGGGAAGTGTCTACAATGCCTTTAATGGCACGTTGCTTTATTGCCAGTTAACTTCTCTTTCTCTGCATGTTTAATGAGGGAAGAAAACAAACAATGAAAGATAAGGAAAGGTCTGGAGGAACTGAAGCAATGAAAGAGATATGGTGATGCAGCCCTTGTCAGTTACTCTGCAGTTCCTCTTTTTCAAGCATATAGCGCAGGCTTCGGTTCTGTTGCTTGTTCAGCATCTATATGTCGAAAGCTGATTTTATGTAACTGATCGTGTGCCGATGAGCTCATGTTTTATTTAAGCAAAATGTCTGACTATATTCTATTGCAGAAAACCAATTCCCCAAAGGAACGGATTGCTAGTCTGCCATGCAGCTGAAGCATACAAGGTCATGTAGCTCCAGAAAAATGATCTGAATTCAAAATGCTTCACCTTTGGCAGATTGTGACTTTGTCCAACTGATGTGGGTATTACATGATTTAAGAGAGGTCTGTCGGGGCCAAGGCCCCCTTGTGCGAATGACGTTATGTCAACCTCCTGAGCCAAGGTCAGTGATTCTGAACAGTACACTGTCTTCTGTTTAATATGATACTGAGAGCAAATGCATCGTCCATGATGTTAAAGACCGCAGCCTCAAGAAAGTCTGCAGATATAGTTTTTAAAAATGCAAGCCGACGTCTCATGCATAATGCCAATGTACTAGCATGAGAGATTTCAAATCCCTTTGGTTAGAGATAATGAATATAATATAGCACTCCTGCCATTTTCTTCACTTGCTTTCATAAATGGAATCAATACTTTAGCTCTTAGCTGTGTTATTAGTTTTGTGCTTTGTAAAGTGGCATAATCACGCAGTCCAATATCTTCCTCTCTGTGCTGCCGATATTGGTCGAAGCCCTGGAGTTAGAGGAACTAAGAGACGGTGGTGTCCTCTGCTGAACTTCAATTCAAATTTAAAGCCCTCATCACAGGTTTTATTAGCTGTTAATGAGCTCAACAGTTTTTTAAATGTGATTCACAAATGCAGTGTGGATGTAAACATGCGTGTCTGCCACCACCATTGTGCAATTCGCAGTGTCCCCCGTGCGTTTATACTAATTAAACCACCGCAGCGTTGTCATTTACCGAGCGCAGGTGGTAACATTAGACAGGGTATCCATCTGGGCTGTTTGTATCTATAGATTTGCAGCTCAGAATTTTGATTAGACCCGAGTCCAGTTGGCCTTTTCCAAGATAAGCGGCTAATTCTGTGGGGCCGTGAGCCCTCTTCACTTGGCAGCGAGCGCAGCAGCTGTAATTAAAAGCCTGAAACCCTGTTTTCTCTCAGGCTTCCTGACTGGCCTGCACGCCGCACCTACCCCCGGAACATGGCAGCATCCCTGCCACGGAGCTAATGGGCGTAATCAGCTGTATAGCAGGCCCTTCAGCTCCCCAGCTGGGTGACCCCCCTGTCCCCCCCTCCCGCCTGGGGACCGGCTGGAGGACCCAGGTGTTCCCCACTGCACGCTGCCCCTCGCTGGGGGAGCAAATCCACAAGGAGGGCTGGCAGCCATCTCTCCACTGACTGAATACCAGGGGTCCGACAAGTTAATCAACAGGCCTTTAGGCATTGAATCAGCTGCCCCCTTTCCCCCGAAGCCCCTGTTTAATATCATTTACCAAATGAGCAGAGATGCTCTACTGATTATCTTACTGCCTTCACTGTGTGTGCAGAGCAGTGGCAGCTGGGAAGACATTTGGAGGTCTCGTGTAGCACATCCTGGGGCGAAGCTTTACTTTTTTACGTCGTGTTTTTTGAGGATGAGAGAGATTTGTAATTCTGTTCACTCCATTTCAGGAAGAAAGGGGCGGTGCCCGGCATGCTGTGTGCTCATTGGCTCTTTCTGATGGCTGATTACCAGCGCGACTGACTGCGTGTGTGTGATCTCCTCAGCAATCGCCAGAACAAGGCTCCCCGTTACACACAAAAACATCAAACATCACCATCCCCTGTAACTCCAGACGTCTGCTCACAGCTGCGTGGGACCAGCAATCTGTCAACAAGACCCGTGCGACATGCCCTTTCAGCAAAAAGAAATAAATAAAAAACACCCCACAGCTAACAAATCCATTAGCATGTCCTCTGATACAACCCTTCCCACTGCCACTCTGTTTAGGGAAGCGGTGTGCCTTACAAAAAGCCTCAGGAACACTGCTTAAAGACCACTGACTCACTTTGACTCATTTTTATTTTTAGTTTTTGTCACAGCACAAATGCCCCGGTCCCTCAGTCGGGAAGATTGGACACAAAACAACTGATCTGGTGCATGCACAGGTTTGATTTGGACCTGTGAAAATGACGTTTATTTCTGCACGAGGCTTCAGTTAACAGTCCACAGGCGTCTCTATGCCTGCCCGCCCGCCTGCCTGGCAGGAATATACTTCTTAAAATTCCCTTTAAATCATACTCCAATCCTGAGAGCACTAGCAAGAATAATAATGGAGATTTGACTTACTGCTACAGCAAAACATCCCCTTGGCAAGCTATTGCAGAGCCATCCTTCCCATCCTGAGATGCGGAGGAGACATGTGTGTGTCCCTGAATGAACCATCCAGTGAATACATCAAGCTGCCAACAGCCGAGCAGATACCATGCAGAGGGGCGGGCTCATGGCATTCAGCGGCTGGGCTTTGCATAACTGACATGTAAATGCTGCGGGAGGAGGTGGGGCCTTTGGCCCCCCGGGGACCCGGGGGCGCGACACACACTTCTTTACACAAACGTGTGCCGCTAAAGTGATTAACTCCCTTTCCCAACAATGGCTTTTTACACAACCGTTTTTTTTCCCTCTTCTTCCCTCGGCTCTCGACTAGCTCCCTTTGTAACCCCTCCTCCTCTGCAGACCTCTCTGTAGCACTAGTGGAAAATGCACCCCTGTGCAAAGAAGGAAGCCCTCGCTCTTTGTTTGCTGAAGTGTGCCGTCCTTGTGCTCTTTCCTGACTGACTGCTTATTCACACTCGCAGTGTATCATTTTTAACACATAGTTAAGCAGCAGTATTATCCGATAGTACTTAGTGGTATTATTTTCTTTTTTTGTGTATTTTTTTCATAAGCAGGTTTTGACATTTTAAGATATATGACTATTCTCCAAAATAGGAAAAATGCCATTCAAAAGTATGAAGTATGTTTGCCTTTTTCTCAGGGTGGCCCTTTAAATTCTCGACGCACACTTGCTTCTGTGGCCTCCTCGCTGAGTGCTGTGAATATCTGCGACATGTGCTATCTTTTGTGGAACATGTTCAGACTCATCGATTTTACACAATTTGAAGCACATATTGGCTTTCTGCGAACCAGTCTGAACAGATTGCAATGAAATTGCATATCAAAGAAGTGTAACATAGTTCCGTCACAAGCGAAAGTGGACGACAGAGAGAGAGAGCAGTATTATGGTTGTGTGTTATAGCACCTCACAAACGCACAGCTGAAAAGTCTAAGTAATATTAAGACGCATTGCATGTCATATACCTGTCACATCCTATTGCTTTAATTCACAATTCATATTTTGATTTGGCTTCTATAACAATAGTAGGCCATTTCATAGCCAGGGTTAAGTTTGATGTAGTGTTATATTGCCCATATAAATCACTGGCAGGCACTATGTGTGCATTAGTTTGATGAAAGGTGGTAGTAGTGAGGTAATGTTACTTTTATGGATAATTGTTAGGCACTACATCTATACTGACGTATAAGAAAATGGTTCAGGGTCGTTTTAAAGTGATATGTGTATGCTTAAATCCACTGTGGTGGTAAAGCCGGTATCTCAGCACTTTTATTCCAGCCTATAGCTTTTATGTTGATATGCTGCTTGTTACTCTGTGGCAGTACCCTTGTTCTTGTTGTTTTTTGTGACACACTTGTGCATCTTGGCATTGTAGTACCCTTGGAAAATAGTCTCCCTTGTGAATAAATACATAATATTAGTGCAGTTAAAATCATTCAGAAAACCATACAGAGTTCCTCCTTTTTTGGAGAGCACTTTTATAGTGGAGTGATAATGTGTCTTGCTGCAGTTTTTAAGCCATTTTTCAGGTTTAGGGAGGAGCAGGTTCAGGGCAGTCCAGTCATCTCTTTGAAAAACCAAAACAAACGTGATAAGAGTTCAAAAGGCGGTCTGAAGCACAGCCCCCAGTGGAGATCACTCCGCTTTCGAAAGAAACACTGTGCCCGGAGGCATTCAAAGGCAAAACAGCCCTGTCTAAAACCTCATTCATTTCCCCCGCAGTGGGGTCTCTCGTCTGTGGAGGGCTATGTGCCACAAATACAGAGTGTTCTCTGACTCTGTGGGCTTGAGGAGACCACAACTGTTTTTAGCATTTTCCCTACAGCCCAGAAAATGAATCATTTCAGTATATAAAACGCAAAAGGAGTCTAAAGAATATACCTTTTCTTTAATGTTTTGTATCTGGTGTTAGTGTCTGCATTTCTCATTGATATCCATGTAAATGTTTTGTGCCAGGGTTAATTGTTTGGGGAATGGGTTACCATGTTTCCTCATAACCATCCTTTTACTTTCAACATTGTCGAAAATGTAAAAGGGCTATAGTCTACCTATGACGCGGCTGCAGCAAGTTTCTCAGTCTGTTCCAATTCTCTGTTCTGCTTCGCGTTGCCTTTGATGCCGTTTCACAGCGTGTGGAAATAATAAAAAGCAAAGTGTTCGCATGCGTCTGTGAAGGTTTGTTTGTGTTTTTATTTGTGCAGAAAGGCAAGTGGTCGGCGAGATGCCTCTGTGTCCAGCTCGGGCCCACTGCACTAAAACACTGTTTCATCTGAGCTGCCAAGTCAGCACCTAAGGGAAGATGACGAAGGCACAAAGCACTAGCAGAGGAAGAACACCTCAGCACCTCAGGATAAGGCCCTTTGTTTAAAACACAGGGGAAATGTACCACTCGATATATTCTTAAAAGACAGCAAGAGACACGCATTTGTAACATATTCAGAAGAATATGAATATGAATATATTAAAAAAGAAGGAAAGTGAGAGGGGAAGGTAGTATTTGTAGCCAATTGATGAAAACATTCCTCTGAGCTGTGTTTCCCTACATTTCCACTTGAATATATGATTGAAGAATCCTCGTCTCTGAGCTAATCAAATAAAAAATAAAAAAACACATTTAACTCGCCTCCTCTAATGAGATGTTGCCTTGAAGAATACTTTGATCACACATAATAACAACAGAAGGCATGGTATTGATTCTGTGCAGCCTATTGTATGTGCTTAGCTGAGAAATCAATGCGTAAACAGTCAATTCCCACTGAACAATAGCCCTGTGCAGTTGTTAGGAGCACAATAAATTAAAGGATGCGCATCTGAAGTTCAACCTGCGGCACTCCTGGGAAATGCACCGCAGATGTTGCAAAGAAAATAATCTCTTTAATAATGGATGCGGTTTTAAGCGGCTCAAGCATTCCCAGCAGTATGAAGTGAAGATGGTTACGGTGACATCACTATAGCTGGTCAACTACTGAATGCGCTCACAATTAGCTAAAGGTGCATCTGCCGTACTGTTAATGTCTGTTTAGGTGTCCGTGTTTGTGAGAGAGCGGTTTGATGGGTTAGTCTGCTTGGGAGGCTGCAGGCACAGCTGCTGGAAAGTGAGAAATCCGCTGGGTTGATTTCACCCCTGGCAGTGGGCCAGCTTGCAGGAGACACTGGAAGCTCCAAGGTATTCTGACCGAGGAGGGCTGTAATTGTCGGAGGAAGTGAAAAAGTGGAATAATATGTTGAAAGGTGGCAAAACCATTATCTGATCCAGAAATATTCACCCCCTCCCCCCCCCCCCCCACCCCACCACACACACATGCACACAAACCACTGCCATTGTTACATGTTATCAGCAGAAACCACACATAATATAGGCTGTTCCCCTGATTATTTTTTATGTTTGACTGTGCCAATTAAAGTACGCTTTCTACATAATGGCATTAAAATGTTGTCTCAATTGTTGTATATTTAAGTCATATTTTCAAATTAAAGAAAATGATTTAACCTCTGGGTCATTCTGCAGTTTCATTAAACTACCACATGCTGTGTTTCAAAGGACATAATCTTTTTCATATAGCTCCGTGCATGGATAATTTGGTGACATTTGTGCCTGACACAAATGTTAAATTTGCATTTATTTCTATTAAGACTGCCGATTTAACAAAGCAGCAGTACCTTCAGAAAAAATTTTTAAAGGCTGATTTGCATGACATAAAATAAAAAAACCATAACAAAGGCAAGCCATCTGACTCCTTCCTGCAGTCTGATTGGCCAGTACTGGAACAGGACAGATACTGCTGCTGAAAAAAACATCTCAAGCTAGGTTTTGGTTGACCTAACAAGCTACCAGCACTAGCTGGTTGACCAGCTCATACCCAGATAGACCAGCGTTATGACCAGTTTGGCTATGCTGGTTGACCAGTTCATACCCAGCTAGACCAGCTTTATGACCAGCTTGACCAGCTCAAGTTTTAAGCTCATCAATAGCCGGATTTTACAGCAGGGTAAACACTTAAAAATGTTTTTCAAGGCCAACGTTGAAGTAAAACAGTCCATATAACAGAAAACAAGTCTCATTTCAGCCCCTGCTTTGCACTACTACGCATTATATATCCCTCCAATCTCCCTGCATTCCTGCTATGATTACCTGCACTGGATCCATTAGGCACGGAGGAGTTCAACGTCCCACTGTGCTTCTCTTCAGCAGTCCGCCCCGCCTTGCAGCCCTGCGTTTGGGGCCTGCTGTTCTCGCTCATCTCCCCCCATGCTCGATTATCGCCACAGTTCCACTTCCCGCCTCCTTCCACTTCCCTCTCTTCCCCGTCCCAGAGGTGGAGCGGAGCGCCCTAATGTGTGTTAAGTGCCTGAGGGAAGCCAGCGGCCTCCGGGGTAAAAGCCCCAGCGGTCACAGGCACGCTGTGGCACAGTCAGGATTACAACATCACAGCGGCGCTGCGTGGTACACCCAGTGCCCGGTCCGCAGGAGACTGAGGCTTGGCGAAGCCGCGTTTCGCTCCCGCGCCGCCTCGTGTTCTTTAGGGTAACCGCGTCTGCGCCGGTGTCCCTATCAGGTCTGGGGTGGGGTTCCCTCATCTCCGTGGTTACGTTCCACATATTTACAGAAACAATCTAGCAATACTAGCTCCGGTGCTAGGCCAGAACACGCTCACGAGTGCGTGTGAGAGATAGCATTCGCATGCGAGCTAGTGATGGTGTGTGGGGGGCCGGGGCAGGTTTGGGGGGGTGGATTATCAGGGAGCAGTGAGCCCTTGCACCTGACAGGCTCCGACACCGTGCGTCTGTCCGTGGGAGAGGCGAGGCTGAGGCGTTCTGCGCCAGACGTTTGTCCCTTTCCCTGGCCCTTTCATCTCCCGCTCCCTGCACCACATCCACAGCCGGGCGGAACCGCTTTGAGGGTCTGCCAAACCGACCGAGGCCATCCGCGGTGCTCCGCCCGCGTTTCACATTGCCTGCAAGTTCACGCATGCCCTCCTACACGCCTACACATGCTTTATACTGCCGTCAACTCAGGCTCGTACAAAAGCGGAAAAGTGAGATATTTGTGAGTGACTGTCCCCATGCTCTCTGAGAGGAACTGGAATGGCTTAAGTACACATTTCTCTTGTCTTGACTCAGAGACAAAGGCGTAGTCAGCTTAGCGTTCCACTCCTAACCAAGCGATTGTGAGTCTGAAGGCTCCTGTCATATCCTTGAGCAAAGTGTTCCCTCAACAAGCAAAAAAACAACAGCAAGAACATCAGCAGGACAAGTTGCCCTTGATAAGTCGTCTGCTAAGTGTTGCTAATATTAATTATTCTCCAGGTCTCTACACCGGTGTACCCACAAAACGGGGTGTGAGCACAATTTATAGTCGTTGTCAGTAATAAGCATTCCGTGATAAGCATTATTGCAGACATGATTGTGTCTGGCTCCATTGTTTAAGCATAATGCGTAATCAATTTTAATGATGCATGTCAGCATGGCTGAATGGCTTTAATAACCGAAAAGCTGATTGGATCACAGTATTGGCGCGCTGCTTTGTTGCTCGTTGGGCGGAGATTTCATCCCAAAAGCCGGAGTCTTAAACGGCGTCCGGGTCTAATCAGATTTCTCTGTTTGCCTTCACCGGCTCCACCTGCTGCTCTGGTTATTACTGCCGGACGCGTCTGCGGGGAGCGTCCCGCTGATCCCCCATAAGCCCCGTGTCCTCGGCGGGGCGGATTACGGGGGAGAGCAAGGGGACGGCCAGGGAAAGGTCACACGGCTGGATCTGTGGAAGTGACGCGGGCCTTTATCTCCGGACTGGACTGTGGGGCTGGGAGTTATCAGCAGGCTTCAGCTGCGTGGCGGTGCGTTTGGGCTGTGGGTGGGGGGCCTCGCGGGCACTGTCCTTCAGCTGGTGGAAGGGGGGGGGGGGGGGGGTCTGTGTGGGGGGTCTGCATGGCAGAGAGCCATGCAGTCACACCACCATGGCCTGAACACTGCGAGGAACGCTAGCTAGGGGGAGTACAAAGATCACATACACACCCACCTCTGCTCATCCCAAAAGAATAGGGGTGGGGAGGGCAGGAAGCATAAGAGAATCAAATGGACAGCTCTGTCCCTCGCCTAGACTCCGCAGAGAAAGAGGCTTTCCACTTAAACGCGTCCAGTGGAAAGCATTTTAGCCTCCATTTGTGAAATAATGTCACATAAGAGCACAATTTGACTGCCAGTCTGAGCACAAAATGAAGCTCTGAAGAGCTCCTCCTATCCACAAACCCTCTGCTGAAGTGTGCTAAAGGCCTCCTGTACAAGCCCGCTAACCTAATTACTCCAGCAGCCAACCTCTTTCACTTGTGCCTGGCCATCTGCCCTCCTCTGCCCCCATAAGGGAGGCCAGACCTGGGGCATGGCGCTGGCTGCCCCCTCCACCTGACGGCCAGCCTTAATAAGCTAACTTGACCTCTCCTCTTTGTGTCATTAAACCCTAAACGTGTTCTTAGAAGCTTGTTAAGCCATTTGGAAACAATTATTCATCAATCAATACAGACAGCAGCCCACGTGTGAGGGGGAAGTCCTTGCACAGACCGTCACATGTCCATCACTTTACTCAGAGGACAATGGAACACAACCGGGCAATATCTGGGCCTCGTGCATGGTCAGCATCTGGTGAGAGTTAATCCTTTCTGCCCTGTATTCTTATTACATTTATGCACTTTAGGCATGTTTGAAAATATAAAATGCTTTTTTGTTTCATGAAGCAAAATGTGAAGTGCTTCTGAGGCTAAAACAAATCTATTTAAATACAGTGCCGTGCATAAGTATTTTGAAAAATGTTTTTAGTTGTTTTGGCTCTGTGAACAAAACAAAAATAATGAACAAAGAATATAAGGTTACATTATAGATTACATTATAATTATTTAGCAGACACTCTTATCCTGAGCAACGTACAATAAAGCGTAAATCATAACCAGGGACAAGTGCGCTGGTTAGAGTAATTACATCCATTTCAGGTGGTCCCTCAATTTTAACAGAGCAAAAGTAATTGGACAGTTGGCTATTCAGCTTGTTTTTTAGCCAGCTTATTTTGGCCAGCTTTGCATCATTAATTGAGTCAAATATTATGTACTGCTCTGTACACACACACACAACAGTCATTTATGTGCCATATAGTAGTTCTTGCTCCATATAGTAGTCTGTGCAAGGCATATTTGAAGCTTGTCTGCTATGATGTGTTACAGAAAAAAAGTCAGTTCCATAAAGAGTTTATTCAATTTTTGCATCCATTTCTGGACATAACAGCTCCTGATGAGCATTTGAATCCTGTCTTTGTGAAATATACTCTTAACACTGCCCTTCATTTTCAGTAATTATGACATTAGGACCATTACTGAGGTAAAGGGTTTTTATCCCAGCCTACTGCTAACTGTAGCTAATGATGGTGTAATCAGGGGGACGTTGGAACACAGGGAAAGCTGGAGTGAAAGGTTTTGGTTCCAAAGCCTTTCAGTTCAAGTACATCGTTATTGTAATGCGTCATAAAGATATTTGGGGGTGTCAATTTAATATGCTGGGGGGTGGTGCCAAATGGTAGGGATTAGACAGGGGATATGTGGATCATCTTGACATGTTGTCAAGGACCCAATAGGTAGGACCTCATTGTTCTTGGAGCTCTGAATGACCTCAGCCCTGTACTCAGTAGGGGGCTTCGGGGCTGTTGTACATGGACCATTGTGTGTTCGGCAGCCTCAAGCTCCCTCCTTCCACAGTGGCCCCCACAACAAAGGGCCTCGACACGCGTATGCCCAGCTGGCGCTCAACACCACCCCCCACCCTCGCCCGCGAGGTACAGCCCGTAAACCCACGATTTACACCTTGTCAGACACTCCCCAGCCTGCTCCGTCATACCTCCTTGGCCATATGGCCCCTCGTTGACATACAGTATTAACACTCCAATTTTTCACACCTCTTTTTTATTTGTCCTTGAACTGCATTGAAGCAGCTGTGCATAGTCATAAATTATTAAAAGGACTGACATGGAAGGGTGGGGACTTTCTTGAGGGCTCTTTGTAGCGCCAGTTCAATTAGGAAGGAAATTAAGTGCTAAAATAAGAACTTTTCATAATTTCGACTTGTGAACTACAGTGGTGATGTCGCTGTAGCCTTTGCTGCCAGCTCTAAAAATGCAGGGAGGCATTTTAAAGTGTATGATCAGCACATCGCAATTAATCATATGCAGCACAGTGATAAACCCTCTTGTCCACAGATATCACATTAAACAGCTCTGAATACAACTGTGCCCATACCGTAGTTTTAAACCTCCAAGTCACCCATTGCATGTAATTATATAATCTTAATATTTTTTAAATTAGAAAACCATTTGCTTATCTTAGTTTTCCCCCTCTTTTATTACAGGAACATCCATGCAAGAGGCACTCAAAATGGATTGTTTTGTTTCATACTTTGAGGCAATACTTATTCTTATTGCTTCTTTGACATTTCTGATTACTTCAGACGTGTCTGATATATGAAAGAATTCTCATTGCAGTGTATAATTCAGTCCGAACAGTGGGAGATGAAATTAAAATGTTAATGTGGCTGCGTGTAAAATCTCTCATTACTGGGGAAATAATGTGCCAGGATGGACTTGCGCGTGACTGGCTCGGTGCATTGGAACGTGTTCAACAATGCGCTGGCATCTCTTACTCCACAGGAGAGTTATTTTGGTAAATGTAATCAGATTGGCTCGCTATTGTTGGGAAAAAAAAGGTCCCGTATTTCTTAACGCTTCCTGCTTTGAGTGTATCTCCGGTTGGACGTATACGTCGTGTTATTGGGAGAACGAGGTTGATAAAGCCCACATGGACGAAAACTCCTTCACTGTGATGAATAGGAAGAGAAAGAGATAAAGAAAATGAAATATCCTGTCTGGAAGAGCTGGGGGAGGGGACTGTCATAGCATCTTGGAAAGGACCGTCTGCTGTCTGCACTTTAAAGGTCTTTCCTTTGGCTCGCGAAGTAAAAGCGCGAGAGGCCAGAGACGCGACGCCTCCCGCGATCTTCTGCTCATTTGTAATGCACACCAGTACCGCATCTGCCTCCTCAAAACACAACGATGCAGTGTACGGTCAGGCCATATTACGAAAAGAAATTCATTTATGGCTCCCGGAATGGCTAAATGACTGTAATAGCCTTGTAGGTTCCCTTTTATTTACACTTAATTCTGCATCCATTGTGTACGACTTCTGCAGTGTGTCCCAGCAACCATTGACGTACATGCGGATTATATGTGTTGATATTATAATGTTTGCAAATAAAACATATTTATTAATGTTGATTTCATCATTTAATTTGTTGAAACTGAATATTGATTGTTATTACTCGTTGGTAGTTCTGAGTTCAGAGAAAGAGATGTCCTGACCATGAGGTCACAATGAAATCGCTGTAGAAAATGTAGCAGTAAAATTGTCCTTAATTACTTATCTGAGTGACGCACAATTTAATACAATCACAGCAGTTTTACCCAAAGAGCTTTGTTGCAACTGCTAATTAATGAGCTATGTGCACATATTGAACAAGGCTTCCCATGGGAAATTCATTCATTCATTTAACTGGCTTGTATCCTCATTCTCTTCTGCATTTTTAATGCAATGATAATTTCAAGGACAGTCCTGATAGGTTTTAAATTGATTTACTTATGGTCGGGTGTTTTCTTATGGGGTTACAGTAAAATAGTGTCATTTTTATAATTTTATGTGGTTTGACAGACTGAAATCAAAGCAGCTTAAGTTTGTTTGCTAAATTAACAACTGAGGAGAGCACTGCAATCCCTGGCAGAGTGTGGAGTGTTGCTGAGGTTTTTAAAGGTCTGCAGCTAATTTTGCTCATTACAATTGGCACCAAATTAAAGATACGATTTGAATGGCAGTCACATATGCTGCAATAACAATCAACCAAACAGTCCACAGAAATGCTACGTATTTGGAATTATAGACCTGTTAACCTTTTAAGAATATGTTTCTTTGAGGCTGTGAAGATTCATGATTTCCACTGAGTCGCAAAGGAGCACCAGCAATTGTGCATTTCAAAAGCTTGCATGTTGGATTTCAAAGGGCAGAATTTTCTTAAATGTTCTTTGTCTGGAAATTCAGACCAGACTAGTTTTCACAGCACTGATAACATTGAATTGATTTGGCTAGCACGGGCTTTTTAAAGCCAGGTACTGGGTGATAGCTATGAAATAACATTCTTTGTACTCTGAAATAATCAATTTAATTATAAGCATACACAGTATTTTCAATTGTCCAGGTATCTTTTATAACGCAAAAAGATATTTCTTTGAATTACATGGGGTGACCTTCATTGGCTTTATGTACTTGTGCAGATCGGCTTTTAAAATGCATTTTAAATTAATTTTTTTAAAATGTGAAATGAATAGCCGGGTCTTATCCCTAATTCATGAGGATTTTCCAGAGTGGCCCTCGCAGACTTCACGGGGAGGCTTTTAGAAAGTTTTAAGACATGAAATTGGCCATGACAAATCAAATCATAGGTTCAGTGTGCGAGGCGAGGGGGAGCATTAGTTGCGTAGACGGCTGCTGTCCGTGGATGACGTCAAACAGGGCTTTTAAAGGGAAAGCTGCGTCTCTCGTTAATGCGATCTGCCACTCAGGAAATGGCCCACAGGGATCTGCACACATCTCCCGCCCTGAAAGAGAATGGCCGTCTACAGGGGCACGTGGCTGCCATTTTCTTTCTTTTTGAGATCCTCTGCTCTCTTTGAGTTGGCAGAAGACGCTTGTCCCAGGCTGTTCCTTGTGGAACTACAGCTTCCCTGCTGCTCATCAAGGCCAAGGGCAAGGCTGCCTGCTTGTTGTTCACCACTGGTGAACTCCTGAGGCTTATCAAGCCAATCTCACTGTCACGGTGCACCGATCGCCTCGGGAAAGAACCCTATAAAGGAGAATTTTTTAAGCGCTCAGCCGATTTCTGTGCTGTCAGTAAAACCTTTCAGGTCATTTTTGTGCCACGTTTTTCCAACATGTGGGTCTTTTAGAGAACGGAAAGGGCTCCAGTGCCCCCAGAATCCCACTATCGCTAATCTATCTCTGAGCAAGCTCCTATGTGTGTCCAATAGCAAAGCAGAGAGACTGATTGTGGGAACTTTGTTAAGTAGTGTGCCAAGCACTCCAAGTCAACTACCGATAAATCACTCTCCCTTTGGCAAGCAAAGTTTTGCTTATGAAATTTGGCAATCACAATATGGCAACCACTTGATGAGCAGATTGCACAGATAACACAATTTTTAATGTTGACAAATTTAATGACACAATTAACAAAACTGTGTACTTGTCCAAGGCTGTGGAATATTTAAATAACATACTTTTGCCTGTAGGTCGCATTGTTTGTCTGCCATTTTGAAATAGCTGTTATACTTTTATTAAAACACAGCAACATGTTCAGATTTTGATTTAGTATACATTAACATTAATAATGAATTAACCTAAATTTATAATTAAAACCATGTGTGATTTTCCTTTGTTCCCTCCAAGAATAGGTGGAAATCTACTTTCTGCTTACTATGTAAAGCATCTTTGTAACAGTCTACTGTGAAAAGTGCTATACAAATATATATATATTTAATTAAATATATATTCCACATGTATAATGCAGTACCACAGACCACATGAATACATACATGTCCTGGCATGTGACTCACTTTAATAGCTTGTGTATTTGCATGGGAAGGTTCTTTGAAGTGAGCGGAGCAGGTAGAGACGTGTATGATTACTAAATGGACTTGGCAGAACGGTAAGTGCACACTGACAATGACATACTGTACATGAGACAAGGCGTGACAGGCACAAATGCTGTATTTTGCTTGTTTCTGAATGACAGGTCTTGACTAAAATGGCTGTCTAACATTTATAGGATTAAAATGGAAGTTATTGCATGTGAAAAAAGAGCATCTTTTTCAATATCATTAAATATACCGCATATTGCCTCTGAAATGTTTTCTATGTACAATTAACAGATAACACGGCCCCTAAAACAGGTTGCAGACATAGTTGCTCCTAAAATTGTCTGCCATGCAGTATTTTGTTTAGTAGCTGTAACCATACTGGGTATATGCACAACACTATTTGCATTTGATGGAATATTGAGTGACAGTAAAATAAAAGGGCTTTCTTGCGTAGCTCTATTTGCGCACAGTTTCTTTCTTTCTGCCTGTTTGCCTGTGGTGAGCAGAAACACACAGGAATCCTTTACGGCACATTTTCTTTATTGCCGGTAAACATAATAGTCTGGTGTTCTGGGAAATCTTCTTCTCAGCTTCATTTACATTTGTTTCCAGTATAAAAATGTCAACATACAGCACTGCAAATTCACCTCGATATTCTTTTTCTTTAGACTTTCTCGTTCTGATGTATCTGTCAGCCAACTGCATCTTATAAACAGCCAACACATAAATTGGTCTTGTTGGCAGATATATATATATATATTCAACAAATGTTTGAAACCAAAAAATAGTGTTTGTTTGGACAAAGCATCTTCCTGCTGGCAGTTATTTGCTCCCTGATTCCAATTTTCCCTCATTTAAAAAACGTTCAGAGCCTTGAATCTATTTCGAGAGCTGATTAGAAACTAATCAAAGCTATGTGGAACCATATGGGTAAGATAAAGAAAGTGAATGGTGCTGGATTAATCCAGCAGTAATGCCTGGAGGGAACATTGCAGTATGACTTAATTGGCTGCTGGTTGCCTAGGGCTGCACAGACCTGTTCCTCTCTGAGGAGTGCGAGTGGGGGTGGGATGTTTGGAGACTCAGTGCCCATCACCACGCGTGTGGACCGTCGCTCCTAATCATGACAGATTGTCACACAAATATTTCTTGATATCTGGCCAAATAGTTTCTCCACCATCCGACACCCTGGTCCGCAACAGCGCTCGCCTCATTATACAAAATTTGCTTCTGTTTATTTCCAGGTTTCAGGAGACTGTTCATAACTAATATTAAAGATACCAGCATGAATTCTATTCCTTCCTGATGCAGGCATATGTATATTTTATTACTCCAGATTCTAGTCCAGGTCAGGTGTTACACTGGAAGTCATTTAATTTCATCCCACTCGTGTTGAATCTTTACCACTGTCTGTATACTGCATACACAACATATTTTGTTTCGATTGGGAAAGAAAGCCGGTTTGCGGAGACTTTTGAATTCAGAGTACTTTGCTTTTTAAAGTAACAGTGACTGACAAAACACTGCTCTATTTCAGCTCAGGTGTTTGTTGGTAATATGAAGGCCTTTGTGCGCAGTATAATATCTATATTTACATAAATCCAGATTGACTGTGCCAGCACAAAGCAGAGGTATGTGCCATCCCATCCCTGGTATAATGAATGTCATGACACCGTTCTCTGTTCAGCGTTCTTTAAACAGGGAGCCCCATTGTTGAAAGAACAGAACCCTACCATGGTAACAAGGCCTTTTGCATGTTTCCCCAGAATTGCACCCTGCCCTAATGGAGTGTGTTAATCTGTGAAGCACCAGAGCCTCCTGAGGTGGGCTCCTGCAGTCACACGCATTCAGCAGCATTTGTAAGGCGGAAAGATGTTCGGTCGACGGCAGCCTTGAGGAATTGAACCCCCATTGTTAGTGGCTTATAGATGGGAACTGGCTTGAGCAGTAGGTTTCCATGGTAACAATGTGGTTTTGTTCATCTAGATTGCAGGTTTTGAAGTCTTTACCTTAATTCTCCTAGCTCAACGGGGGCAATATTATGCGCTAACAACAAAAGACAAAAATACATACATGGCTGACGATTAAATGCTATATAGATACTTTATTCTTATGTTTTGCAGATTGCATATCTTCATTAAGTTCCATTAAGTGATATCATCAAATTAAAGTATAAAAATGAAGGATTACTGCATGGTGAGCGAGTGACAGCATTGTTCAAGGTGACAAGCAATTATTAATAAAAGCGTTTTTGTGACATGTACATATTTTGAGTCAGTGATGGAAACAGGATTTGTAGGTACACGGTGCAGCCCAAACCCAAAGCCCAGGATCTTTTAAAATCCTTTAAAGCTCCCCTCCCGCTCATGCTCCTGGTGACAATGACATATGCTGCACTTGCATTTTGCAGGAGAAATACGCCTGTGAAATAAGAGGCGTAGACTCAGAGGCAGAAGCATTTCGGTAATGGGCCGATTTATTGGACGAGAGGACTCTCTCTGCCACTGCCAGTCAAGGGCCCCTCTTTTATCCTTCAACCGTGCCTCTTATTCACAGTGGTTACTTAGGCAGTCTAAGTGGTGCTTCCCCTGTAAAATTATGCTTTCCTGTAGTAGATGGGATATATGGGGCAGGGACATAAACCTGTCTGTCATTTTCTCTGTCTAATACAACCCCCCTCCCCCCTCCCCCATCCCCCCTCCAGTCACTCTTCCTCAGTCTGAGTGCTGAGCATGTTCTGGTGCAAATTTTCCCCCTTAAAGCGCACAATTGGAGCAAATTGGATAATCCACTTAGTTCATTTGCGAAGAGGCAGAGAATGAATAATCCCCTGGAGTCGGAGAGCGATTCCCACATTGCCATTACCAGCAGCGCGAGGGGTGGCGCAGGTAGCGGGACCCCTTTTATCAACGGGCACAAGTGTTTCTGAGGGAGCGGCCGGGTCGAGGGGGGACGGTGCCGGGGTTAAATGAACAGCAGCGTTGGAGAGTGCACGCACCGCTGTTGGAGCCAGTGTCCCTGAATCTCGCGGAGGTAACAAGGGCCAGCCAGGGAATTGGACAGATTCCATCAAGGCTCACCGTGCGAAGTAATTACATTTTGATACAGTGCGGTCCGCGTGTAGCGATTCAAGGAATTCATCTGCTGCGTTATTGCTTTTGCTCTCCGCAAATCATTTTAAATCCCAAGATGAACACAAAGCCATTGCCCTTTAATGACCTGCCAGGGGGATTTTTTTTTTTCTTAAATCAGAAGAGGCATTTATTTTCAGAATGATGCCATTTCCCTAGAGGGGCAAAAAACGTGAACGTACGACATGTTGTGTTACCAGCAGCTGTGCTGTAAAATTGCGGATTTGCTTTGTTCGGAGCTGTTTTAGGACTGGTGGGGGGTTGAACCTGCTCAGCAGATAGCACAGCCCCTCCTGAGTCTCGTATGAGGGCAGCAGGTCACAGAGACTCCACGGCCACCAGAGGCTTTTGGCCCGGTGCCTAACACAAAAATGCCACAGGCAGACCCACAGCAGTGTCCCAATCCCACAACAACCTGCAACAGCTTCTCATCTCCTGCCAGAGACTGGCACAGAGCACTAAGAGCAGGGTCTGCTTCCAGAAGGACCTCTGAAAACCATGGTTTCCGCTCCCTTCCTCTCCGTTTCTAGGCAACATGCTGAAATGACGGGGCGTGCTGAGGTGACTGAGTCTGAGTGACTGTCGGGCTGGGCTGCCAGCACCTATGATCCTGATCAATTAATGTCCTCTGACCACATTCCCTGAGTGTAGGACTCATTGCCAACTATCCAAAAACCAGCTCATTGTTTCTAGACATTCGGAAAAATGACATTCATTTTACTCCCTTGTCTGACCCAACAGGGAAATGGCACAATGAGAGTTGTTAAGTAGGTGTTTTTCAGTTGTTTTTTGAAATAGTCCCTTAAGGCTGTTCCCAATGTTTTTTAATACCCTCATTCTCTAACAGTACAGGTAGTGCCTAAAAGTCCTCTAACAAACAGGGGTGACTGATGTGCTCTTAACATGAAGTGAATATGGGAAGGGTGGGGCATGACCTCACTCCAGCCACGGTGAGATATATTCTACTGCGTTCAGCAAAATCAGGCAGCACCTCAAGTACACAAAGAAGCCTTAAAACACAACTCTAGATTGGATATTTCACATCATTGAAAGGTTGTCATGCCAGTGAAGGAGCTCACAAAAAGAGTTTACCATAAGAGGGGGTTCTGATTTTAAAAATGACTTGCTCTCTTTAAGTTTGAGATTAACATTCACAAAAATCAGAAATACAATTCAGAATGATACTACTCAGGGTAATTTTACAACATAATATTTTGACTTCATAATTGTTGAAAATTCATGTATCTCTGATGTGGCCATGAACCATAAACATCAAATTAATGGGCACTACACTTAACTGTTTATCATTACAGCATACTGTAGAGGAAACAGACTATTGTTGACTGTGATTACAGTAATCCAATTTGAGTTTGCCTTTGTTTGCATTTGTCACAGTTCAAGAGAAACAACAAAAACTGGATATCATTCCCAAAATAGTTAATGGTGCCATGATGGAAATTGCAATCCTCGACTTCTACTACAAGATTTACTTGGCCAACAATAGCTTTACCACACAGCAGGAATGATATAAAAATAAATAATGGCAAAAAAAAATCCAGAGAGTGAACTATTGCTTTAATGCTGGCTGCTCTTCAAATTCATACATTCATAATATTTGTTTATTGTGTACTACTGATAATTAGCACATAATTAAGCAAATAAGAAGGAATACCTAATGAACCCTATTAAAAACCCATATCTTTTAAGCGTAAACATCCAACTAATTCATGTTGAAAAAAATTAAATGGGGCTATGCATCAATGGAGCAGTGCACAGCATCACTCTCCCTTGATAACAGTTTACTCTTCTGAGGATTTTTCTGAATCATTTTGGTTAAAACTGACATGCAGTCCCCATCAAGTGAATCTCCCCTACTGTGTTTGAAAATACAGCCAATAAATTTTCATTTGCAAGAAAGTTATTCTAGCTAACTGTCATTAACAGCAACATTTATTTGCTTTGATGTCGGTGTATTTTTCAGGGCTTCATTCTTCATTGATGTGCAAGGCTGATCTGTTTTCCCCACTGGAATTAGGATATATCAAACTGTGTCAGAAAAAGCAGTAAAAGCATAAACTTTAAACAGAATGAAAGGCAATTGAACTTGGACCAGAACAAAGACAGCACAAAACACTTTGCCCTGCACCTTTCCATGTGTATGGGTGTGTGTCAGCAATGCAAAAATAAGGTACGTCGAGTAACACTGCAGGATTGGACAATGAATCATTCAGGCCATTCCAAAAATAGTGCAATTATCTTTCACAAATAAGCATACACGGTGGCGTGCTTCAACTTTCCCTCTCAAACCCTCAGAGGCTTTTTGATGGACTCGGTTATTTCGGAATGCTGAAGCGGAATGAAATGGCACTGGGGAAACGTGGAAGCAGGTACAGCACTCCGGCCTAATTTTAGACAGGAAATAAGTGATGCGTACTGGGATATGTTAGTGCCTTGAGCATGCGGACGAATCCAGCTGACTGCATGGATCTCTTGAATAATTGAGAAATAAAGTGAAACGGGCCGCTTCAAAAAATGTGTCGGTGAAGGTTGAATGGCATTCTGTCAAGTGTTACTTGAGTTGCTCAGGGTGTCAGAAATATGTGAGGGAGGTGTGCTTCCTTATGCAAGTAGAGCAGCCTTTTGAAGGGTGAGAAAACTGAAGTTTCGTAGTGAACTATACTGGAGTTGACAATGCGTGAGAGGTGTTTTCTCTTAGCCATTTGCCTGCAAGGTTTTTTGCTCATCTCTGGTCCTGGTTCCTCTTGCACAATAAACGCTGGGAGGTATTCCTTAATTTGAACGTATTAAGATTCCAAAATTAAGACTTGCCTGAGCTCCTAGCTCTATCTCTCCCACCTGTCATTTTGTGGTCATGTTGCACTTCCCATATCTGCTGGACCCAGAAATACAGGCCGTATATTTCTCCTCCATTTAGGCATTCCCACAAATGTAGAAGGAAAACTTCTGCAGAATCTCACTTGAATAATAGATTGCACAGTGCTTTTTTCCCCAGAGTATCAATACCCACAGTAACTTATGTGTTTCTCTTGCTCACAATATCTGGAATTTTCTCAGCTTACCTTTGTGATGTACGTATAACCTTCCTAGTGGGTGTGGAATGCATGAGTGTAGAGTTGTGCAGGTGATGAAAATTTATAAATCTAAATGCATAATTATCCTCCCAATCTTTGTGTGGCGCAGTGCGTAATTCATGTGGACCACAACTGAGTCTTTCTTCTGCTCGTTCAGGTAATTCATTCTTTCAGTACTTTCAAAAACAGTCACTGCGTTCTTTCTCCTGAGGCAATGCTGTGATGCTCTGATGGAATTTAAGAAGCCTTGCTCTGTTGTGTCTGCTTTTGGCAGGTTTCCTGTAGAGTGCTTTTGAATCTGTGCAACAGGGTCTGTGATTAAAAAGTAGAAAATCCCTGTTCGGTGGAGTGCTGTGAAGGTTTATTTCGAGAGATGAACAATAGCTGGCTGATTACACAATGTTTTTGTGGATGGAGGGTCGCTTTGATTGCATCTTCTTTTCAGTATTAATAATGCATTAGGTGTCATTATAAAACTGAAAAAGTTTTTTGACAGTTATTTGTCTCTGGCAATTGATAGATTTGTAAAGGAGAAACAACAAAGACATTTATTCTTATAAATGTGGCAGGATGTGTTGACTGAAACTGCCCTAGTTGTGGGAGGCAGAAATGCACCCTGTTGTTGGGATTTAAGGCTCAGAGCCATTGTGCTATAAAAAGCAAGCACCAGGTTAGAGAGGTGGTGATAGACCTGCAGGACCGTCGCACTGATCCATGCCATTAGTCAGCAAGGGGTAGCCCTGAGGAGTCAGCTCCCCAATCCCACTGTTTTCTCCTTACATACTGGATTTCACACAGGCCTCATCACCATTTCACAGCTCAGTGCAGCTCCACCATGCCACAAAACCACTGCATGACGGTACAGGCCCATCCTCAATAAGAACAATAACTCCTCCACCGTGCCACAAAACCACTGCACTTCAATACAGGCCCACCCTCAATAAGAACTAGAACTGCTCCACCCTGCCACAAAACCACCGCACTACGGTACAGGCCCATCCTCAATAAGAACTAGAACTATACTGTAACTGTAACTATAAATTATTCGTTTTAAAAAATGTAACTCATGTGGATGGCCTCACTGCAACTATAACGACAATACTCACTTTCGGATAATTTTTTTTCCAGCTGTCTGAACGATAGAACACTCACAGTCAATGAAAATCCATCCGAATTTACAGAGAGTCATGTGCAAAAAAGCAGATAACATAGCCAAGAGACTATTTACAGAATGTTACTGTTCATCAGTGCGATGATCAAGTCATTATGGTTATGGTTATGGTAATAGTTTTGGTTATAATTATAGTTATAGTTATGGTTATAGTTATAGTTATTGGTGTGGCCTCTTAAAAGACCCCAAAGGAATTGACTGATATCACATTTTTCTTTACTTTTTTCCTTCCTTCTTATTTCTTGGCAGCTTATTGATTCAATGTTCCATTCTGGGCAAATGAACAGTCTTTTATTATGGTGGGTAAGATTCATCTTATTTGTTATGTGGTTGTTGTTCATTTGGACATGGAGAATGGTATTAACAGGGTTGAAATCTGCGGTTAATGTGCGGTCAGGGCTGGTGACACTGCCAGGTTACACTGTCTGCATCGATGTGTCTGCAAGGATGTTCTGTATTAACTTTGAAATGTGTGCCAATTCAACACCCGGTCTGTTCACAAAGTGAGAACACAGATGCTTGCACACTCAGCTCGTTTGAAACTCTTAAAAGCCTGGAAGGTTATACCAATGGAAGGATACAGTATATCTGCAGACGTGTGCTGTCTTTGCCAGAGCAAATGCCATTCGATCCATCCTGAGAAATACCTCTGGCAGCTTCCACTGGTGAAAGGTCAAAGCAGGAGTAGCTGTTTAGTATAGTATGAACTTAATGTATATAATTTATGTTTCTTTTGGAAAAGAAAGTCTTCCAGGAAATTTTGTTTATCCAGAAATGAATTAGGAATTACGTTGATGGGGATCAGAGAGAGAGAGGTAGAGAGAGAGAGAGAGAGAGAGAGAGAGAGAGAGAGAGAGAGATATTGACAAGTAAATCCATAATCCACTTGGAGATCCTTGGAGATGGCCTAATGCACAATAGGCAAGCTGTACTAAGTGCACCATTTGTTTATTGGGTCATATTTCTTCCTGTCACCGATAACTGAAATGGAACGCAGATACCTTTCCTAAGGTTTTGAAATGTACTGATCCTCTGAACTCTCTACACCAACTCAGTGTGTTAAATTTTCCCAGCATATTAAAAAACGTTCAACAAGCCTGAACCAGCTTCCCTGTTTACTCTCTGTATTAGCTTGCCTGCACTCCCAGGATTAACCCTGACAGTCCATGTCATGTGAAATGTGCACCTCACAATGCAAAGATAATCTTGTGGAAGGTATGATGTAATTCCTTTCTCGAAATTCCTTTTCATTTGGAAAGCAAGTTAGTGGTGGTGCAAAGAAAACAAAAAGAGGAAAGCAAGTTCACTACCAGAATACTACATCAAAATATATGTGCTGCATAGAACTTTGAGCCAAACACTGTTCCATTTCTAACTTTTGTAAACTCAAACTCAATCTGTTCAAATGTCTTTCTGTCCTTTGGGTAAAACATTGAAAGGACAGATTTTACATTTTATAACAAAGTAAATCAGGATCCTATAAAGGCATGCATGCAACTTCTGTCTGAAGCAGTACTTTTCCCCTAGTTTACTCAATTTCAGATAAATTGCTTTCTGACGCATTGTTTTCTCAACTTGGCTGGGTTAAACTAACACTCCAAAATACATTTAGAAGAACCACATTATTGTAATTTTGAACGATTTGCATGAATTCTCGTCTTATTACATTTCTGTTAGGACATTTTCATAATTATGTATTATTATTCTGTGTTTGTACAGTGAAATACTGCACACGTCTGGGAAGAATGTGCTCAGCCAAGCTGAAGTTTTACACATGCCTGACTTCAGAGAACTTTAATGACAGAGCAATGTAGCTCACCACTGACTCACAGAATAGCACTACATTCCTGCACCTGAATGCACTCTCTAAAGTCAGGCATACTTCAAACTGGCTTTAAAATGAAAGAAACATAAAAAGAAAAGGATGAGCCACCTGTTCCTGACAAATAATGGTAAATATTTATACTCTACCATGGTGAATGATCTTGCTCCGATTACCTGAACAGCATCCACGCATATACATATTCCAAAAATATGGTCCTAACATTCACAAAATAAACCTACTTCATACACTAATACAAAAACCAAGAAAATCCCTTTGATAGTCCGCCCTGTACTGCTGGATGAATATATGCAGATTGGCTTCAGCAGAGCCAGACCCAGATGAGCAGCTCAGGGTGGCTTACCTTCACTCATGGTACTCTGCGTGTAGGTCCAGCCTGTGAGGAGACTCGTGGAGGGAACTCTCCAGACACGGCAGGCACGGTGCCCCCCTCACCCTCAAACTTCTTCCCTTTTCTCCTCTCCTTTCTGCGTGTGTGTGCAGTATGTCCCATCACCCAGGAAGTGAACAATCACATTCCAGTATAAACACTCTCCTTCTCTAGCTTTCCCTGCCTGCCTTCTCTCCCTCCCTCCTGCTTGCTCTCCCCCTCCTCCCCTCCTCTCTCTCCCTTCTGTCTCTCTCTCTTTCTTTCTTTCTCTCTCTCTCTCTCTCTCTCTCTCTCTCTCTCTCTACCTCCCTCCCTCCCTCCCCCCTTGGCATTCTGCCCAAGGGCTCTGTTATCCATCATACCTCTCATTCTGCTGATGTGAAGACCCACCCACCTCTGGCTCTCTGAATTCTGATTGGTCCCTGCTGTGACACTGCAATCCCACTATTTGTGTGTGTGTGCACATGTGTGCAGGGTTTGTCTTTATAGTGCATTTAGCCTTTCTTCTGCTTTTGTCCAAAATCCCACGTGTACTGTTCCTATTTTACAATACAGTGGAAATATGCAAATCTGGGAAAAGTATTGCTAGTCATTGCTAGTTTTATGAAACACTTAATAGCACTGTATGAATCTCTAAACAACTGTGTTGTAATTTCAGTCTGTCTGTAAATGAACAGAAAGGGCCATTAACCAGCTGAAGTGCTGGAGCTTGCTCTAGTCTGCTTCATTTTAAAACAGGCACAGAAGAGGTGGCGTAGCTGTTAGTGAACTTGACTTGTAATCACGGGTGGGGCACTGCCGTTGTACCCTTAAGCAAGGTACTTAACCTGTATTGCTTCAGCACATTTCCAGTCACATAAATAGATAATGTGAAAATTTGAACCATGCAAAGTTGCCCTGCAAGGGCATGTACCAACTAAAGAAATAATAGTCGGCCTCAAAGCTGTAACATTTGTAAATGCCAAAGCTGAAGTAAAATGGTTTTGTTGTATATTTTCCCCTCACATTTGCTCCTGGGTTAGAGAATTATCAGACAAAATGTATTGTGTACAACACCATTTCTTCCAGGGTCCAGGTAGGGAAAACACAGGGAAAGCATAAAAAGGAATTATTCTTGAAAAAAAGAGAAAAATCTTGCATGGACCATAAAGAATGAATCTATTAATCAATCCCATGATGGACATTATTGGTGAAAAGGTGAAAAAGACTGCAGGAAATCCCTTAGGCTATATTTATACACTCTTCAGAGATCCTCATCTCGGTGGTTTGTTTTAAAAAAATGTTGTTAAATCATGTTCTGGAGATCCACAAAGACCATATATTAATCAATTAAAATTAAGATTTAGTGAAAGTTAACTAGCTATCTAGCTTACAAATAATGTAGAGAAATGACCTCCAGGCTATTCATACATCATTTGCTTCAGCAGCCTTACCTACAGAGTTTTGCAATAAGCATTAAGTTTAGTTCTTAAATTATTACTATTAGCATTCCATATATTTATGCCAAAATATGCAACATAAAACAATTATGTTGGACGAAACAATGTGTCAGTCAAGGACCCCACATCCAACATGTATTAGATTCTTATAATGTTCCTTAGTGAACTTCTGAAGGCTAATGAATGTGTGCCTGGAGAGAGCTGCATTCTAACTAGTGGTCAGATATACAGTACATTATTGTATTTTATGATATTATATTATATACATCAATAAACAACATTTCCTCCAGAACGTTGAATTTGACTGCATAGCTTATAACTTTTTTAAGTGATTTCCAGTCCTTGCTGTGTTTCACCAGAATGATACTGCGCGTGCTTTCTCTTTGTTTCCTATTCCTTTATGTTTTAATCTGGGCCACCTGAACACAGCTTCTGACATCTGCTGGCATTGGCTAATGTCCTTTCTATAACATTGGCCCTTAAATTGCTTTAATGCAATAGAAACCCTAGAGGACAGTGTGTTCTCTCCTTGAGCTGTACTCCCTGACAAAGACTATACTGTCTGCAATATAATATCTCTAATTTTATCTAGTCTAGAACTGTAGGAAAAAATGCAACTGCTGAAGTTTCAACCAGATGCAAAACAACAACAGAAAAGCTTTTCATGCCAGTTGATAGAGGGATTTAATTGATTTGCCCTTGAATCTGATAATTGTGTTTGCACTTGTACTGTTGTTCTTAGATTATGATGTCAATGCTTGCCATTTTAAAACTAGAAACAATGTCACAGTTTCATATACCCTTGATATCTTATAAGAGTATATGGATCATATAGTGGCAGCTTATAATATAATATTGCTAAAGTACTACAGTATCTCAAGCTCATTTTTGTACTTTGTGGCAGTTGTGGATCAGTACGGAGAAGCAGAGATGATTAAGCCAGTCCTGGCTTATTTTTTCTATTGATTTTGTAATCCCTTACGGCATTTTATAGCTCTTTAAAAATAACAGAAGTGTAGTTTCTGCTTATGTGAAACAGTAGATGTAACAGTTATACCAAGCTACTTCTGGGGTAAAGATGAAATCTCGATACAGAAGTAAAGCATCATGTTTGAAATGGTAAACAAATCCAGCTCATGTCAGAAAGTGATACGCAGGAAGAAACTGGCGGGCCGAACACAGACAGATGTCTCCATGCGCGATAGGAAAGGTCAGGGCCCGCAATGAGCTCATGTGTGTGAGAGGTCCCCTGTGAGTCTTGTGCAGACATCTGTGATCCCCGCTGAGGTCATGGCTGCATTTTAATAACGCGGTAACCCACCATCAACGATGTTGAGTCAGGCTGTAGCTCTTCTTCGACATGCGGCTCAGCCAGGCGGCCGCTAACAGGCTCTGTTGTATAGGCCAGGGCCTCTGTACGATCAGTACTTAACATCCACACACATTCTAGATTCATCTCACTGTTGAAATGGAGCATAAAAATTTCACAAAACCAACTGACATAAAATAAAATAAAATATTTTCATTTGCATGTGATTATTTGGTGCACTGGATCTGTTCCAGGCAGTTGCCACTGATATCTTGACAGCATTTCATAGGAATACACAATGAATCTACTCTATCTACTCTGATTTACTGTACTAAGACCTTTAGCATACGGAAACTGCATACGGAAGCACACGCCAAACCAATAACATGACCAATGATTGGTCATGGTATTTGCTTTGTGTAGTGTTGCATATGCTAAGAGGTTTTGCACGTGCTAACGGTAAGTAAAGGGAAAATGTTTTTTGGTATCAGCCAAGTCAAAGTCAAGTCAGCCCAATATTGAATGGTCCTTAGATCAGGTGTCTCACTGTGTGACTACTATCAAAATACTGAAATACACAATATTATGGAATTATAATGTAGTTTTGTTCTGTGCATTATGAGTGAACTTTAATGGAAAGGCTAATCAAATTATAAAATCAACCTCAGGAAAATGTTGTGAGTTTTCTTTGAAACAGAAAGAAATATGTAAAAACTGAGATACATGACTAGTCATGTAATATATTACGGGGATATTGTCTAATTGCTTTTTAATACAGTGGATAATGGAGGTAGTGGCACTTAGGTTTCAATGGTGGTATAATACATCATATATGAATACTAATTCAGTGTATTTGTCAGATGTAGTGACTGCTTTGCCATGTTAGGTTATTGTGATTGTCAGCTATTATTCTGCTGGAGAAATAAAAAAATATGTTTTATACTTTTTTTTTTTACTTTGTTGATGTTGCAGCGGACTGAATCTGGCATCCTTCAACAAAATCCTTGTATGGCCTTAGCTGGTCATCTTGCCGGTAGCTGTGTGGATCTTTTTAGCCTGAGGGTGGTTTGAAGTCCACCACTATTTTTGGTGTTTGCATAGTTGTGTCAGTTTCATTTCCTGGCTAGGAATTTTGAAGGTCAGTAGAATGATCACCTCCTATGGTAGTTACAATGGGCCTCTCCCTGGCATTTCAAAAATGAGTCTCCACAACAGTAGCAGGCATTCTTTACACCTGCAATGTTCTGAACTGTTCTGCCCCCTAACCATAGAAAGCTCACAATGCGTGACATAAAGTGTGTAATGCTTTTCTGTATTCCCTAAGAAACTGACTTAGACTAGACTTGTTTCAGATGTTAATTTGACTATTCATTTAAAATATTGACTGTATTTTGGGTGGTTTTACTCAGACTTTACTCAAACAGGAGAACCAGTGACCTCTTTACCATCTGGAATATCATGAAAGAAATTTGTACAATAGAGTAACACATCGCGGAGTACAATGCATGAGTCGTCAGGCTGAAGGTGCTCTCAAGTCTTTCTCATGGTGTTGGGCCTGTCACAGGTAACTAGCACTGAGAAAAATGTCTGTGCTGCTGCAGGAGAAAGGGTTGTTTGTGCATGGAAAGAAGAGCTAAACTGGGAGTGTGGGCTGGGGAGACAGATGCAGAGCAGGTAATTGGTGTCAGTGGGGAACAGTTGACATCTAAAGGTATACATGTCCACAGAACCAGATTTCTATTTTCGATGGTGCATATGTACTGCATGTGGTGTCAAGTTAGATTATATATTTTATGAAAAGCATTTAGGAAACAGTGCATTTCACATAGCCAAGGTTGTAAGTTGTAAATATTGTAAGTCGCGATATTTGTATGTAAAGGGTTGAGGTTTGAATTGTTCTTTCTGGGTCTTGTTTATTCTTAGATCTGATGCAGTCTACACCTAAAGCTTCAGTAATACTCATTCCCTTTCTGTGGTTTGTCAGTTGCTCATGTCAGGAGAGACCTCACCTCACTGTATGAAATCCTCTGAGACATTTGAGATGATTTTCTGGATCATGAAAATGTAGAATATGACAGTGGAAATGTACTTTAGGGACCTCATAATCAAATTCTAGAAAAATAAATCACTGCTTTTATTGGATAATAGAAAAATCAATGTTTTATTTTATTTCATAGATTTGAAATTCTCAAATGGAGTACTACCTGTCATAGGGTCCATTCTAGAAGAATTCAGTATCTTCTGACAGCCCTTCATGACGAGTGCTAGCCTGAGTTATTAATAGACAGTCATGTGCATGTTAGATACTATGTGCCGAGACAATGCACAGATATGTCGACTTCCTGTTGGGACTCCTTCTCACCCCTGACAGAATCTCTAATGTTGTTCATCAAACGTCCTGCACTATCTGTGTCCTGTTTGAAATGCGTGTGTCCCTGCAGGTGTACGCACATATACAAGTCTGATAGGCAGCATTCAGATTCAAATCGGCTTCAAACCTCTGACTCATCATGAGGCTCATGTTATTTGTGTCTTAAAAATTTTTTTTTACAGCAGCTTAGTTCGTTGCTTCATAATATCTTATTAATTCAACCCTAACAGTGTTTAAAAGAGTCCAGTAGGAATCATACCATATGTCCACGGATGGGTCCAATACATTCATTTAGCAGACATTCATATCCTGAGCAACTTACAATGCAGCAGAAGTATAAGTACATACATAAACATAGCACCTTAAACTATAGCATGAAACTACAAATAACAATATAACCTCAATTAGTACCTTAATAGGTGGGAGTGGTAGGGGGTGGGGATGGAAGGGGTACCAAGATGCAGAGGTGGATCTGCATCAGAAGATGACCAACGATTCTGCTGTCCAGACCATTGTTCCACCACTCGGAGGCCAGTACAATCCAGAACATTTCAGCAGATTGCTTGTTTATCCTGCTGTACAAGAACTGTGTTTCTTTCTCACTTTTTCATAATTCTATTGTAAAAATGAACAGGGTTAAAAAGAGAACAAGCATAAAGAGTTGGGAGCCTACATTGTATTTCTCACTGTGGCATAGAGTCTTCATTATAACAGCTCTCTGCTTGCAGCCCATGTCTCTAACCAGCAGTCATGGGCACTCCTAATTACTGCTTTGGAGTAGCACTTAAGACTTTCGTGTGATTTCAGCCTTCTGCAATGAAGAAAATCAACAACCGAGCGGAACGCATGCCAAAGCAATACCACATCTCCGCTTGTATGAAAGCCATATTTTTAGAAGCACTCCCTCAGAAATTACTCTGTGCTTTCTTTGACCTCGGTTTCTTTCCTTGCATCCTGTATTTTGAGAGTGCCTCAACGATTGTCTTGTCAATAATTGAAGCTGTGTCTTATTTCTGTGCTTCCTAGCAGGTGAGATGAATAAATTATTACAGCAAATGCTTTTCCAGCTGAGAGCTGTGCGCATGGGACCTGTTGCCATCTCCCTTCTGATTGGCTATCACTGCACTCAGGAGATCACTC
Organism: Conger conger; assembly: GCF_963514075.1. Classification (NCBI taxonomy): domain Eukaryota; kingdom Metazoa; phylum Chordata; class Actinopteri; order Anguilliformes; family Congridae; genus Conger; species Conger conger. The sequence goes on from NC_083770.1 coordinate 26,629,923, forward strand.
TCGCAAGCCAAATTTACTGTAACTGTAAATTGTGCTTGCATGTGTTTGTGTGTGCATGCGAGTGTGTGTTCGGGAGGTAACTGAAAATATTTTTCGAATTCTTTCCAAGTTTTAAAAACCATCCATGGATAATGAAATCCTCAGTAAAACTGTATTCAAATGTTTCATATGTGAGAATTTAGCAGACCTTCAGCGCTCAGAAAGCCGGCTCAGGCTGCTTAATATTTAAGACGGCGGGACGGCGATACAGAACAGACCGGACTGATGGGCTGTGCGGGGAAGGCTGGTGCAAATCCAGCTGAGCGCTGGAGCAGAACGGAGGCAGATGTTTGGTCAGGGGCCGGTCATCGCCGGGCCGCCAGCTGGGTTATGTTTTAATGTGGGCCGACCCCGGCCAATCACAGCCCTGAAGAAGCCAGCCATGCGTAGCCAATCGTCTGGTTCGCCAGGCTCCACGTCCGCCTTTCCCTCGCAGGAAGTTTCATCTCCTGTAGCACTTCCTAGCGGAGTGAGACTAAAACTCTCCCGGCCTCGCTTTCTTTTCCTGCTTATAATGAACGTGCTAATGTGGCCCCAGCATAACTGAACAGTCTGCTTATCTATGGTTAAATGTGTGATATATTGTTACTAGTTTAGCTTATGAGATTGTTTGCATTCAAAAGTCTGCTGGAGTAAGTTGTTGGTTCCATTGGATTTTCTGTAGAATTTGTATGTTTGCATTTGTAATGCAGATGCACTTAAATTAAAAATACAAATGTTACTTGTAATGGGTGAAATGGGGTTGGGTATCACTATTATATTCAGCTATTATGAGTAGCCTATATCATGTGAACTTATAATTTTATTTTATTTACAATGGACAATTTTTCTTTCTATAAAATATTATATAATGAGGAAAAGGTTGACTGTGGAGGGGTTAATACATTTACATTTGCAGCTCTTAGATCTGAGGGTTTTGCTTTGAAATTTGATGTGTTCAATGTTATTTAAGGCAAAAAAGGTTGGTCATTGCAAAAAAGACCTATTTAAAAAAATAAATAAATGTAGAGCTCAATGTAGGCCTGAGAATCTCCAATTCCTGGCCCATCTGCAACCATAGCAGTGCCCGTGCTATGAGCCCCTCTGCCAATTCGAGTGCAGACCGTTGCAGACAACCATGTGCCATTATAGCAATGAGCTAAGAAACTGTGATCTAATATGATTCATAAAACATCAGCCAAAATTACATCAGATTTAGTAGTCGCTTTCCACACAGGCCACTCCTCCACCAGCAGTTCACACACAGTTCAGGTGCTGCTGACAAACACGCAGTGTTATGAGGGCCGTGCCGGTCTCCCTCGGTGGAGTGTGTGTGAGGCATGATTCACGGGACGAGATGAGCGCGGGCTCGCGATTAGAGAGTAAATAATTCAGCAGGAATACGGCGAGGAGATCGGCCGGCCGCAGCGGCGGACAGTGACTAATTACGCATTCTACTTAATTGGAGGGCAGAGTGGAGAAAGTGGAAAACCACCATGAATCAACGGTGTGCCAGAAAGACTCATTGGAAAGATGTCAGGTGAAGTTCACGGAACAGATGTGAAACTGATTAATGCGCCACATATCATAAAATAGAGCTATTTAACTTTGAGGGAGAGCAAGAGAGAAGCTGCATCTGCTTATAAATGTTTGCATCAAGGGCAAATGGCAGACGTTAATAATATGGCCGATGAGCTCTGTGTGATTTGTGACTCGCTGTGGTCCTCTTCCCCGTATTCTCAGCTTCAGGAGACGACGGACATCGCGGAACGTCTGTTGTTTCAGACCCTAAGGGCAATTCTGCAGTTATTGGATGTGTTGATTCTTGCTGATATGACAGGTCTGCCACCTGGCTCTGCATTCTCAGGAGACAGGAAGTCAGGGTACTAGGCCCTCTGTACTTTTCACAGGACGTAAGCTTTTTAACTTCCTCTTTCCTTTCATATCACCCATTGTTTACAACTGTTGTTGTTGGAAATTCAGATCCTGTGAGTGTATTTAAAGGACTACGGTTGGCTATGTTCACGGTACAGGTCATTGGGTTTCACTTTGCCTTACTCTTTCAGTGAATTCTGCTAAAGGAGATTTAAGAAGGTGTCCTTGTCAGAATACTCTTGAGAATGAATGTGCTTCTGCCTCAGCACGACACCCTTTGTGCGGACTGAAGAATTTACGGGTATGTCTTTGTGTGGTGAATTGAAATTCAAGTCCGAATGCTGCCCAAAGTGCCAATGAATTTTTTTGCTCCTGGGTGTCTTTGAATAGGAATAATCTTTAGCGGAGAAATTGGACTATGTAATCAGTTTCACGTACTTTAACTTAGTTTAGTTTTAGACTTCACTTGGCCTACCCCACTGCATTTGTTGCAGGTGCTGCTGAGATAATCTGTTTTGGCCCACATCATCAGCACATGGTTCAGTTGCTTCTCTGCTGTCTGTAAGCCTTCCACAGATATCTATCCCAGCGGGAGAGAAGGAGGGGAAGGAACACGGATCAATACCATCCATGAATACGAGAGGAAAGCCGGGGGTAATCTCCCAGACCCCGTTACCCCGCACCTGACCCCGGGGGGCGGGTCCCCTGTTTTGGGGTCAAATGGACCTTGTGCTCAATGCCTGTATGTGAGCGCTGGAGCAGAGAGAGGGGAATTGAAGGTCTCGGGGGGGGGCTCTGATGAAGCAGGATGTGATTTCATGTGCCTTCTTGTTTTGTGTTTGCACATGTGCCTTATGCCAGATACAAAGCAAGCCACTCTCAGGTTCACACAACCATCACAGTCACAGATGTCCATCAGCCAGTAGCACTGACTACAGAATCGTTTTCATGATTTCTACTAATAAAGTGGCGTTGTGTAGCACACCCAAGATATTGTTTGGTGGTGTTTGTTTCATACTTGATTGTCCATTGTGGCTTTTCCTATAATTTAAATCTATGTATCTATCAGTATTGTAATAAATACACCAGTCGTAATGTCACTCACTGTTGATGGGTTTTCTGGATGGTGTGAAAGAACACTATTGTAGAAATGTTTGACTGTCATAAAAATAATGCACACAGATAGTGATTGTTTTATATCAGAGATCAAGCCATCAATCAAAACACAATGGTTTGTCATCAACTTCAAGAAAGTGTCAGATATCTTACTTTCTTGCTTGTTGTTATGAGTTCAGTGGTTCCTGAAAATTTTACAAGTCTAGCAATAGCCTTGATTAAATGTGTAACTTTTTAATGCCAGAGTGCATTTCAGTCCGATAGAAAATGGGCCTTAAGGTATTCCTCTTTCAGTAGAACTCCCACCCTGATTCCTGGTTAATTTTGTCCTGAGTGACAGTGCTGTTTTTGCAGATTTAATTTTCCTTGCACAATAATGCTGTGCTATGTGTAGCAGATCAATGACCCACTATCACCCTGGTTTACAAATCGCCCTGTCAACAGAATATTAATAAACGTCTTGAATTAGACTGATGCGTCGAAGCATCAGCAGAATGGTGAAATCCACTTAGCCATTTTTCCAACCTTGTGCTTAAAAACTGTCATTCAAGGACACAAGGTGTAATTAGATAATCAGCTACACTTTGCCAAAAGAAGACATTTTAAGGCACATCCTATTAAGGACTTACACAATCTTTATCTGGCTTGCATTCAGTTGAGTTGCTTTTCAGAGTTTTTCTGATTTTGCTTGCATATATGTACTAGGTGATTGTCCTTGCTCCGTATAATACAGTATTGTTCAGTTTCCATCAAAGGCTTCTTCAATCACACATGCATTCTGATGTGATTAGGAGGAGCTGTGGTATTTAAGTCTTGTTCAGGAGATAAAAATCCAACTACATCCTCAGAAAACAAGATGAGCTGGTCGGTAACAGGATTAGCTAGGTGATTGTATCTCCATATTTTGGGGGGATATTTACATGCACTGTAGTATGGTAAGGTCTTGTTTAGCCTGAACTTTGATTAACTACATTAGCAAGGAAACGCTTTCTCCAAAATCTGCAAATACGTTTTCTTTTGATCTGTGAACTGTGACTCGACTCTAGTGCTGCTTTTGCGTCATGTTCCGTGTGTTTAGCATCGACCTCCAGACACAATGAGACCTGCTTATCAGCACGACCACAGCACAGTGTGGAAGGCAGTCGGAGGCATCTTTGGCATCTTTAGACATTATCGAGAAGTCTTTTCCTTCTGCTTGCCCTAGTTTCCAGGTGCAAAATTAACAACTTAACAAGTTAACAACTGATCATTTTCCCAAATGAGAAACCTCTGCCATTGCTAGGTTTTCTAGACTGCAAAACATGGGATTGAAAATATACTTGCTTATCAGCTTGACTGGTAGCTGTGACTCTTATAGTTGTTTTTTGACCAACTCTTTGATCTCAAACAGCAAGGTAGTGCTTAACTTGTGTGTTCACAGGGCGCTTGAAGACGCAACACCTTTCAGAACACTGAGTCATGTGGGTGTGTGTGTTTTCCCAGGATTTGTTTTGTGTCAGGACAGTTTTGTACCCTGTAATTAGGATACAGAGAATGAAAGGCTCTGTCTAGTTACAGCACATCAAAGACTATTAAACCTGATGTGCCTTGACAAGAAACGTCTGAGCTGTTAGATACTCTGGCTGTACTGTGCAACTGTAATTTCTCTTATTCCACCCTTAAAAGTTAGGAGTCATGTGATATGGTTCTAGGCAGAAGTCATTTTATTAAATATATTTTCTCATCCAATTCTTCCTTGTTGTAATGATGTAGGCAATTCCCATATCTACCCAAGTCCTTTGATTTTCGATTTCATGGACATAATACGCTGTCTGGTGCCTGGGGAGCATCCTCTTACATTCAGGGTGAATACATTTAGTAGAATGTCGATAATATGAAAATTATGAATGTAAAGTCATTTTTATCCATTCTTCTACATGAGCATAAAAATGTAGTTTGCTGCTCTGCTCTGTATCTGCTCATTGTTCATTCAGAAACAGTACTGACAGTTGAGTGGTTATGGTTTTTAATCCATGATCGACTGCGCCGCGTTCCTGTTTACCTCCTAGGCTACTTGTGATGCATGACTTAACGCTGGAGATGACTTTGAATTCAGAGCTTGTTGGGCCATCTGTCCGAGCAGAGTTCAGTCTTTGGGTCCCTAATGCATATTTACACGTGGTCCGAAAAGGAGTTGATTTTTGTCAGGGTAGGAACAGCAACAAACAGCAAATGTGAGTAGTCAAATGGAGTACTCACTTCTCAATCCAAAGACAGACATTAAATATTGACCCCAATGACAGTAACAGATGTTTCGTTAAGGATTTTTTCTAAGCAAATAGAAAATATGCAGTGTTTCAATTCAATTACTCAATTTGTAGATAATAATACAACTAAAACAGCAACAAGAAAACAGCAATTCAGCCATTTTGTAATTGCTGGCTGCGAAATCTCTGTTTTAGCTGGCGAGACATGATCTTTGAAGCTAGACAGTTTGGAAAATGTATGTTTATTTTTATGAAGTAGTATTCCTGTTGTTATAGCTGCAGTTTTAATAGTAATGATCAACATTCAATGAACAATAGCATTGTTGTTTTGTGCACAGTTACTGGAAGAGGAAGTTGTTGAACCTACCACACATTGTTCCTGTCAGTAATAGCTTCCTTCAGCTTGGTAAATAATTAGATTCTTTCATTTTTTGGTTAACAATGCACTTTATTTGCTGTAGAACTGAAAAGAGCCAACTTGCTTCAAAATGTATGATATTGCTGTCTGCGGTTTTCAATGAAAAGTCGTTTTATTCAGTCAGTTCTCCATAATTGTCTTTTCACTGCACGATAAGTGAGAGATAGTGAGAGATGGAGATACATGCCATTTTTTACATTTCAAACACAATGGTTGACAGTTATTATTTTCCCAATTCAGACTGATGTTAAGAGAGGAACTTTACACAAAGATGAAGGCTGTTTCAGATGTCTTTGTTCAGGGAAGAAAACTCAGGGCTAGTTTTGGTTTTTGTCTTGTTGTTGATAAGACAGGCGGCTGTGGGGCCGCATTGCTCTCCAGGCTTATCTGGCTGCAGAGTAATTTGATTTTAATGATGATGGAGGGTCCTATAATTACAACAAGAAAAGAGAGCATTTAGAGTCCTGTTAATGCCCAGCCTGTGTCCAAAAGGAATCAACAAGCCTTTTCAAAGGAGCGGTAAATGTATTGACTTCTCTCAGTGTGTTTAGTCTGATATACACCGTAAACAGAAATACCATGGTGGACGAGACACAAAATGGAGAAGGTGTGCTAAAGGACGAAGGAGAGGGGGGGCGATAAGAGGAGGGAGGAGTGTCTCTAATCTCCTCAGCTGCTCGAATGCAAACCGAAAGGCCGAACAGATGACTTCAGCTGTGGTCTGGTCCGCTGGGGTCAGTCATGTAAAATGGGCAGACAGGTCAAGGTTGTGCTTGGCTGAGCTGTGGTTCAGCCCGGCTGCCCCTCACAGTCCGCCTGCTGTTGCTCGTGCACGTGGCATAAGCCACCCCCTTCCCCCCAGGCCAGCCCACGCCTCTCTGAGCCCCGTTTGAGGGGCCTGGGCCAGACCCTGGGGGTCAACACTCCAACATCTGTCTGGAGGGGGCGGGGTGAAGCAGGGTCAGCCGCAGCAACAAGCCAATATCGCTGACTCATCCTGGAATACAGCCAATCGGGTTTTCCAGCACTATCCTGTACTGCTCTCGCTCAAGTGGCCTTTCTCCATTTGCAGTTGATGGCCTCCTCAAATATGCAGTTGAGAGAATTTATATGTTTAAATTGCAGGTGCTTTTTGATGTCCCTTGCTGTTTTGTTAGAATAATAGCTCATTGTCAATCACAATGCAGCTCTGTCGTTATACTAGAGGATGTGCAGTACCGCAGTATGTGTTTTGCTACAACACAAAACCAAGAAAACATGTCCTGCATTATCTTTTTAAAAACCAGATCTACAGAGGGCCTATAGAGAATTGATTGCCTTTTCATGCAGCTAACACATTCCATTCCATATGATTAAATCAGCAATATTATGAGAGAGTTAACCAATGGCATTTGTATAGATGGAGTATTCCATATCAGCGGTCATATCAACACACTGGTGTATTTAGCTTCTTTACATATTGTTCAGCTGCAGTTTGGTACCTGTTCAGGCTGCAGGCTCCTGTGAGCCCTTTTACTTGTGAGAGTCAGAGAGCTACGCTAATGAGCCAGATAACCTTCCACCAAATGCAGAAGGACTTCTGCCTTATTTACAGCTCTCTTTTCTGTTGCCAAGGTCGGAAGCCCAACTGTGCCGCAGCGGGGTATCCTTGGGAAACGGCGCCCTGTCGGATCGCATTGTCGGATGTCGTCAGACAGAGATAAACGCGAGACCCAGAAACAAGCTTTCTGAGGAAATGGGAATGGAGGTGAATTTGGGAAGCAGGACCTGGGCCCAGTCACTGTTGATAAAACTGTCTCCATCCCGGCCTGTGTGTTCTCTGAGGGAATGGCGGCAGGATGATGTATGGGGCTCCGTTTTGGACCGCGACTCTTGGTGGACGGGGTCAGGCTCCACAAAGGCCTTCCCCAGGGAGCGCTCCGCCTGGCCATGAATCAGGGGTGCGCTCTGAGCACTGCACCCCGAGGCTCTGTTTGTTAAACTCGGGCGGAGCGGCCATGCATCATCGCTAACTAGGAAGCGATGAAGTCAGGCCGGGGCTCTCAGTCCGCGGCAGGGCGGGGACGAATCGCCGCTAAGCGCCGCGAGAGACGGAGGAGGAACGGAACACGAGTGCCACGAAGGAACAGAAATAAAAGAAAAGCACGACATTGAAAAACTAATCGCCAATGCCAGAGCCCGCAGTGGGAAAGGAGCGTTCGGGATGTGTCGATGCAAAACCATCAGCCGACTGCCGGGGGTGAACGGCAACCGGACGCGTGGAAGCTAAAAGCCTTCCGTCACCTTCGGCGTGGAGGTGACTCCATCTCCCCTAAAGCTGCTCCACCAATCAGCCTGTAATAAAGCTATTGATCCTGAGCAGAGGGACCTGACAGGGCCGTGTGGAAGGAGGGCTGAGGCTTCCCTCTGCACGACGGGCTGACGAGTGACTGACAGCTCCAGATCTGTCTGGAGTTTCCCTGCCAGGTAGCGCGAGTGACAGGGAACAAGTAACCGGCTACCTGCTCCCTCCCAGTGTTTTTCAGCTGGGTTAATCACATCTCATTTGGTCTTCTGTGTTCTGCTCAGTCAAGTTGATGTATCCCTTGGGGGCTAATTTAGTTCTGTAGCAATTGGACATGCTATTGGTTCTGAGAGTTCAGCCTAGTTACTAAGGGCCAGTAGCTTACATTTTATACATAACCTTCAGCCTGATAGACAAGGAAGACTGAGTTTGTTCAACTGCATTCAAAATGCAACCATATGGCATCACTTAATGAGGTGAAAGGCTAATGCTGAGAGAAGGTTATTTATCACTGCAGCATGTAGTAGAGGTGATTACGCTCTGTTTATGAGATTTTGAAGGATTATCTCCATGCCATTTCTGCAAGAGCCTGTTAAAAAGTACAGTGGCCATTGGAACCTGGCATAATCCTGAGCCTGATATCTGCAGAAATTATGAAAAGGGTGTACTGTGCTGTAATTGACATTAATCAGTTTGAGAGGAGGAGTAGATTTCCGCATCTTCTATGATGTGCTCCTAGAACGAGGTGAAGCGGCCAGGGTGACAGTGGGGATCTTTGTGCGACACTGCCCCCTCCTGGTGTTGCAGGAGTCTGTCTGGCAGTGTCTGACCCAGCCCGTGGGGGTCCTGCAGCTTCGCATGCACAAACAGCCCCCACTGTCTCTCACGTCACTCAGTCCATACATCAATCTTCTGACACTGACAATGACTCTGATCCCCTCATAGATCAACGCAAATACAGAAGTGAAATGTGGTGTAACTTATGAGAAAGGGTATTAATGGCAGCAGCTACTTCAACTGATTAAAAAATGCTGAATAAATGACAGCAAAGCGTGAAATGACCTCAGACATTTTTTTGTCCAATAGTTTATAAAAGGAACAAGAGGCTATGTGACCAAATAAGTAATTATTTGTTGTATTTGTTGTGTCCTTTATGAGTGAAAATATGATTAAATATTCTTTAACATTAGCATTGCACTGCGATATGAGTGAGTCATGTTTCTCCCTATTCTCTCGACACACTAGCCTTGTACTGGACAAGAACATAAATACTGTCAGGCTTAGTAACACTTGACCAATCAGGCTTGGGTAAAAGCTCTGATAAAGCTTAGGATTTAGGATGTATTAGGATCCCCATTAGCCCATGTAAAACATCAGCTGCTCTTCCTGGGGCCACACAAAACAAGAGAGGCACTTACAGACAAAACAACCACATAAATTAAAAACGGAATTCATGAACATGAAGTGTATGTTTCAGTTCACATACTGTGATTTGTTAGCTTGCTTATGATGTTTGCTTGCTAGTGTTACAGTACACATCCAAATCTAAAATCTATCCAGCTGTTTGGTAACTTGTGATATCTACCTGCCAATGCTACTTGTTGAATTTAAGTACACATACAAGTAGAAGGTAGGCTATACTGGTTACACCTTACGCTTTCGTACAATACATCTTTCTGTGCTTTTCCTCCCGTCTCCCTGAAATATAAGTATTTCGGTCCAGTAATCTTTCGCCTAGTATTATTTGCACTTAAGGGCAATCAAAGGTCAAAAGTGCTCTGTGAAAGTGCTTTCTCGATAAAGTGATCACGAGTTCATTCTGTGCTTGCTCATACGGACGGTGACAGCGTCTGTGTGCAGGCTCTGAAACGGGTCTATAATCGTCACTGTGCCGCTTCCCGCTGTGCTGCTGCTGAACGGTGTATAACACGGACAGGAGTCCTCCACTGTAGAGCCAGGACATCACACTTCATCCGCAGAAGGCTCCGTGTATGCTGTGTTTCATTACAGCCTGCCGCACTGCTGCAGTCTATGGGCTGTGCAGGGTTTTTTTTTTACATTACATGTTCTTTCCTGTGTGCATAAAAGCTCTTCATTCGTTGATTCAGGGAACTCTTTATTTCAAGTGACACTTTATTTCACACCGTTGTAATCACAAGAGATGTGTAAATATAATTGTTTGTGTTTAGCAAAATGGCATCGAGGTGGTGGCATCTTGTATTCTCGAAACTTGAAGACCCAGGCTGTTATAGTGCAGATGTGTCTCTTCATTAATATGGGATAAACAAGCTGCTAATGACTAGAAAGCCGCAGGGTGAGTGTGGAAGGGTGAGTGCCATGGTCTTGGTTTATTTGCAGCTGCACTCTTCTCAGCCATTAGATAGACACCGCTGCACACTCCTTTTCAGCTGAGGGATTGTAAATGCAGTATGGGTGTGTCCACAGGGGGGCGCTGTTGTCCTTTGCCTTTAAAATGATGTGTTTTGACATTAACTGTGCTCCTTTAAAGTCAATAAGTATACAACAAATATGACAGTACATTATTTTTGAAAGGAGGCAATGCTTGACGTCATCTTCCTTTCCGATGCTGAATTCCTGCATTAAATTTAGCAGAGTGTCAGTGGGGAGTGGTAAGTCTTTTGTGTGTTTATAAATTAGGGTCTAAGTTAATTAGATAGGACTGTATTAAGGCTTTCAATTCCTGAAATGTGGGATATTTACGGTATATAATTACTTACGTGTAGAGTAATTTCAGGGAAAAAGATGGATTCTGATCACACCAGATGTCAGGAAAAAAAAAAAACTGAATTGTGTGGTAGGAACCTTGTTGTTATGTTCCATCTCTTTTAGGAATAATTTTTACTCCTATCAACATTTTCTGATTCACTATTTCACATTGGAATTGAAAAAATCATATGAATCTTGCAAAACATGTAAAAGACTTGCAAGTTTTTGGGAAAGCGGGAGCTAGGTCTCATTGCATTCATCACTCTGATAGGACAGCAAAGTTTGACCTTCCAGAAGAAGGAAATTGTCTCTGAAGCCTCTCCAGATGACATGTTTCTGTAAGTGTACTTTCACTTTTGAACATGGTAGTGGCAAAAGCTTCCCATTGTTTGCGTAATAGTACATTCACCCCCCGACTTCAAAGCCGCATGGTCAGGCAATTCATCAGTGGAGTCAGGTTGGAGGCTTTAATGGGACGGGGGTGTAGGTTTTTGCTGAGGCTCTGTGTAAAGACTGTCTGTCCCTTGGCTGAGGCATGCTGGATGAGACTGCATAAGGCTTGACCTCTGCTGTGTTGCCAAACTGCTCTCTCTACCCGTGCCCATTCTAACTCCCAGCAAGCATATAACTTAGAACATTGGGCTCAGCTGAATTGTATTTCACTTTACTATGTAAGTATTCTAATGGTTGTTAACAGTGCTTGAGCCATAACCTAGCTACAGTGTACAGTGGTGCTCAGGCAGTTAGAGCATTAGAGCAATAGGCTCAGTGGAACTGCATTCCATTTTGCTTAATAACAACTCCACTGTGTTTTAACATGCTTGAGCCGTAGCATAGTTGTAGGTCCAGTTGCAACGCATCACAGGTATGTATGTGGACCCCTGCGAGGGAGAGAGAAAACCTGCGCCCGCCATTGTTATGAATAGGGAGCCATCGTAGATCATTGCAATTTTAATATTTGAACAAATAATAATGTCAGAAAATTTAATTTAGCTGTTATATTTATAGACCAGAAGCAAAAATAAAACTAACAGGACTCGAGTGCTGTCCTTAATGCAGTTACAGAGAGGACAAATGATCCAACTCAATCACCTGAGGGTATCATTCCCTGACATCTTCTTCTATCTCATTAATTTAGTTTATTTTCATAATGCCTAATGTAGGTATAAATTAAGTTGGTCTTGTAAATGGTACAAGTGTCTTGCCTCATTTAAGCCATTTTCCAAGTGTTGCTCATCTCTGGAATTGTAAAGCCTCAAAGTAGAACACTGCAAAAATGGGTAAGGGTTGCCAGATTTGCCATCTGCGTGGGGTTAAATGTGGGGAAAAAATGCACAGAAAAATGATAGCACTGAATCTTGCATTTGGAACCCCATATTTTCAAGACTGACTGCTTTGTCGACTTCCTATGGAAACTCCACTGAACATTCTCCCTTGGTGGGTTGGCCTGAAGAGATTATGATGTTTTTGTGGATGTGTCCGGTCTTGCTGACTGGATCTATAGTGTTGAGCATAAAACAACACAACATTGAGCACATTATCAAGAACATGATGGAAATATCCTAATTTTAGCAATAAGCAGTATCTGACCTCATTCTAGTTGATCAGAGTTCTTTTAAATGCATGGGGTCGCTGAGTCTCACAAAAGATTGGCGGATCTGTATCCACACGGAATGACAGATTTATAAAAGTATCACAATTCATGCTTGGACGTTTGGAACTAGACACTCTACATGTGGAGGGTCAGTAAGAGTTAGCCAGGTCAGATGGGGGAAAAGGACACAATTAGAAGCATGGGGTCTGTAACTTTGGAGATAACCTACACAGAGCCGTTTGTATAATAAAACTTTACTGTAGCTCCTATCTATGTAAGCTTTGTGTTTGACCCGTATTATCTGTGGCCCTAACCTCTTTACTGTCCTAGTCCTCCAGCTATAAACATCTCAGTCTCCTCTGTGCACCATTTGTCTTTAACTTTCAGCCTTTCCATTTCTCAGAGATGGCCCCAATTTGCCCCACCTTGCCAGCCCCCTCTATCTCTCTCACATATTTTTCTCCCAAGACCTACAGCTGTTTTCATCTCTTGAGCACTTGACTCAAATACCCTTCTAAAAAAAGCTGGCTCAGACTTGGTGCCTTGGGGTTGGTCAAATTGCCAGACTAACTTTCTTTTTTTCCTGGAGTCTGTACAAATGACGTTCTTGTCCTTGTAATGTCAGACGCAACCTGGATCAAAGATATCATGAAGATTAAAGTACAACGGATTGAAAATGTGCATAATGAAATGGGCAATTGCGCTATGTATTATTTATGATTTGCATACATATGAGGTCATGATCAGGAAAAGAGAACATCCATTTAGTATGACACTCGTTCATTTTCAAATGTGATCTAATGCCAAGCAAGAAGATGGAGGGGTGTTGCTGTTAAAACTCACATTCACACTTGAAATACATGGAAGTAATACTTTTTTCTTTTTTTTTCTCACAAGTTAGACAATGAACACCTGCTTGCATAAAATATACACATTTGCACTTAGCTTTACTTACAAATAAATACAATTGTAGCTACGTATGTAATAAAACAGTTTGGTGAGTCATTTTTTGTGATCCCTACTTACCAACCTGGACAAAGGATAGATATACTAAAAGTACAAGTGAAAAAGATAAAGTAATGATTTTGTCAGTTCTGACCATCATCAATACACTCACTGACCACTTAACAAAAACCAAAAACCTCTGAATGCAGAAGCAAAAATCTTACCAAATAATTGTACGAGTTGAGGAAGAGAGTCGAACAAGAGAGTTGGTTTTGTTAAGTTCAACAAAAAGCTGAGTGTTCAATTATAATGTTCACGGAGTGCTTCTTAGTATAATTTTCAGCATCTGTTCTGGACTGGCTGCAGACATCAGTACATAAATACCATTTGAAAACCAGCCGCAGCAAATTGCGCTGTTTAAGAAATGAATTTATGAGGAGTGAATTACTCATCCTCTAACTCTTTAATTCTTGATGGTGGTGGTAATAGCCTGGATGAGGTTATTGCTTTTTCCTCAGTAAATATTGTATTTTCAGCAGTAACACATGGCTTACATTCAGTGAGCACTTTATTAGGTATTTATTAGACTTATTTTTTAGACTTATTGGTCTTCTGCTGCTGCAGCCTATCCACCTAAGGGGTTTGATGCATTTTGTGTTCAGAGATGCTCTTCTGCATACCGCTGTTGTAATGTGTGGTTATTTGCGTTACTGTCACCTACCTGTCAGCTTTGACCAGTCTAGCTATTCTCCTCTGACGTCTCTCATTAACAAGGCTGCAGAACTGCTGCTCACTAGCACACGATTCTATGCAAACTCTAGAGACTAATGTGCGTGAAAATCCCAGGAGATCAGCAGTTTCTGAGAACATCCAAACCACCCTGCCTGGAGCCAACAATCATTCCACAGTCAAAGTCACTTAGATCACATTTCTTCCCCATTCTGACATTTTGTCTAAAAAAACAACTGAACCTCTTTACCATGTCTGCATGCTTTTATGCATTTAGTTGCAAGCTGGTGTACAGGTCTACCGAATAAAGTGGTCACTGAGTGTATATCTGACAACTGATTCTGTATATTTAAATGCTAGAACTTTTTTCTATATATTGCCAGAGGGCTTAGAAAAAGTACACTAAATTTCAATCTTAGTTTTCTTAATGGTGTAAAAAAAAGAACAATTATCACCTGCAACTGCAAAATGTGGGGTACATCGGTTTATAAAGAAAGTACAAATGGAACAGATGTCTTTATAAAGACAGACATTAGAATTCAGTGTCAGTGGGTGCAAGGGCTGGATTAGCATATCACATCTCTCTTCAGAAAAAAGAAGAAACGGAAAAGTGTGAAGCTGTATTTGTATATATGTTTGACATGTTATTTGGTTAAGGTCGGAGAAAAAGTGAGTTGTAGTTGAGGAGGTGTGGGTTGATAATGATATTGCTATATTTGAAAGTGCACTTTATCAGAGAAAACACAATGTTTTTCTTTTACCCTGTGATAGTTGTGATAATGTTTTAAAACTAATTCAATTTAACAAATCGGAATGCATTAGGACTATAGTACAAAGTGATGTATGGTTTTTAGTGAATACAAAAAATAAAGAAATAGAGAAATAAAACATACCTATATTTTCAGATTGTTTCTTGGCTCTGCTCTTGGCTACGCTATGTTTTTTGGGAGATGAGTGTTATGCATTTAAAGACAGGACTGTGCATTTTTAGACATAAAAAAATGTCAAACAATGTTTTGTATTATATACTGTACCTACAAATTAAAGGAACACTCAAGTTAAAAAACACTCTCCTTTCTTTACCTTTCTGTCCTCCCGGACTCACTGTGAGAGGACAGAGCTGATTATGTGTTTATTCTTTGTTACCAAGTCTATGTGCAAGCCTCACCGTCTCTACAGAGTGAAAGAGAGATTATACTTTGATGAAACAGCCACGTCTTTATAACAAGTGGATGTGAAATTCAGTATTTTCCCTGTAGATGTCTTCTGTGGCTTTGAAGATCAGTAGAAAAGCTGGGGAAGATGCCATAATTACATCTGTTGAGCATAGACTAATCCACATGCAGGGAATAAAAACTACTGACAGCAACCCCAGTTTATGGTTCAGTAGCCCTTAGTGCAGTAGTAGTAGTAGTAATATAATCTGATTTTCATGTCCCTGTATGACTGAAACTACAGGTCTACATATACATGGTAAAAACATTCAATATATACAACTGTTCAGGTGAAATTAATGAGAATTTCATTTTGAGAGGTGTAGACTCAAGGTTTAATCTCAGGAAAACAGCCCAAAAAATAGACCTGCTGTGTTGTGTTTAATACTTTTTATGGGGTGACATTTCGGTGGTATTCATAACCATCTAGTGTGAAAATGTTTTTAATCAGAACATGCCATTCTCTAAAGAGCAAGGGGTTCATATAGCTTACATAAGGTTCCCTTTAACAAACTGGAAAGTAATATTTGAAGGACAGCATTAGTTATTTTAATTTTGTACAAATATGTATTTCTCACCAGGATATCATTGTGTGCCTGTTATGACTTCATGTTCCAAGTTTTTTTGTTTTTGTTTTCATGTGAATGTGTGGAGAATTAAAGGCTTTGGGGCAGCTTTTTCATGGATACGCTTGCCATAAATTATATAGTCTTGGACTATGTCACGAGAAAGCAGTAAGAGCTCACCCAAAGTGACACTGGATGAATACAGATGGATATGTGGAGGTACAGAGAGAGAGAGAGAGGGAGGGAGAGAGAGAGAGGAGAGGGATTAGAGAAAGCATCTCTGAATAGAATCCAAATGTCACTCTTTCATTTCCTATGCCACTGCTTATCACCTCCTGTGTCTGCGAGGACCAATTTCTATCTAATATTTCCAGTGAAGACCTGCACAAATAAAGAGCAATCACTGCCGCCACAACAGCCCACTGATTAGGCTTCTGTAATAAGCTCTGGGCAGTGTGAGCCACTGCTTAAAAAAAGCAATATTTGGAAGAGAGAGTGCGGGAATATTTACTGTGAGGAAACACGGCGGCGACAAGGCAACCTTGAGAGCCAGCCTTCATTGGGGAATAGAGCGCGTCTTTGTCTCAGGGATGTGATGTTCTGTTTGCAATATGATTGCTTAAATACACAATGAACAGCCTATTCAAGGTCCTCTGCCATTTAATGTTATGATTTGGAAAAGAAAAACCCAGTGAAAGCCACAAAGCCTTTTACCGAGAGCAAATAGACTGTTGAGAGCATTTCTTCCTATGTTTATACATTTATTTAGATTACTGTGTGGGTAAAAGATTACATTTGACTCAGTCAGCAGTGACCTAGTTGTATGAGTTTTGGCATTGTTTGGGTTGTGGTTGGAAATGGGACATGGTAGAGTAGATGCTGGGTGGGGTGGGATATGTCGTATACTCTACCGCTTGACTGATTTAATACCACAATTGACAAACATCAGCGCTACAGCCGAGAGCTCTGGATGGGGGAGGGGGCTTGTGTAGGTTGGGTCCAAGTTTTGATATATTTCCCAATTCAGACCCAATCAGAAATCATGTTTTCAATCAGTGGTTTTATTACTTTACAGTAGTTGCTAAAAAAGGGCTTTGTGTGAGGCACAGTGGCATGGTGGTTTCCTGCCATTTCTACTTTCATGCAAGGCACTTAGCTCAGTTCAGCTGAGTTAGAACTGAGTTGTGTAAATACTTGGCAAATATAGGAAATATAAGATGCTTTGCGGTGCCCAGGGTAACTCTTCCTGCCCGACAAACTGTTCATATTCCACAGAGACGGTGTTGTGTTAAGAAAAGCACAGCCTCACAGAAAAGCCCGGCACCTGGCAATGTTTTTGGAAGGCCTTCATTGATTATTCATTTAGGAAAATCTGCCATTTTGCATTGCAGGAAAGACGATGGCAGTTACATCACTTACCTCAAGCCTAGATTCTGCCTCAGAGAGGGCAGAGCTCTGAGAAACACCTTGATGCTCGGCAGGGGAGCGGCAAAGAGGGCCCCGTGTTAGATCTGGTAATGGATCCATGATATCACATTATCTTAGCGAATCAGACAGCAGGGGGAATGACAAGTAGCTCACTGGGAGCTACCGTGGGAGTAAAGGGGGAGGTGGAAGGGGTGGTGGAGTGGAGAGGGTGGTGATAGCAGCTGAAGGGATGGAAAACAAAGTGTTGTCTAAAAACAGCTCAGAGGAGAACAAAAGGCAATGCCTGAGGAACAGGAAGGGCTGTACCTCAAGGTCAGTTTGACTGTCTGTTCACACCTGGCCTCTGCTGTTCTGCACAGACCCAGGTCCTGCAGGCCTCCAGACCAGGCAGGTAGAAAAGCATGCAGTACCTGCGTATCAAGTGAGAATCTTCTGAGGTGATCTCATAAACGTTTTGAGTTTACATTACAGCATATGCCCTAAATACCATATGAAGAGTCTAATATATAGAAATGGCTGACCTCAATTTGATGCTCAATCAACAATTTACTGTGTCAGTGAAAACATGCTATTCTTCTGTCTATCAGTTGTGTCATATAAGTGGTGAAGCATTTGTTCATTTTGCAGTTTTCCTGTTTGAAGAGTACAAGGTGATAAATCAAGATGAACAGCATGGTTTGGAGGTTTTTTTTTCCAGAAACCTTTCAAAATTTCTTCTTAAGTGAACTGGCTTTTGAAAGAAAGAAAAAAGAAAACTGGGGACAGAGTATTACCCTGGTTAACAAAAAATGGCTTGAGTTCTTTCTAAAGTTAAGATACTGTAGATGACGATGGAAGCAGAGAGCGCAGTGACTTTGTTTCACTAATTGTATTCACACATCTACAGCCTAATTGCATAATGCGGCCCACACAAAGGGAGGGCACACCGTGATAGTTGTGGATTTGATTAGGAATTATTTGAGGAGGATGGCTGATGTTTGTCATGAATAAAGGAATGCAAATGAAATCTAACAAAATCAGGACTCAATCTGTCGTTCTGGCAAAGGGCATTAATTGGATTTGAGGTCAAGTGCTGAATCCTGAATGAAATTTAAAAACGACGGAGACAACATTCTCTTTATAAGGAGATGGGGAATGTGTTTCCATAATCTACATACAGAACACAGATCCTTCCCTGCTCTATGCACAAAACCACAGCCTGTAAAACTTACTATAAATGCAGTTTGTTCATTGTTGAACAGTGAGAAAATGTAAAACACATACAATACTGTTTATGAACAACATGAAAACCTGCAGAGTTAAGCAAAAGTGCTTTGCAGTTATTTAATATCAAGTTAGTTCTGTTAGAACTATTAAAGGTAAATGTATGTTTTACAGTTTTTCTGCTCACACAAACAGGTCTGATTTATAAATGTTACATGAAATAAATTTTTGATTCCTTTTTTAAATTGCTACCTAAGGTGTTTCTTGGGTATGTAGTTTTTCACAGCAATTTTATTTCACCTGAAAATGTATTATCTAATAGTACTGGAATATATTCTCTGTTCATTGTTATGTTTCAATATGACATTGTGTATATTTGTATGTAATATACATATACAAATAATTACTCAATTAATTCACTAAATATTATTCATTAAAGATTAAACATGCACACTGTTTAAATAAGTAGAAAATATGAAACTAAACTGAAATACTAACTGTAGACAAAGCTGCTAGGTTTTTTGGAACTCTGAAGTTCCTGCACGCTACCCCTGGCTGGCATATGAAATAACTCTACATTTTGCTATTGAAAGGGCATTCCAAACAATAGGACTAACCTGAAGCCGTTCTGCAAGGGTCTGGAGAATGTCACCGTGTTGTCCAGGCAGGCCCGAGCAGCTTGTCATAAAGCAGATAGCTATAGAACTCAAAGGTCAAATGAATGGATTTGATGATGCAGGAGTCTATTCAAGGTGTCACAATATAAGCCCAGTGTCTTCCAGTTAACATTATATTGCTCCTAAAGGCTCCTGTGGGCTTGTGCGAAAAGGAAAGGCGTCTTTTTTATTGCTAGCCCTCTCACCCCCAGCTAGTCTTGACTTTGCTGCTCAGTGATGGCTATGTAATCTGACAGGTCTATGATGCTGCTCACATTTTGGATTCTCCATCAGGCAGTTTGTTGTCCTTCCTGATTTAGGCTTGGAAGCATAGCCACGGCCTGCGCCTATGGGGGAAATGTGTCTCGCCTTTCACGAGATCTGCTGTATCAGTTCCACCGCTAGCATATTAAACAATGCGCCGGTCACGATTCCCACCACGGGCCGATGGTTTCATTATTTTTTATCGGTCTGTGAAGGTGTTCAGGTGTGGGCTACTTTATTTCTCTGTTGTACTGGGTGCAGCAATTAGACAGGCCTTCGATGCAGTGCTTCCTGTATAATTTAGGTGTATTTGCATGGCAGATGCCTTAAGCAGTGGCATTGTCAGTGCCATTTCTGTTCATTCAGCTTCACTTAATTTGCAGCTTTTTACAGGCATTCAGGTAAATGAAAGCCTGTAATTGTTTGACATTTTCCAAACTGCTTGCAAATTGTTGGCAAAAAAAACCAACATTTTTAGGGACCACAGACCTCTTCCTTGCATCCTTTGTCTGCATAAAATGACACAGATTTAATTTGTTTTTACATCCATCGTTAATCATGGTTGGTTGCTGAAAACAGGATGCACTGTGCAAGTCTGGGAAAAACGAAGCAAATATACACAACTGGAATCATTACTCCTGTTGAATAATGCATGAAGAAACCGAATAGATTAAATACAGCTGTGAAGAAAGCTGCTTCAGATTCATAACAAGAATTCTGCTTCTTTACTTCTCCACAATAGGTGAAATCATTAAATCATACTGTACATACAGTCAAATTCTGTCAAACACCAAATTCATAACAATTAGACCATCGGATCCTTAACAAGATTGAGTTATTTTACAATTTACAAACATAAACATATACATGAGTGCGTGAAATTGTAATATTTCTGATCTTTTTGCCCAGCCTATAGTAGGCATCTTTTCCCAGTTTATATCCCAGTTTCTCTAAATATGGGATTGCTCACAATGTTACACCCCTTGTATAAAAGTGTCTACTCTAGCACTCTTGTGGTTGAAAACACCCAATGGTTCAGAACATGGTCCAATCATTGCCTTATTGTTCAATGGCAACTTTGTGGGGTTTAATAAACCTGTCAGAATATGGTGTTGTACTGCCTAGTCTGAAGGAATTAGGATATAGGTCCATCAAGTTTATGTGCACTGCGGCAGCAGAAGCCATTCTTGTACATTTCTTTAGTGTAGTTCTGGAAAGTTCTTGTCACGTTTCATGCTTGTCATGTCATGTTTTATGTTTAGTTATTGTCTTGGTTATGTTATTGTCATGTCACGTACTATGTTAGTCTTGTCATGTCACGTAATATAGTTTATTGTCATAGTTTTGCAAACTTGTTATGTCACAATTTATGTTTCATGTTATATTTTACTGTTCATTGAATAGCATACACTTTTTCGTGTCTTTCTGCAAATCTTGCATTCCTGCTTTCTCTCTCTCCCTTTCTGTCACTCACACCCTAATTGTTTCAATTCCCCTTGTCTTCTTACTAATCTTAAGAATTGGGTAATACTAACATTCTAACCATGTGTTCATGTTACCTTACGTTTCTTGTGCATGTCATTTACTAATTTACTAACGCTAGGGCAGGATAGGTTTATCACTAACGATTACTAATTACCTCGTTAACTTGTCAATTCTCCACACCTGATTTCCATTCTCATGCTGCTCTCAAGCTAATTGTCTACACCTGTCTACACCTGCATATAAAGCTCAGTTTCACGTCATGTCTTTGCAAAATTGTTCGTCAGTGCACCACTTTAGCGGTTTTTGTCAAGCCATTTGTCTTCCTGTTACGATCCAAGCCTGTTTATTGACCAAAGATTATTGACTTCTGTTTTGTTGACCATTGCCTGCCTGTACCATGACTTTGCCTGCTGTCTTTGTGCTTTTGCCCTGCAGAGCAGACTTCGGTGGACTTCGGCCCACTTTGGTTTTGGCTGGATTTTACGTGTATGAACATTGCTTGTTTTTTGACCACGCTCTCTGGATATTCCCCAAATATAGCCCTGACGGGACTTTATTACATCCCTGTTTCTGAGTCGTGCATTTTGGGTCCAACCCCCCACAGACCCGTCTCAGTTCTGGATAAAAGCGAGACCACTGGCTCCCAGTGGAAGGTTGTCCAACACATTTAGCAGCAGTGAAAATTGTTTTTTTTGGGTCTCTCTGAGGCTTCACATTTCTGAGACAGAGTTATGATTCCTGGATGCTTAATTAAAACAATCAAAGTTGCACTTAACTGTTGGTGTAAAGTCTGCTGTACAGTGGAAAGGCAAGAAGGTGCCTTGCATTTTATAATTCCACCGTGATAAAGAGCTGATTATACAATTGACAGCAGGAATATATAGCAATCGGTTGACTTGCTGGATTACAGTTTTTTTCCCTCAGGAAGCTCAATGAATTGTGTGAACACTCTTCATTTGCACCTGAGTACTCCTATTGTCTCTGGCACTTTTTGTTGCACAATGATCTTTCAACAGTCATGTTGAGTGTTTGAATTCTGAGCATTAACAAAACAAGGGCACATCTGTAGAGGTGTTGCAGTCATTAAAAAATAATAAGGCAAAAATAGCTATAATTACATTGTTTGCTTAGCACATTCTCCCCAGAGTATTATACCTGTGGTACAGCATATTTGGCATTTTGTCCAGTAATAAACCAAGTGATTTGGAAACACAATTCCGTTAAATACCAAACCCAGGATTCAGATATAGAATTGTTTGAGTACTGTGAGCCCAGTTGCTCCATATTGCAAAAACATTTGTTCTCTGAGTGGAATCCATTCTGTAGATTTAGTAATCCATGTTCCAATCTTTTAGCACAGTATCTGGGGTTTCTTTTAAGCATAGAACTTTGTTGCTTTTCCACATTCCACATAGTAAATCTATTACAGTGTAAATTACTGACAACCTCAGACATGAACCGATGGCAGTGTAAAAACTTTCTGTTTTATATTAGCAAACACATGGCACAGCGTTTAATGTATTTTTAGAGAAAAAGTTCAGATTGAATTGCAGTCCTGAGGTATACTACATGCTGCATTCACTAATGGCATGCTACAGCTACATGTTAGTCAGATCCATAGCGCCAGTGTAGCGACAGTATCAGTGGCAGAGAAACACAGACAGGTGGTCAGTGAGAACCTGAACATGAGCAGAAATGCATAATGAATGCGCGTTTTCTCTAAATGTGAGGGGACTTCGCTCTGTAGGTGGCCTTGTGTAGCTGTAATGCACACAAATGGCAGTTGTTTGCTCTGTTGAATAACTAAGGTAACCGCACTCAACTGCTCGCTTCATGCATAAATTATGAGGTTCTGCATAGGGCTAAACGAGGCTCTCGAGCCAAGCTGGCGCATAAATGATATGTGCATGAATTCATCATCCGCCGCAAGGAAGGCATTGTGTGCGTGCGTGTGTGTATGGAGGGAGTGGGGGGTGGTACTACAGCATTTGCATTATTTTTCAGTGCGTATTTTTCAGCAGTATGATAATTCACTGTGCAGTGCCACGTGATGTATTGTCCTCCACAGAATCATGCTTTTCTTCCTGCAAAGACAGGAGTTCAGCGTGAACCTGTCCACATAATAAAGACCATCCTTGAGTGCAGCGTCTATACACCAAGGTGCTGTCCTAGCTTTGCCTCTGAAGTGAAGGTGTAGGCCACCCTCTCTTTAATTTCCATGCCAGCACTCTATAATCACTCTTTCAACTGCTCTGCAAACACACCTCTTCTCTTGTCTCCTGCAAACCCCCCATTCCCCCTCCCCTAATCTCCAGGCATTCATATTAAGCCTCCTGTCAGTCTTGACAGGTGAATATTGTCCAAGCAATTTATATCTGCTGAATAGGGTTTCAATTAGCTCTAGTGTCAACTCTGAGCTAAGCTGTTGTAAGCCTGTCCCCTCACCCCACCCCCTCCACACCCCCCAGGCCGCACTAAGAAAGAAAATAAGAGTTTTAATGCTTTCTGTTCAGACTTTATCACTCGCAGCCAACGTTGGTTAGATGAATATGCAATGAATACTTTAGGGGCACTTTAATCCATTTGTGTTTTTCCTCCTCTCATCTCGTTTCATTCTGACGTTTAATTTGGACGTTCTTAAACCCTGTGGAATAATTCATGGTAACCTCCAGTGCAGTTGTCTGTAGCCCCTGATCATTTTCCCCTGCTGAAAATGATGTGTAGGATTGCCATGCATTGTAGTTGGATAAATGACCCACATTCTTAAAATCTTTTAGCTACAATTGGACAAATACTGTAGCTTTGTTATTGATGAAAATGTCTAGTTTATATCCATGCAGGTTGTTTGACTCTAATTTGAGTTCAGGGTAAATTTTGTATATTAATAGTAAAGTTTTTAATGGTTTGCGCAGAACTGCCATTTCGTAATTCTTAGAGTGGCATGGATTCAATCAACATTTGTTCTTTAATTTGACTTAGATTTGCTGAGAGATCTTTGGGAAGAAACCTTAACACTTGAGAGATAAATGTTAGGGAACCAATTAGAAGCACATGCAGAACCCACAATGTAATAAATTACAGGCTTATTTACTGTACAAAGAAGTTAAATCTCCAGCAATCAGAAATGTATAGATCAAGTCCAGGCAGGGGTCTAAGTCCAGGCAAACAGGGCAATATAGAGAAAGCAGATTGAAGAACCAGGCATGAGTCAGAACCAGGAGATCAGTCAGCAGGGCAGGTAAGCTGGAGGGTGAGGGGCTGGAGCAGGGCTTGGACGAGGAGGGGTGGACACAGACAGGCAAGGCAGGCAGGAGAACAGAGGCAGAACAGGATGACACGGGACTGGAGACAGGAACTCGGAACTGGTACTGGACAAGCAGGAGAAAGTAATGACACAAGCACAAAGGCAGGGCACAAGACGATCTGGCACAAAACAAATAAACAGGTGAGCATATATGCAGGACTGCTGACGAGACAATAAGGACCAGGTGAGACAGTTACAATAGATGACACATAATATGGAAGACAGAAAAGGTGAAGCGTGGAAAGAAGCCAGGAGGTGAATTATGACACAGAAAGGCAGAGTGTGACAGAAAAAGTTGATTGAGGTCTTGTTGAGAGCCTTTAGGGCCTCTGCCTTTACAGCCTCTAAATGGAATAACTGAAATAATCAAATTATAATGAAGGCAGATATGTTGAGATAATACATCTATATGTTGAATAATACTAAACTATATGTGATCGAAATATGTACGTTGCTTAGATAGGGAAAACTAGATAGGGATTTTAAATGAAAAAATACATATCTAGATTTAAAAAAATCCCTACCTAATAATTTTATTTTAGTTTTACTGTACTGCAATGCCACCAATGGACATATCCCATATATTATCTTTCTACTTCAGTGGCACATCTCTGTCCCTTAAGCTATTGTGCTATCTGGGGTAAATCCATTTTTAGCCTTCTCAAGCCAATCTAAATGTAGTTTGACTATTATATACCATTAACTTATGATGTATTCCAGGGTTTGAACCAATTGCATATCTCTCAACTACAGTATCACTGTATTCCCCAAAGATGAAGAATGCCTGAAAGTCATACATGCAAATCACAAATAGAAGCAGCACTTCCTGCAGGTCTTTTTGCCATGCATTTGTGCTTGTCAGCATGGAATAAAAGATACAACTGACAGTCACCCTCAAGCACATGCTTTAACAAAAGAAATGTAACTTTAAAAAGATGAGAAATTGAGGTTTCTGTCTGGGTAATGGCACTGAAGGGAGGAGAAGTGTCACAGGTAATAGAATCAAAGTTTGCCTGTGTTATATAAATAGCCAATTTGGAAAGATGTGGCTGATGCTATAAGTCAGGATGTTCCAAAGCTTACAAAAAAAAGGAAGTGAACATTTTTCAGCAACTCGTTTATAGTTCAACAAACTGTGAATAAGTGGAGTGATGAACAACATTGTCAGATCTCAAACAAAAACAGAAAATTGTTATAAAAGAATGAAGTCCATCCCAGTGGGGCATTCCAGAAATACAGTTCTGCTGTAAAAATGAGGTCAGGTACAGAGTTTAACACTAAAATGGAGAAAGCTATTATTTCCCCCCTTGTTTTTGAGGTCATCTCTGGTATAATGGCATAATGCAGAAGAACCCATGGCTGGTCTGGTACTGTTTGGAACTGTCTTGCTCATGAGCAAAAAATAGGACATATGCAGTGATATAACAGCTATTGTCTTACAAGTTAGAGCAAAAGTTACACTTTTTATTCACGTTTTTATTGGTTTGTTTTGGTGATTGCTAAATTTTGAAAAACCATGTTTGTGAAGAAAATGAAATCATTGAAATGAGCAATTGAGTGGGGTATGAGAAATGCAGGAGATTAGAGAGTCTATTTTAGGGCTGTCCTGTTCCTGGAGATCTACCATCATGTAGGTTTTCATTTCAACCCTAATTTAGCACACCTGATTCTACTAATTAGCAGCTCAATGCTATCTCTAGCTGTTGAATGAGGTGTTCAGGTTGGATTGAAAACCTACAGGATGGTAAATCCCCAAGAACGGGGTTGGGCAGCCCTGAAGTATCAATGGTGTATTACTTTTGTTTGTGTACAATCGTCAAATAAGCCTTTGTAAATCTATAGCTGGCAGATGATGCAGGGCATTTTTTGCTGTGCATTGTGGCTGAAGAGGACACATTGTACTGTATGTGCAGGTGGCAGTGGAATAAAATGCTAGTGGATGGGGCAGTGAGAGTGGGATCGAAAACTGCTCTATGGTGTCAACTTACACCTGGCATAGCCATTTATTCTTTAAGCATGTGCTGGAAGTTTACTTACCAGGAAAGGGAAGTGCTCTTTCCTTCACTAAGACATTTTTTTGGGAGTCAATTTCAGTGATTACTGAATTTGCCAAACTGAATTTGTGAACACTGTCAGTCAATGCTAAGTTAAAGTCAGGGACAAATCACTCCAGGCCATTGTCCATCTCTAAAGCTGTGCTCAGCCTGTTTGCAGCATGTTTTAAACCTGGACAAATCTGCTGCAACTGCACAGAAAAGTGCAGGGTTTTAAATGCCAAATTGGCAAACCCAACAACGATGGCCAAATGTATTATTTTCGGTAAGCATCCATTTCGCCCAGTGTAGCTCAGTTTGTAACAGTGAATGTTGGCTGTGACGTGATACCTGCTCAGTCAACGGACCTGTGGAAGTGCGAGACCGAGTCTCAATCTCAGTTTAATCAGATCTGATGCGTTCCTGCGATGGCTTTGAAGCCACCTGCTTGTGCCCACTCTGTTACAGGAGATGAGTGCTTTGATCTTGGATCATTTATAACCCTTTGTGACCATGGATGGCCCTCTTTTTGTCAGTCCATTTTTCTAATGTGAATGATCAAAAAGAACATTCGTTGTTCAGTATTCCTGGTACAAATGACATTAATGAGGAGTGAAATCTTTAGTGTATAAAACAAAGTCATTGAGCTGTATGCCCATGTATAAATTTAGTCGACAAATTCCCTCAGACGATCTACCCCTCCCCTCCCCCAAAACAGGAAAATAAATCCCCTTCCATATATAGACATGTTAAATTGGTGTGTCCACACATGCTAGACTCCGTACTAATGTGAAGCGTGTCAGCAGGCCCTGCATTAACACAGCATCTGGGTGCCACGGGATGCAGCATCTACTGGGGATGTGAGCAGGCGGGTAATTATCAAGAATAATACACATTGCGCTGTCTTTACAACATGCTCCCAAAATCAGCCAAGATGGCACCTATTTCAGCTTTTAAAATGTGAATTTGAATCACATCCGTAGCAAGATACCACCGTCATATCTATCTAATGGTTCATTTTGCCTTTAGACTGGAATACACTGGAATGCTGGTATGGATGTTTGCAGTGACTGAGCAGCGAAACCATCCCAATTTAATTTGGCAGGGCTGCTTGAGAATTTTTAATGACCCCATAATGGTACTGAAAATAAACTGGTTTGGGAGCAGCTGTGATGTCAAAGTGAACATTGGTCTTATTTTAGATGATTTTAGATAAAGTATGGCTTACATTACATTGCATTCTTCTAGCAGACATTCTTACCCAGGACAATTTACGATAAAGGAGAAATATACTGTATGATACTGTGAAAGTTCCCCCCCTCTAATTTCTCTTTTCTGCCACATTTAGCATCAAAAGGACATTTGATCATCACATAAGTCAGAAATATTTTAACAGTGCCTTCTTTACATGCAGGCCTTACATCAGGTCCTTTCCTCTCATCTTTTAGATGTTTTATTCTGCTCCAGAATACCGTAGTACAGAGTGGAATACATGGTGAACTCATGTTCAGGCTCTAAGCAATCAAAGCAGCCCAAAACCATCAGCATCCACCGTGTTTTTTATTTTGCCACTGTATTTGGAAAACTGAGCCCAGAAAACATTGTTTTTTTTTACTTGGCAGCATATTGCGGCACTGTGAGATTTCCTCAATATCATGGAGGTCTCAATTGAGGCACATCTGTACTAAAAACAAAAGGAAGCTGAGTCATCTAAAGAAGTGAAAAGCGGCTTTGTCATTACACTAGACAGTACAAGCAAAGACTAGAGCGAGATACAGTGGAAGTATATTTAAGCCTGAAGAGGACATCTTCCATCACAGTTAGTCTCTCTTTGAAGAAAGGGAATTACCCGGGTTTTGTTGCTGGAACATGATTTGGGCACTTTGGCTTCTATAATTTATTACGACCTGAGAGTTGGATGTAAAATTTAGAGCTGGATATAAAATGATTCATGGGTAGTTATTGCGGCATGTCAGAATATACGGCCTGACTGAATAGAGCAGCTTTCCCCATTCTTCCTGCTTGCAGCAAGGCTCTTGTTCGCCTCTGGAAGCCTTGTGCAGTCCCCCTGCCGATTTCTCATTGCTGTTCGACCTCGGGGTTCTCAGTATCTGTGGCATTCGGTTGGTTGGTCTGAAATGAATTAACTAGCAGCCCAGTGTCCTCAGATGAAAACGTTCATAGAATGCTTCTCATTCAGAGCCAATGCTGCTGACATGCACAGTTCATTGGGAGTCAGTGCATCATCAAATTAATACCATCTGCGTACAGATGATTGATTACCGTGATGTTGTGCAATCAAAAAGACATCAGACAGAGATCAGGTCCGTGGGGACAGCGCTGTGCAAACATAGGAAGCCGGGCCTGTGATTGGTGGAGCGAGCTTGATATCAGAGCATCGGGGGCACGGGCCTGGCCAGATAAGCAATTCAAAATTGTTTCAAATGATTTCCAAATATTGATTAATGGGATGTTAGGTTGGGAAATGTGTTCCCTCCCCCCTCACTCCACCCTCCCCCTTAGTTTTCAACACACCCTTCTCTGCAGATAGTTTCAAGGTTATTAGCCACACAGTGGATGACAGTGGCATTGTGGGCCCATTCCAAATCAACTCTTTTTTTTTTGCCTGAGATGAATGGGGAGGGAGAATGATGACTGGAGTTTTTGGAATGTGGGCGACTGGAGTCATTTAGAGGCTGTCAGGATGATCAATGCAGGCAGATCTGTGTGAAATGTGGCTGTGGATGCACTCGCCAGAAACAATGGCCCACGGAGATGGTGTCTTCATCGTCACCAAAGGCCCTGCCAGATTGTGGGCCCAACTGCTCATTCAGGAGAGAGTACTGTCGTCTCCCACTGCTCCTTAAAAAGCTACATGGCCACTGTGTGTAAGTGTGTGTGTGTGTGTGTGTGTGTGCATGTGCCACAGGAGCCCAAGATCCAATTGACTTTTCAAAAACCATCTGCACGTCAATGGTGTCATTTGTCAGAAGACATTACTGTTTTCCTCTTAACCCACATTAATTCTAGCTAGCTGGGGTCTGAAAAGTTAAATGGCTGGTTGGCTCAAATACAACAGGCAGTGTGAGTGGAAAGAAAATTATATCTGCTGAGTTTTCAAGGCCGAAACCTTGAGCCTGCAAAATGTCCATCACTGTACAACCGTACCTTGTGTCAGAAAGAAATCCATTTAATGTACTAGTCTTCATATAAAGACTTCTAATCAAATATTCATAAAGCATCATACAGCATTATTAGAATACTGACAAAATTCAGGAGTCAAGTACAATTATCCTTCATGCAGTATCCTTTTACAAGGGAACAATGACAGTATGGATTTTTTTTTTATAGCAAGGAGCAAATGTACAAATCTGGGAAAGAAAAAAAAAACATGCATTTTGAAGAATTATGCATGTAAAACAGCAACATTTATAAAATGGGGGCTCTCTTGATTATAAAAAAAAAAAAGATATCCACCCTTATCTATTGAATGCACATGCTAGTCTGCAACAATTCTTATGCTGATAGAATTTATACATGTCAAGCTTTCTTCATTGATTTTGAAAAGGATTTTTTTTTAATTGACTGCTCTGTGTTTGGTGGTCCAAATGAAATATGATCTGTCACACCAACCTGGAAATTAACAACAAAAAAGCACACGCTTCAACGTCAGTTCAAGTTGAAAGCGAAACGGAATGTTTGAACTCCTCACTTTGCCTGTCCTCAGAATATTAATAGTTGAGTCTCATACTGCTGACTTAAAGCCTGTTATAGACCATGAAGCAGATCTTTCATGTGGGCTTCAAGTCATGTCACATCCCTGTGTAAATCCAGTAGACTCCCACACGGCCCAGTTTACATTACACTCCTGGAGCCTTTCCCGTTGATGAGCACGCAGTTGGGGCTAATGTAGGAATGGTAGTGCTAGGTTTGTGTAGAGCTGGTCTGCACAGAACACCGAGATCTGTCATATCAGCCCGAGGAGCCCTGAAGAAGATACCCTTGAGTGCCATCCACATGTTGCTTTGGCTCAGTCCAAGGTATCGTGCCAATGAACTGGGGCTTTCTGCATTTGTTTTTAGTTCTGGTCAGACATACATTCCCTTCAAAAAAAATATTTTTTCCGTGAAACAGTTCAGTGCCACCACAATGACAGTTTTAGGAGACTTTAAAAAAAGAGCATAGAGGGCTTTTGGAGTTGTGCGTTATGACTATGATTTCAAAGGGGTAATAAATACCCCCCCACCCAACAACCCACATCTACTTTCACACAGAGAGTGGTCACTGTGCAGAATAGCTTGCCAGGACATGTACTGTAGTGGAAGCAGAAATGTGCGAGTCTTTCAAGATCAGGCTTGATATGGTGCTAGCTAGATACTATCTATCTTTTAGTTAAACTAGACATGAGGTATGCTTTAGTGGTAGCAGCATTGCTGGGCTGAATGTTCTCGTTGTTATGTTATGTTAGTGTTGGTAGCTCCAGTTCCTTGTGGAGAGGTTAATATAAGAATGTTGAAGCCTAGCATGTATGCTACATACTGCATCATTGAAAATCATATTTCCCCCCTCCTATTTATTAGTCTTGCCCATATATTCTACAAACAATTAACTTGAAATTAGCCAATTTTTACAAATTACATTTTAAAGCCCCCATGGTCTTTACTTTTGGATGGACAGCTGTTTGGTTATTCAGGGCATCATAGTAAAGGGGTAAAGGCTCTTTCATTTTCATACAAATCAATATATCAACATATCATATAAAAACAATATATCAACATATCAATTCATGCACTTACAGTGGTAAATGCACTTTATTATTTTAATGCGCCAGTTAATTTATAATGTGTGTTTCCATAAAAATGACTCTTTTTTAATTTACTAAGTAGGAGTGATGGTCAATTAAAAATGATGGTTGCAAGTGAACCGGAATACTGTATGTATCATGTCAGACAGGCTTTATATGTACAATTTCTCAAATGCAAGTTATTTATGGCATTTCACACAGTTTTCTATAGTGAGTACCAAATGTAGTGTGTTTTTCATTATCATGTTTATCATCCTATGAGAGCAACATAAAAAATCTGTTTACAGTTGAGAGTAAAAATGATACCTGATATTAAATATTGTACTTTCCATTATACTAGAGGTATAATCAACCTTGTGGCACAAGAGCAAAAAAACCTTAAAAACACGCCTTTGACATGCCTGGGTCTGCTCTGCGCCTGGTTAACAGGATGGTTGTGGGTATTTCATTGAAATGCAAATTAGTTCAAATATGTCGCACATAAACAAATGTGCATGGCTGTGGTTGCTAGGTTGCATATTGTACTTCTCTAGAGCATATGTAACTAGTTATCTTGGAGAAAAGTGCCAAACACAGGTAATCTGCAGGGGTAAAAAGGTCAAAATGGAGTGTGACCATGTGTACAGTACAATGTTTCAGCATTTGAATAGTCCACACACAAAGGTAAAGATAAAGGTTGAAAAGTAATCAATGTTTTGTCTTTACTTTTGCTTTGAACATCTTCCAATTCCTCCTCCTTTTCTTTGGCTGTTCTCCTGAAATGCCCTGACCGTAAGTAAGCTTACGGCCGTCGTTGAGCATTGGTGGGCTAATGTGACAGATTTTTCTCTGATTCAGCATGTTGAATCGGCGGTAGAGGCCGTCGATGAGAGAGAGCTTTCTGATTCACCAATCAGCTTGCCAAATTATTCCTTCATAAATTAGGCCGAATGAAAACAACACAATGACAGGCAAGTCTTTGTTTCTTTGTCTATCTTTGTTTGTCTTCCCACAGTCCTAGGTCTTCCGTTTTGTTTTGTTTTTTCATTGTGAATACAGACGATCAGCACCTCCTGGTATGGATTGTTATTTCCTCTTACACAGGCGGTTTAATCACAACTTTATCGAGGTGACATGAGGTGGCTCAAAGCAATTTGACAGTCAGTCTTGGTTGCATTTACTTTAAGCATGGTGCTGTACAATATCTGGTTTGTATTTTCCGATCTTGTGGCCAACTCGTCTGACGATAAGCAGCTAGCAATATTCCCCTAAAGTCTTCGATTCACTTCTCACTGCGTTCCCACCTCTCCACACTTCTCATTGTGCATTCCTCTTCTCTACCTTTTTTTGTTCATCCTTTTTCTTTTTCTATTCCTCTAAATATGCCCAAAGGTTTGCCTGCCATCTGAGGCTAACAGGAGGGCTTCTTTTGTCATTGTGACGTTTTTTGCACCTCCAGCGTAATTGAGGTGGTCAAAAATTATTCCCTGGGCAATGATGGTGCGCTGTTTCATGTTCTGCTAGCTCTTTGTCAACTGAAAAGCCTCATTGAATGGATGTCTGGCCATGAGAAAGATGAGTCCTTGAACCACCACAGCTTCTGTCATTGTGTTTTCTGGCTTGCACTGCAAAATAAAGTATGTCTTAACACGTGTTTTAGTCCCGTAATTACATTTGAATTATTTTTTTCTCTCTCCAGAGGATATTGTTCCCTTGTTTTAAATTACTGTCACTTGCTTGCACTATTGGCAAATCTTCAATTGAGTCAAACGGTCTCATCTCATTGCCAGTATTTTTGCCTTATTTAGCAAAAATGTAATAGAAACAAGATTTTAAGTTTAAAAATAAGACAAAAATGTTCACTGAGATTTACTCTTTTTTGCAGGCATCACATGAAACCTGTCTGAGTTGTTGTCTCAAGGTTTATGCTGCATTCATTGGGGCTCTGGACTATTTTGAGAGGGTGTGTAACCACTTCATGATTCATATCAGTGTCTACCTGAATTCTTTCTTTTTTCAATTTTAACAGAGCTGTCTGAAGGAACTTTTTTGTCTCTCACTGAACGGCAAAGGGATCCTTTTTCAAAGATTTTCTACTTTGTTTTTAAATCTTTAAATCAGTCAGCCTCAAGCCCCACATTCATATTGGATGCATCTTTGAGTTTTAGGGCCTTACATCCACTGCAGGTAGTCTTTCTGCAGAGGTCACTTGCGACATCTTTGATGAATCTGTACACCAGTACTGACATCATCTTGAAAAGATTATCAGAAATGGAATGAATGGCTGGCTTGTCAGTCTGGTACTTTTGCAGAAGACATTTGAAGTCCTTTGTAATGGAAAGGAATGTGTTGGCTTTTGCTGTAAACAATGGGTCTTGACAGCTTTCTGTAACTGCAGTGTATGATTTTGATTTGGGCTCAGGAAGAATTCTGGGTCATGTGGCCAGATTTCAATGGCTCTTTCAGTTTTCAAGGCAACGATGCTGGCAGTACCTTAGGAGTTTGGCCAACTCCCCAGCCAGTTGATGTGGAAGAACCTGGTTGAGGTTGCTGAGGTTGCTGAGGTCACTGAGGTAGTGGAGGTTATTGCTGATGTTCCATAAATACATACAATAACAGAACAATAATTAAAATCACGTTGCATGATGAATAGAAATGAGCTCAATGTCAAGAGCTTTACAGTTTAAGCAATGGAAACATGTCAGTAAAAGCATACATTTCTTGTTTGATAATCAGCAGTTCAGTCACTTATCTGTGTATCACGTATCATTCAAACTAGATATGTTTAGCCTACTGTCAAAATATGCTCTGCAGTAATGTTAGTGAGGCATCATGCCTATGCACCCATTGCATTACTTGTAAATTAATTATTTTCCTGTGGTATAGCTGTTTCATCTTTAAAAAGCATATTTGAAGCAGCTTTTAAGTGTGCCGCTCAGAGCACATCAAAGTTAAAAATAGGTCAACCTTTAACTGAATGGTTCACTGGCACAGCACTTGACAGTGTCCCCTTTGAGTGAGACAGTCAATCAAATTGGGAGGAGGTGGGATTTACTTTGACAGAAAGAGCCAAACAGGCTGTCTTTTATTAGTTTCCTCAAAGTAGACAAATCCCTCATATAGACAGGCCATGTTTGATTTTGTCAAGCTCTAGAATCTGTCGTTTAAACACAACACTTTGTTTACATTCTTTGTTCATTTGTTTATTCATCACCATCCAAGTATATAAACTCGCAAACTAATGCCTAGTGCTCACAGCTAGGAGTGTGGGACCACTATTTGTATCTCTATCTGCATTTGTTGGGATAATAAAATTGTATTTGAATTTGGATAGAAAGCATATTGTCATATCACATACTGTATGTCTTATCTCATACATAAGACTAAAATGCTTTGAAAAATACCTCACGTAGTATATCTGAACAACAGTCACTTAAACCCTTGCGTTTGACATGTATTTAGTAACCTAAAATGTAAAAATATGTACAGAGAATCCCACCACCACCGCCCACCAACTCTGCTCATAGACTGAATATGCTGAGGAGTAGGAAAGAGTAGCATAATTCCATTGATAGTGTAGTCTAACAGGGAGACTTTAGAACTATAATTAGACATTTTAGGAGCTGCCAAATATAATTTATGCAAGGTACGGTGTTTCTGTCTTTGTGTTGCTCTTGGCAAGTTAGGTTTTTGAGATGCACTAGATGCGAGACAGATTGCCCCCTCTGGCTATATTGCCAGGTAGAATTGATATTTTTCTGCCCAAACACAGTGCAAAACCTGCCCAATTTGCAGAATATCTGCCCAAAATCTATCATTGCCAGGCAAAACTAGGATACCATGGAGTTATGCATCAAAACTGAGGTGCAATATAGCCCAAAACATTTTCTAAAAATTCAGTTTATCAGATTATTCACAATAAGCTTATTCACAAGGCATATACACCCCTGTACATAAAATGTGCCAAATCACAACACCAATATGTACTAAATATACTGATTGTGTTTTGGGTACATTCAAGCATGTATTCTGGGATAGTCGTGATGTATTGTATCTAAATTTTGGGATCACATATTGTATTATTGTCTTAACTTGTTGCATGTACTGAATAAAGAATAAATTTTTCTATTAAATGTCAATTCAACTTTGCTACTGTCCCTCCACCAGAGAATAACATTATTGGCTGGCCTAACAGCTACTTAGAAATCCAACCTAATATCCTGGTTTGATCCATCTCTTATCAAATTCTGGTCTGCATGTCTCAGGGATACTGTATGATCCACAGCTAAAGTCAGCAAAGCTCATCACAGAACTATACAAAGCTGAGAGAACATCTCATTCACCTTCAGGGATATTCGCTAGTGGGGGAGAAGTTTTTTTAGTTATTTATTTGCTCTTGCATCTGTACTACTAATTTTATGTAATACTCGTGTTAATTAGCTTTCTGTACTTTTTTCTATTCATCTTGTCACTTGTTTGCTTCAAAATATTTGTTGTTTGAATTCCACAACAATAGCCTATTTACACAGTATGAAAGGAGGTGGGACTGTATTTTATCAAAAACAAATTTACATTAATGGCATTTGGCAGACGCTCTTATTCAGAGCGATGTACAGTTGATTAGACTAAGCAGGAGACAATCCTCCCCTGGAGCAATAAGGGCCTTGCTCAAGGGTCCAACGGCTGTGCAGGTCTTATTGGGGCTACACTGGGATTCAAACCACCTATCTTACGTGTCCCCGTCACGTACCTTAACCACTACGCTACAGGCCACCCTCCAAATAAAACCCAATAAACTTTGCTTCACTGTCGCTATCCCAATTGACATTTCCCCATATTCACAAACATCATCTGAACTAGGCTATTGTTAGCTCATATTTATACTTCATACTTTCATAATGACATCACATTAGCGTATATGCAAATTACAGCCATACAGATAACATTTTGACATCAGGTCTGGGTTTATTTGGCTAGTAACAGCATTTTGATTGGATTTCACTGTCATTTCGGTCAACATTAGTCACCCTCGGCACTGAACATTTGTATTTCTGTCAACATTAGTTGCCCGCGTCACTGAACGAGTTCATCTTAGTTTTCAGTGGCAATGCCTGTAGCAGCCATGGGATTAATCACAGACTCTATGAGCCCAATGTCACATTGCAAAGACATTAAATATATTGTTAAATATAGTGCATATTATATATATAATATCTTAATTGGTGTCAGATTTCTGATGCAGCACCTAAGTACAAGCAAGAGTACATGCCATCTGTCATTTTTGAAGCAGACTTTATATTCAGAGACAGTAGAGGCTTGACCAGCTGATTTTCATTCTGCATAGTAGCAGGAAAAGGAGCACCTTGTTTGGCAGGTCTCATTTCTATCCTGGCTTTTTATTAGAAAAGGCTGTCGGATTTTGACAAGGATTGATTGAAGGTGCCAATGAAGCCCCAGTTTTTCTAAATTATGCAAACAGAGCTGCCAAGTACCAGATTGAAGAAACTGACCACTTGTGAAACTAGCAGAACAGACAGGGATTCAAGGTAAAATACAAAACTGATCTCTGCAACTACACTGGAGAAAGAAGAAACATTTCTACAGTTGTACAATATGGCTTGTTTTGAATTATATGCACAAGGGTAATCTTTCATTATCAGATGAAAGCAGGATGAGGATTTCCTATGCAGCTGCGCACATTCATTACCAACAAATCCTTGTCCACTAAAGTGTAACATAAACAACTGCTCAGTCTTGTTAAGTTGATAGTTAATGGATGGATCTGTGAATTCATGTCTCTAAAAATAATAATAGTGACATGCCTATGTCAGACATTTTGTGCTTCTCAGATCTTGTGTTCCTCAGATTTCACTTCCCCCTGTTTCAACATTACATAAATATTATCAGTTTCTGGGTAGGTTCTGAGATTTGCAAGCATCTGTGTACACAATGCAAATTGTCCATTAATTTGGAGAAAGCACATGCCACTCCTGACAATCCTCTAGTTCATGACATTGATGTCAATTAGCCTATACCAAGCACGTCTAGCATGAAAAATGGGTTTACATTTACAATTATACTGTATACAGCATAATTACATAAAGCCCCGTTCACAGCTGCATCTTCACCCTTAGACGTTCGGGCAATTTTCCAACGTCGGCGTCATACTGGAACTGGAGCCGGAGTCTATTTCCCACGTTCCTGCTTTTTAACATATTTAGGCTAACTAGCCTAAGATTTATAACTAGCATTGTCCATAGTGGTAATTCTGCAATCTGGTAAATTTTAACCTTTAACATGTGAATATATTTTCTCATTTACACTCATTTACAGCCTTAGCATTCTTTTCTGACACAGATGGTGGAAAAACCATTTGCGTTGTTATGTAAAACTAGCTGGAATCTCTGAATAGTCCAGGTGTTCCCCTGTATTCGGTTCCCAGAGGTAAGCTGCAGAGCTGGTAAAGAAAAAGTCCAGCATGCAGTGTGTGCCATTGAGAATAGCATTATAAATTAGAAGACTCATGGTGATGAGAGAACATGGCAAACACAATTGTGTTAGCTACATAAGGAAAGACAGAATTTTAAATAGAAAGTGTTAGCTGCAATGAAATAGCAGGCTGTGCCCCATTCAAGTGTAATATTCAAACCCAGATACCTGGGTGGGCTCCAGCCTAGCAATTAGATTTGCCAGTAGAACACAATAGTTTTCTGCATGCTTCTAGCTGACCACAAATGGTGATGCTGTGCCATTTGACTTACTTTCCATTAATTCAACTACTAACTAATGTATGTGTTACTGTCATGGATGTGTGACAGAGGAACCAGCAGAGCATTCATTCAACTTTGTACTGTCCCTCCACCAGAGAATTACATTATTGGCTGGCCTAACAGCTACTTAGAAATCCAACCTAATATCCTGGTTTGATCCATCTCTTATCAAATTCTGGTCTGCATGTCTCAGGGACACTGTATGATCCACAGCTAAAGTCAGCAAAGCTCATCCCAGAACTATACAAAGCTGAGAGACAGCAGAGCAAGGCAGATCAAGGGGCAGACAGAGTGCAATCCGAAAAACAGGCAGGGTTCAAAAACCAAGTGGTCAGTCCAAACAGGGCAGAGGTACATGAATCGCAATCCAAAAAGCTAGGCAGGAATCCAGACAGAAAACAGAAATACAGAAATCCAAAA
Organism: Conger conger; assembly: GCF_963514075.1. Lineage (NCBI taxonomy): Eukaryota > Metazoa > Chordata > Actinopteri > Anguilliformes > Congridae > Conger > Conger conger. The sequence goes on from NC_083770.1 coordinate 26,668,001, forward strand.
AACCAGAACACAATAGAATATTCAGGGACAAAGGAAGAGAAGGCTAGAACCAGGGTAGGGAACACAAGGGCAGAACTCAGGAACAGAGAGACAAACTAGCCACAGAGATTAACAGACAGTGAGAAACAGGTGAGAGGACATGAGACAGAAAGGAAGTACATACAGTGGTGTGAAAGTGTTTGCCCCCTTCCTGATTTCTTACTTTTTACATGTTTGTCACACTTAAATGTTTCAGATCAAACAAATTTAAATATTAGTCAGACAACACAAGTAAACACAATTCAGTTTTTAAATGAAGGTTTTTATTATTAAGGGAGAAAAAAAAATCCAAACCTACATGGCCCTGTGAGAAAAAGTGATTGCCCCCTAAACCTAATAACTGGTTGGGCCACCCTTAGCAGCAATAACTGCAATCAAGCGTTTGCAATAACTTGCAATGAGTCTCTTACAGCACTGTGGAGGAATTTTGGCCCACTCATCTTTGCAGAATTGTTGTAATGCAGCCACATTGGAGGGTTTTCGAGCATGAACCGCCTTTTTAAGGTCATGCCACAGCATCTCAATAGGATTCAGGTCAGGACTTTGACTAGGCCACTCCAAAGTCTTCATTTTGTTTTTCTTCAGTCATTCAGAGGTGGACTTGCTGGTGTGTTTTGGATCATTGTCCTGCTGCAGAACCCAAGTTCGTTTCAGCTTGAGGTCACGAACAGATGGCCGGACATTCTCCTTCAGGATTTTTTGGTAGACAGCAGAATTCATGGTTCCATTTATCACAGCAAGTCTTCCAGGTCCTGAAGCAGGAAGACAGCCCCAGACCATCACACTACCACCACCATATTTTACTGTTGGTATGATGTTCTTTTTCTGAAATGCGGTGTTACTTTTACGCCAGATGTAATGGGACACACACCTTCCAAAAAGTTCAACTTTTGTCTCGTCAAACCACAGAGTATTTTCCCAAAAGTCTTGGGGAACATCAAGATGTTTTCTGGCAAAATTGAGACAAGCCTTAATGTTCTTTTTGCTCAGCAGTGGCTTTCATCTTGGAACTCTGCCATGCATGCCATTTTTGCCCAGTCTCTTTCTTATGGTGGAGTCATGAACACTGACCTTAACTGAGGCAAGTGAGGCCTGCAGTTCTTTGGATGTTGTTGTGGGGTCTTTTGTGACCTCTTGGATGAGTCGTCGCTGCGCTCTTGGGGTAATTTTGGTCGGCCGGCCACTCCTGGGAAGGTTCACCACTGTTCCATGTTTTCACCATTTGTGGATAATGGCTCTCACTGTGGTTCGCTGGAGTCCCAAAGCTTTAGAAATGGCTTTATAACCTTTTCCAGACTGATAGATCTCAATTACTTTATTTCTCATTTGTTCCTGAATTTTTTTTTAGATCTCAACATGATGTCTAGCTTTTGAGGATCATTTGGTCTACTTCACTTTGTCAGGCAGGTCCTATTTAAGTGATTTCTTGATTGAGAACAGGTGTGGCAGTAATCAGGCCTGGGTGTGGCTAGAGAAATTGAACTCAGGTTTGATAAACCACAGTTAAGTTATGTTTTAACGGGGGGGGGGGGGGGGGGCAATCACTTTTTCACATAGGGCCATGTAGGTTTGGATTTTTTTTTCTCCCATAATAATAAAAACCTTCATTTAAAAACTGCATTTTGTGTTTACTTGTGTTGTCTTTGACTAATATTTAAATTTGTTTGATGATCTGAAACATTTAAGTGTGACAAACATGCAAAAAAATAAGAAATAAAATAAAAACCAGATACAGAAAAGTACAGAACCTGACAGTTACATTAATATTTATACATTAGCAAACCATAGGATAAACCTATACTATTTTCTTTCATTCCAATGTATATTGCCATGAACTAATTTAGCTGGTAACATGAATTTAAGATACAATACATAAACAAAGTTACAAATACATAAACAAAATTGTACAGATTCACTTCTCAATAGTTTTTCTTTTAAATCTTGTGATACAACAAATGGTCTCCCACTATAAAAAAAACAACCATTAATGGGTACATTGTTGTTGCTATGGCAACTGTAACACCTGGCCCCTGGAATTGGACTCACTCAGTTGATCTGAACAGTCACATGCTGATGTGCTTCTGCAATTCCAGCTTCGAAGGTATCAGTCACCTGCAAGATGAGATAGTAACTTAGGATAGTATTCTGGGATGCCTTTTCTGCCTACTGACAGACCAGCAGGCGGGAAACCTGCAAACCTCAAAATAATTTTACCATGCAAAAAACAAAACAAAAAAAACCTAACAAGTGTTTTTCTTTCTTGCTTCTCAGAACTGTTTGCCAAGGTCATCTGACGCAGCCTGCTATCATGTCTCTTTCTGCTTTTTCTGATACTTCCGTGGAAACACTGATATGCTTCCTCTCATTCTCGACAGTTCTGATGATAGCATTATTCACTCTCTGGTGCATGGTATGTCAGATACTGTACAAAGGAACCTGTCTGAAATGTAAAACAGACGGACAGGCACACAAGCCTTTTAAAGGACAGTGTCCACCACCAGCTGATGAATAGATTGCCAGACGCATCTAAAGGCAGATGTGTGTTTAGCACACCTACAGTAAGTGCTTTCAAATTAAGGTATTTATCACCCATTTGTGGTGTGCTGCTAATGGTCGCTCATGCAAACCTGCTTTGCTAATGAACCTGCTTTATTATATGCTGATTTTAAATAAACTACCAGGCACAAATGCAACAGTGGCAGTGGTGATGGGGTGGTTGCAGGGTTGACATCCCCAACTCTCACAGGAGAGCACCCAATGAAAGAAAATTGATGGAATCGTAAAGGGCAGGCCTCTAATGGAAGCTAAGTGCTTCTATAGCAGCTTACTGAACTGCAGAACTAACAGACACCTTGTGTGTTGCATTTTGTGAAATTTGCTGTTGTATGAATGTCTGAACATTACTGATGTGAATTAATTCATGTGGGGTGTCCATTTTAAGCAGGAAAGTGTTTCTCAGGCTTTGATGGCAGGACTGGTTGAATTTAGATTTAGATTTATGATGAGATGCCATACCTGTTAATCTTTCATGTGAATGTGAAAGCACTAATTCATGTACTGATTCACACTGGCTTTAACTGTGTGGAGAACTAAATTGGAGATATACTGTAACAGTGTTTGCAAGCTCAAATTCATGTAGTACGAACTGTACTAGAAATGACACTAAAATACAAAATGTGTTATAGAAACTGTGATTCACGAGAATTGGAACTTAAATAAAATTCCTGAGCAACTAACAGTAGTGAGAACAGTCTCTTTAGAGGAGAACTGTGAGGAGAGGTGGTATCTGTATGGTAGTTGTATTGACCACACAAGAAGAAAGGAAGTAGCGAAGATGGGTTTTTAATAAACTGCAAGTGGGAGTTCAAACTGTCATTTCTTCACAAAGCAATGAAGGGAAGCAATCAACAGATATGGTGCCTCAGCAGAACAAATAACAATAGGGGCTGTTCCATCCAATCACAACGTCCACTCCTACCACAGATTTCATGGAATTACCTGCTCAAAAATACACAAAGAATGGCGTTTCTTGGAAACAAACCCTGAAACAGACAAGCCTCTTCTTGTACGCAGTCTCTTGGGTCATATAGTTCCTGATTATGCACACAATGGCACAGCACACAGTTATCCAAATATACATTGTGCAGTGTTTGCAATACAAATATCTCTATTGCCATTAAAGGCTTTCTCTGAGTCTAATTTTCTAAGTCAAATACTTTCTATTTGTTCTTTCAATTCTCCTGTACAAATTAACGCCATAAATAGGAAATTAAGTGCTGGCTGAAGATGGAATGAGCTTGTCTGAAGAGAAACAATTACATAGGCATTAATATATTTCTAGTCTAACTTCTGTGAATTTAGCTCAAAAGGCAAAAAACAATGATCCATATTTAATGGTTATTGATCGCTCTCCAGGACTGACGATAAGGACTTTTCTTGCGCAGCCTTTTCTCTTGTAGGTCTGCTCATGGGCAGTAAAAGACAGTCTGAATAGCCTTTTCCAAACTGGGGCTGTAGGCTACTGGTGCTAATTTCAATTTAACCTCCCTGTGAACAGATTTCAGCTACATAATTTTATAGTGTTTTGATTATCCATATTCCTTTGATATGCCTCCATGTCCTTATTTTTTATACATAAACTGTTGGCAAAGTGTTTACAACTAAATTTCAGTAGAAACATTGCGTAAAGCCAAACATTATTTCCATATCAAATCTTACAAGTCGATGATTTGTTTTTCTGAAAGAACATTCATTTTTGTTACTTTCACCTTGTGATCTGTTTCTAATCCTACAGTAGAATAGGGAATAGAGTGACTGAGCAATGAAAATATTGTTAAGATGTGGCCTGCAGCCTCTTTTACATCCTGTGAAATGGGCTTCGGTGGATCTGGTGGCTGACTGGACACTCAGGAAAACAAGAAAAAAAGAGAAGCAGTCAAATTGAAGGTGACTCAGGGAAGGCATTTCAAGCTGACATCTTTTCTGATTTTTCTAAAGTAGGCCACTCACCTGCTTGATTTAAGTGACCTGATTTCAAGCCTGCAGCAAGAGACAGTCAAGAGATTTTTAAGGCCTAATTTTGGCTTGAATTACTTTTATGGAAAGTCTTTATTTTATATACAGCATATTCCGTTTTGGCAAATACTCCACTGTGATGTTTCATCCATTCTGAATGATTGAATAATTAGAATTTTTCAAATATTTTGGATTAAAACTAATCATATTACAATCGACAAACTATGAAACAGTCCTGGCAAATGTCTGAGTGTAAAGAATTTGTTTTTGTATATCCAAGTTACCTGTAAGCTCGATGCATAGTGCTTGTTACAGCCCTATACAGAATAGTCAATTTAGCAAAATGCATAATCATGTTGATGGATTGCTATTCATTTGTTTGCAGCAAAAATGCTTAGTGTGAAGGATTTTCTGCATAGCCAGGCTTTGAGTTGTGCAGTCAAATAAATTTGATTAATATTCTGCATTTAAAATGACTTAAAACATTTACCAAGAGGCTTATGAATGCATGTGAGGCTTGAATGAAAATCCTCAACTGCATAAATAACTCAACTCAGTAAGTGCCTTAACGTATTGCTATGATTTTTGTCTGACACATTGTGAAAAAAGTATTTTTGCTTTTTCCGTGAAAAATGAGTGCATTAGTTAATTAGTTCATTGCATTAGTTCATAGGCAGAAACTTCAGGGTTTATTGCTTTCAAGGGCTTAGGCATTTCATCTTCAATTTAATAAATGAATTAGCCTACATAAAAATGACTAAGTGGAATTATTTGTGAGAAGTTGCATAGTTTATATTGTCTTTGAAAACTTGAGTGAAAGTTCTTTACTTTGAATGCAAAGAGGGATGTAACCCTCTAATAAAAAAAAAATACAAACTTTGTAATTTGTTTCCTAACAGAATAAGGTAACATACTGAATTTGGTGGCAAAATTGTCTCTGTGGTTTCACGTAATTGCGGTTGTTATTGAATCATATTCCTTCTCTGTGTGTGGTGACGTGGGTGGTTGTTTGGGGATGATTGATGATTGAGCTGGCCAGGCCATTGCTCAGTTGCCTTTATTTTGACTCTGTGGGGAACAGAGGTCAGGACTCTTGGACCACTTCCTGGGGGAGACACTGTCCTGTCCACCCAATCAGGTACTTAACCTGACAACCCTTGGATGAAAGTGTCACTCAAAATGATATTTTCCAGTATCACCAACTGAATAGTCTCCAGAATAGACTGTCAAAGAATGCGTGGACATACTGAAAGGCTGAACTGTAACTGAAATCTAAAGAATGTTATATCTCTATGGGGTCACCAGCTGACTAAAAACAAATGAATACATAAATACATTTGGGATGTATTTTTTGTGCATGAGAACTTTATATTGGTTACTTGAAAACATTGCTTAACCTTGTTATCCTACATGTTATTCTGTTTTTTACCTTTGTACATATTAATAAGTTTAAAAAAAAATGTATTTAACCTTTTTTCCAATCAAAAATCAGAAACATACATTGGTTGCTCACTGCATTTCAAACTGATTGCAGCATTTAGTCACTATTTTTATTAATCCTAAATTTGAAGGATTTGAAGGAGTAAATAATATGCTCATTCTTATTGCATGGTTGTCTGTTTACCTATTCCTAAACTAGATATTGTGACACATGATGTGGTGGGTACAGCAATTTTGAGAATTCAAGGACTGATGTGGCAGATGAGATCAGTTGGTTCATGATTGGGACCTGCCACGTCTTCAGGCAAAAACATATGGATATTTCATCTCAATAAACCACCAGAGGGGACAAGTTGTCAGGGGAGGGAGCCAAATGTGTCAACATTTTCTACTGAAGGTTCTGTTTAAAAAGTGTCATTCCAGAAGACATCATCGAGCATCTGCAGGAAAGCAGCCCATGTGCTGTATGGCATGTCTGCTGAGCCAAACAGAGAGCAGCTCATAGTCTGCAGCCTGTGGCTTTGAGCTTTAAATCCCTCATTTGCACCACCTCAGGAGATCACCTGCTTGTCTATGGCACCTTTTATACAGTGGCAGAGAGGTGGGCCTATGGGCTCCAGGTCAGCAAACAAAGCTGGCCCTGGAACCTGTGTAATTTCACTCACTCTACTACTGAGGAACGTGTGGAGTAATGACTGGGTACGTATCCATGCTGTTACGTAGCACAGGCTACTGTAAAATGTGGTTACATAGTACACGCTACTGTAAAATGTGTTTGTACACCTCCTGTGACAGCAGTCACACCATAAAATCATCTCAATCACAGTCATGTGGGGTTGAAAGGTAATCCATTGTCTGCTAAGTGAACATAACGTAAGGTAAATGGAAGTGAATGGCTGCAATAACAGTTACCTCCCGCATAACAAACCTCAATGGGATCACAGGGGAGGCGGATACATGAAAGGTTGGATAAACTGGTCAAATAAAAGAATCAAGGCATAATTGATACAATGACAAAATATGAATATACAAAAATATATATACACTACAATATGCTGGGGGAGGGCCAATAGTCCTAGTATAGATGTACCGTTACTATAAAAGTTGACATTTCGTCAGACTGTCAGTCACAGTTAAAAATTTACATTATCATTTACAGTACATTAAGGTGTCGGGTAAACCTCTAAGGTGCTTATTCAGGGGGTGGCTATGCAAAAGTTTACTATAATGACACTTGACTGATATTATCTACCTGGTCAACAGCAGGGTCAACATTATATTGTCAATGGATAGAGCTTCATACATAAAAAACTGCATTAATGCAGTCAAAGATAAAAGTGAGAACTGTTAGCATCACAAAGTAATCAAGATAAGCCTGTCCTGCTAATGGACAGCAACAGAGGTGGATCGTTACCATGGAGTACAATTGTTCCTGTGTGTAGCAAAGTAGGTTAGCTAAATGTATTTGACCTACCTTTCAACTATATTTAGGAAGCTAAACTAAATATTCTTTTCCAATTTTCAACCATGTGTATCATCTTCCACAGTGCTTGATCTACCGTTAGAAATTCTCAGGGTTTGTTTTTGCTTTTGGGAATGACACAAAAAAAATGAATTTCCCCTGATCTGTCTGTGTAGCTTGAGTCCCTATTACTGGAGCCCCCAGCACACCGTTTACTATTTTCCAACAATATTGTGTCACCTGGATGAATTGATTTACCACACAAATCAATAACTCCCAGAGCTGACTTCCACTCCAAAATCAATGAGCTTCACTGTGGTTAGTTAGTTTGTTAAGATTGCTATGCACTGATTGGTTAATCACTGCATCATTCAGAATGTCAGGATTTGTTTGCTCAACTGTATGTAAAAATATGTACGTACACGGTAGTTAAGCTGCAGTATACTCTACCTCTGCGGCATAACCATGCAAGTCTTAGGGTCTTTTCATTTAATACTGGACCCAAATCTCTTCACAATCACCACATATTGTACATTCTGACTTCATACGGGAAATGTAGCCATTCAAACCGAAAACAAAAAACGAGTGACACAGAGGAAAAAACGCACTTGTGACTACGTGACTACAGAGCCATTTTGGAATGGTTTGTTTTCAGTGGGTTCACAGTTTAGTTTCTCATCCATTGCTAGTACTTGATCTGTGTGTCGCTGTGTTCTCTGGGGCACATTGCTATCATCCGGTGTGATTTGAATGCCCTTGCAGTGCTCTGGGGTGACAGGGTATGTGGGCGTGTGGGCATCGTATATAGCCGGCGGGCTAAAAGAGCATAAGCGCCAGGACGGCAGAGTAGAATATGTGCTACAGTGACACAGTGGCATTTTGCCCCTTGTTCAGTCGGCAAAAGCATTGATCTGATCGGTTGTGCGAGCTGGGCTTTTCAGAGGTGAAATATGACGTCCCTCATTGCCAGCGTTCGGCTCTGTCGTTCCTTTAGGGCAACTTGTCGGTTCGCATCAAGGCTGGACTAACAAGGAGCCGCATATTAACGTGGCTACATACATTTGGCAGACTGTAATTTTTCCCACAGACACATTGTAGTCCTTAGTGTAGAGGAATATAGTTTGAGATCATGAAAAAAATGTTGTTTCCTGATTCATACACAACCAATCACACACACACACACACACACCACAACATGTTCTCATACCTAACCAATCATATACTGTGTATCAATCCATGTCCTCTTATTCAACCAATCACACGTTGCAGGTGCTGATGATTGCCTGTGCTGCTCTTTACATGCTACACCCTTGCTACATGCATGCTGGGGCGGCTTGTAGCATATTGGTTAAGGTAAATGACTGGGACACGCAAGGTCAGTGGTTCTAATCCTGGTGTAGCCACAATAAGATCCGCACAGCCGTTGGGCCCTTAAGCAAGGCCTTAACCCTGCATTGCTCTAGGGGAGGATTGTCTCCTGCTTAGTCTAATCAACTGTATGTCGCTCTGGATAAGAGCGTCTGCTAAATGCCAATAATGTAATAATGTAATGTACACTTGCTGTGACTCACAGAGTCGAGGTACTGGGTGGGCTTTGGTAGGCCTCCCATTTAGTAGGGTAGATCTATCGTGCTCCCTGCTCAGTTGGTAGTGCGCATGGTGCGTACACAGAACCTAAAGCAAATGCATTCAGTGCCAGACAAAAATAATGACATAGCATTTTCATTATATATTTAATCAAAATAATGTCCTGACGGGAGCAGCGTATGTCACATTCTGTCCCAGACAGCTGAGAAGCACATGAGGTGCCATTTGAATGTGAATAGTCAGTTTGTTGTGTTGCTTTGCTTGTGTTCCAAATGGTCCACTTGTTTTTGATCATTCATTTTAAATGAACCCCCAAAAAGGTATTAAACTGAAAACTTTCCCTTGGGCATTACTTTCACATAATAATTTCCTTTTCTTCCTCAAAACATAAAAGCCAACTCTGCAAAAGTCTACACCATTTCATTTTAAGCCTATATATTTTTAATGAATAATGAAGCAAACTACACTCACGAGCAGTTCATTAGGAACATTTTTACTTTATTACACCTACTTACTCATGCTATTATCTAATCAGCCAGTTGTGTGGCAATGCAGTGAAATGCATAAAATCATGCACATACGGGTCAAGTGCCATCACAAGAGAAGGGCCGGATCTCTGAATACACTACGCATCATAACTCTAAGTGGATAGGCTACAGCAGTAGAAGTATAAAAAATAAGTCTATTAAATACCTAATAAAGTGCTCACTGAGTGTACATGTACTCTTCCAGTAACCAGCACTTGATGCTCTATTATATTATATTACATTATATTACATTTATTTTACATAATTTTCTGTGTTTGGCAAAAGGGACGTGAAGGGTCTAATTACCTGAATATCCCATGGGACTTTTGTGGTCTGCCCTTGGGTGACTAATAGAGCCTGAATGGTCAAATCTGCTGCCCTTAGCTGGACTGTTGCAGACTTTGTTGGTCTGTCCTGTCCTCTAGCAGAAAGTGGCCCTCCTGGCACGTGTGGGAAGGACCCAGGATCACACAACATATGGAGCAGAGCCACCAGAGCTTGAACGAGAGGAAACAATAAGCTAAAAAAAGCAAAATGAAGAAAGGAACAACACAACCATCACTGCAAGATGTAAGCAAATGTTCGGTAGGTTACTCTTCAGAGACTGGATTCACATCTTCAAAATTAATAACGGCATGACTCATTCCTGAGAACACTGGTTATTAAAAAAAAGCCATTTTAGGGTTTAATTATACCTTTGAAAGTGTTTGAATTTTGATGAAAAACTATTATTACTGATGTGATTATATCTTATATTCATCCCACATGCAGTGCTTCTCTTGTTGGAGTGGTTATAATTTGAGTCCTTATCAAAACCTTTTTAATATGGACCTTATTCACTTGGCTGCAAAATTGTGTTCAATTGAAGCTTTGTTGTGACAAGGGCCCATTGTTATTTTATATCCCAGAATGCACCTCATGTCCAAGGGTCAGGGAAAATAAGTATTTTCTCTAAATCAAAATCAAATCAACAAAAAAAACCCCAGTTACTGTTGTTTCAATATTTATCTAAAGTTAAAATGTAAGATTTTAGCAACATACAGGCACTTTGGATGTCTATAGTATTCATTTTTAGAGAAGAATGAAGTGGCACAACACAGAAAGTTTGAAAATAATGACAAAAGGAATGAGGTTGTTATATGCGCATAAATGATTAAGGATGACTGAGAGTGAGGCATGTGCAAATTGAAATGGGCTGAATCTCACAATCCCATTCTCGAAGCAAGTGATACTACCTTTCTATAATTCAGTATTGTATCTTGTCAGTTGGTAAACCCATAATGTACAATTTAATATGTTTTCTGCTTTAGGTTTTGTGTGTGTGTGTGTGTGTGTGTGTGTGTGTATGTATGCGTGTGCATACATGCGTGTGTGTGTGTGTGTCTTTTTTATCGCATTTTTGGAAGAACATCCAGGGATCACTGAAGTTAAGCAAGTGCACTCGCATGCCTGTGAGCCAGTGATGCTCCACACTACAAGTCTCACTGTGCACTACAGGAGTGCACTGATCAGGAGAAACACTGATCTCCGATTGAAGGGAATTGGTTGCATGTAGGTTCCTGTTGAATAGCTGGAGTGGGGAGAGGGGACCTAGCCGAATAAATCCATCCCTCCCTACTGTGATGAATCCATTTATATCCTGCTGTACTGGACTCCTGGTCAAAGTGGTAATTATCTAGACTTTAACTTTCAGTTAACTTTCTGTATAGGATATATGCCCTTCTACACTTGTAAATCCCCCAATGTCAATTGCCTTTTTGTGTTATGACATGCTGTATATTTGTATTGTTACTGTTATTGTGGGTTGTGTGGCTTATAGAGTATATGTATTAACCGTAACCTGCCAAGGGGCTGTGGATGGAAATGAGCTGAAGCAAAATTTGGTACAATACATCAAATGGGAACATTAATGTTTAATATTGTACATGATCCCTTACAAATAAATAATAATAACAATAATAATGTGATATTAACTGCAATGGAAGCCATTTTGTCTTCTTCTCACCTAAAGCACATCTTGTATTCAAATGACTCAGATCCTCTCACACTATGCATTCACAGCAAAGGCTGTTACACAGAGCAATACCATTTTTAGCATTTGTGACCTTAACATGCATTGGAACAAATTCATTAACACATAAATATTCATCAAGCTGGGAACTGTACAGAGTATTTTTACATTTGGCAAAATTCATCGATCTCCTTCCACTATACCCTATCTTTGCTATTTATTCTGTATTTATCTTTTTTTCAAGGGAGCCTACACTGAAAGTTTCAATATTCACAAAAGTAGCAAGAAAACCAGCAATTAAGCAAATTAATCTATATTGTGAATGCTTTGAACACCCATGATTTTAATTATACTGTATTTACACCATACATTTTAATTAAAAGAGCGAAAGTGTAAAATAATACAGGAACGTCTTGGAAATTTCACACTGCAGTAAGAGTTAAACAGCTGTCTGCCATACAGTAGGAGAAAAGACTCAAAATACAGTATCATCTTCAATTTCATGGGTATTACCCTCCAAGCATTTGCTTTTATTCTGCCGAACAGATTTAGGAAGTCCCCAATCCTCCTCAGCCCGCTGACTAATTAATATGTCATTTAGGGGTGGAACACCTTCTAAATTCATTGCCCAGCTATTCACTCTAGAGGCAGCCATCCAGAGCCTTGGTTTTAGTCCAGCATAGCTGTCAGTAAGGATAAGACCCAGACACTCTGTCCCACATGCACAATGTGGCAAACCATGAATCAGGGGGAAGAGAAACTGTTTTTAAATATATGTACGCTATAATAGCATTTTTTTAGATTATGAGAAAAATGTTAAGTTGAAGGCAAGCAACATGTATGAAGTCAGCAGACCGTAACACAACAGTAATGGAAGGTGACAGCTTCAGTCAACATCTGTTCAAGAAATTCCTTTGAGAAACCTACTGCGGTGTACCAGGAACTTTTATTTTCACAGGTGTTTTAGATCAGGCCTCCCTTTAACGCAGATCACGGCCATACATTTCCATTTCAACTCTGCATCATCTGTCATAAAAGGGTTTGCGGTTTATAAATTTGGTCTTATTCATTTTCTTGTCCAGTGGAATTTGCATGGCTTCCATCACGTTACACTACAGCCTATTTTCCATATGCACAGCTGGGTAATTAATAAAGTCATACGGGTAAAACAATTTAACTCTGGGGTGCAAGAGCAAAACCTGCAACCGTCTGGTTAAAAAGCCAATTAGTTAACCTCTGCTCCACAGTACCACCCTTCTAAATATTAGCAGTGGAGAGCATGAAAAGCAAACTTTTTAAAGTAATTACAGCTTTTACATAATGAATACATTCCTCTATGGAGAAAGAAAATGCACCATAGAGGTATTTAACGATGAATATCTTGCCTGGCATCGGAGGTTATAATCTATGCTTTATTGAGCCTTATTTCCTTAGTAATGGAAGCTGTTCAGTCAGTAGTATTGTGGCATAATGGTTACGTAACCGGGCTTGCTACCTAAAAGCTGCATGTTTGGTTCCTAGGCACCACTTCTGCCCTTGATGGGTGTAAACTATATATTTTTCAGTAAAAATATCCATATGTATGAATAGATACTTTTGCATTAAAAAAAAAACACAATATCTCTGCATAAATTCCTGTAATGTATTATTACGTCCCTGGCACTGGCTAACTTGGAGAGAACTATTTAGTCCAAAGAAAAGTTTTGTCTTCCGTCATCACTTTTGGCTTAAATTGTGTTCCAGCCTGTTTGTGCCCCATGGTACACTGAAAGAAGGTTTGTTCATTTATTTTGACCCATTATGCTGCATATCCACTTATCCGCTATATGTGCTACAGTAAGAAAATGAAAAATAGAGTCTAAAATAGACTTCAGTTACAAATTTTGTCATGGTGTTCACTTAGTGCCTCTTAAACTGACTGTACATTTTTCGTCTTTTTCAAACAGAAATACAAAAGGGTATATTCCCTCTAGAATATTGAGGCATGAGTACTATTTAAAAAAAAAAAAAGACCTTCTGTAGATGACAAATTGTGCATTATATATTTGCCATGGAGGGAACCTGGCTTAGAGCTACACCCATCTCTCCTTCAAGTGAAAAGGAGTGAGTAACTACACAAACCGCAGTGTCGTAGCTGTGCGATAGTGTTTCACAGCTTTTTCTTATGGTTTATGCATGGCTCTTGTGAATCTTGGTGGCATTCTGCTGATCTGAGTGCTGGTAGAAAGTCTGGTTGAGATAGGAAGAGCTTTCTGAAAAATGACTTTTAGCACCCATAAAACAGATGACACAGCAGTCCTCCTGTGCTGGGCCACATTAGATCATTAGATACATCGATGACAGCACGGCGGTCTGTCAAAGCACATGCTATTTTGTCTCTGCTCTGCTATGAAATTCTGCAGAGCAAGGTGCCTGTGTCTACACTTGCATCTCCTTACTCTAGATACTGTATATACAGTGGGCTCCAGAATTATTGGCACCCTTGATAAATATGCACAAAAATATAAATAATTCAATGGAAAAGCGGGTCCATAAGTGCAAACCAAAGGATATTAATGATTCAGAAAATGAATAAAAAATCCCACCAAATGTGTTCTCTAAACTTATCACAAATGATAGGAAAGGACTTATGGCTGTTGTCTTTGCCGAGGGTGTTTGCAGTATTAAAATAAGGGTGCCAATAACTGTGAAACCTGTTTTTTGGGGAAATAGATTTTTTATTTTAAAAATGTAATCCTTTGGTTGATTCCGCTGAATAATTAATAAAGCGCACTGTTGAGAAATAAAGCATATGTCAATAACTGTATTATTTTTTTAGTTTCCAGCAATTGTTGTGAATATTACGGGTGCCAATAATTCTGGATCCCACTGCATACCTATATGCTATGTATATATATATATATATATATATATATATATGTATATATATATATATATATATATATGTATTTGCACTGATAAATGTAAGTATTCACAGCAGTACTACAGGGATGGAACAAGCTGCTGGGAGGCAGTGGGGGAGAAGAGGGGTGTGAGGGCTGAATCTTGCTGAGAATGGCAGTGCTCTGGATGACCTGCTATCTGCTGCTAGCATCTCTCCCAGGCCCGGCCCTGGTCTGCCAGGTCTGGAGTGGGCTAATTAACAGAGAGCTCTGGTTAACCCCTTTTTTCACCCGTACTGAGCACCCCACTGACTGCCTGTGAAGCAGCACTCTCCTGCACAGATTTTCATTTTGTCGCCTCGCCAACCACAAACAGCACTTTTTTGGCCTTCAACCATGTTTTTTTTTACTGGCAGTAGCATAAGCAAGTGGTATACCAATTCAGCTGACCAAAATGGTGCAGTGCATATCTGAATTGAAATAGTCAACCTAGTAGATAGTGGTCTGCTGAATATGTAGAAGAAATTGTGTAATTTCCTGGCAAGCAACATTTTTTTCCAGTATATTATGTGCCAGGTAAATAATTTTTTTTATTACTATACTTGTTTCCTTGAATGTCCACAGTCAAATCAAGGCTGATCTTTGATCTGCTGCAGAGATGGATGGAATACCTTGAATACAATGTGATTCTAACTAGTAGTCAAAATTATTTTCTTGAAGCTTCCTTTCAAAATGAACCAGTTCATAAAATATGAGAATAAAGTAATTACTTTTGCGCATGATGATTACTGAGCACATTGTGATTTGTCAGTGAAGCCTCTAAGAAAAATATTTGTATAATTCCCTCAGATTTGAAAATTTGGCTTACCTGTGAATATTAAACTAGACGTAATCAGTGATAGTCATAGGTGTTCATGAATTTAGTTGGTATTAAACTGTCCAATGTAAAATAAACTTGCGCTCTATTGACTGGCATGCACAAGGTCAACATAAGCTAGTAAGAAATCTCAGATGGTGAAGATTTATTCACAAACCCACACCCACACCCACACACACAAACATTCAAGAATGTCACTTAGATTTTTAACTGCACATAAAAAAGAATTTGCAAGAATTATGTAGGGATGAACCTGTGCTGCTTGGTCACTGAGGGCAATGTAATGAAAAAGGTTTTTGTCCTCATTTTCATATATTAATTTTGAACCAGAATTTTATTTTAATTTATTGCATTAGCTGGGGGTTGGTTTCTGTTAATGTTAATGATTTTTTAAATCTAGGTTACCGCTTATTTTTTTAATTAAAAGTGGTGCAATAATTTCTTTGTCTGGGTAACACTTGCAAGCTAAATTACAGGATACCATTTCATTTTATTTTCCCATTTTAGCAACCTTGTCCTCCTCCATGTATTAATGTTAAATTAAACACAGACAAAACACTTAGTGACAAAATTATTAGTAACTTAACAACTTGCCTCTTTCAATAGCAATACTCAACACAGGCACCCAATCACTTCCCAGAAAATATATCACTGCACTGCACAGGGAGTGTGCTAGCTGAGTAGCTAAAGGGACAGTGTCTGAAATAGTCGTGGTGATAATAATTATCTCAAAGGACAGCTGAAGGGGAACTGCTCTTGAAGAGAACAGAATGCAGTTGCAATTCTCATTAACACCTATAGGTGGCCTTTCTCTGTGATAGTGAAGAGAGATAAGAAGTGTTCCCATGGAGAAGGTCTATAAAACGGTCTCAGTAATGGGAAACATAGGGATTACCTGTCAGAGACTGTATGCGTTTGCTATGGAATCTGTGCAGCAATGATGATGCACTGGCTGCAACTGGGCCTCAGGAGCGCATTGACCTCAATGGCGGTGCGTTATTGCTTCTGACAGAGAGACGCGTAGGTTCAAGCTTACGTCAGCAGCCGCGCAACCCTGTCCCCACCGTAGCTGTCAGCGTTCCAACTGCACCCGGGCCCCTGGACGAGCATAGCAGGTTAGAAATTGAGATGTTTTGGAGGGAAATGTCCAAACCAGTGAAGCAAGGCTAAGGATATCAGTAGAATGATAAAGCAGAGTTGGAAATAGTCCCTGTCACCATTCTTGCTTGGAAATCCCTGGCTCGAAATGCTACTACAGTACAGTTCAGAGAAGGACTTGAATATTGTTCTACGGAAGATGATTAAACAAAATGAAAACTCTTTAGAAGTTGGACACGGAAAAAATGTTCCATGTATTATTTTGATAATACATGGAATGTGGATTTTATGTTTATGTATTATGTCCTGCAGCAGTATTACTTGAAACAATTTAACAGCTTGTGATCTACAGGCTAGGTCCTCTGGATAGATTAATTCTCTGCCCTCATCCTGCTTCAATGCGTGTATCTCAATTTTGAGTCCCTTGTTGTGTTGTTCTCCCAATACACTGACTCCCTTGGATCTGTTCTCATGTCTCCTGATAATTAAACCTTTGAGTTTTTGTAGAAATGTTGAAATAAAGAAACTTTTCAAAACCAATATTTATTCACAGAGGCCAATATATTGTATATTCTCTTTGAGAAGTTTGCTTTCTAATACCTTCCCTCCTTCTAGGAATCCATTTCTCAGACTACCAAGACCCTTGGAGATGTACTTGACACCAGTCTCGATTGTGCATGGCAGTGCTCACCCTCAGTTTCTAGCTCTCTCCTTCTCCCTCAACCCTGTTGCCACTGCAGAAGTATGAAAAGGTTCTTTGCCAAGTGCCGCTGCCAGAAGTATTTAACCAGGCAGTGAGTTCTTTGGAATGTAATAGTGGAGAACTAAGCGGAATGCAGTCTCACAGACCCATATCTGTCTTAGTGACGCCTCCTTGAAATGTATGATTTTCAGTTGACCACACTCTACAGAAATCAACAGTTAAGTACTTTAAGAGGGCAGAAACAATTAATATATCTGACGCAAACAAATGAAGTGAGGTGAACTTGTTTTGAATAAATTCAGCTTAAGGTGGCATATTCTTGAATATTTAATTACCTGGAAAAATAAATCTCACAAGTTCACAGAATTTGTTTTAAGGATTTGTCACTTCACAATTTTTCCCAAGTTCATACCTTGTTTAAAATAAGAAGTCTCTGTCGGATAGCCTCAAAAAACCTTGCATTTCTGGATTTTTCATCCCACACTCACTTTATCGTGACCAACCTACAACTCATATAATTATGAATACGTTATTTATACTGCAGGGGCACTGTCCCAAGTGCATAGTCAGGTAATTAGTATAATCGAAAGATATGAATTTTTGAAGTGTTTATGCCGGGACCTGTAAATATCACCCTGTCCAGGAAGCAAGTGAATTAAAGTGCAAATATAGTATTGCTGTCACAGTGTTTAATGTCAGCAGCAGAATTCAGAGTTGCAGTCTCATTAATTTATACTGACACATTGAAGACGGTGCATTTGTTAGGACTGTGTCAAGAAGATCAATATAGATTCATTTGAATGGAAAATAGTGTTAATATAAGCAAAACAAACGTGATACAATATAGTGACCTGACACAATTGTTTGGCAAATGTATGTGTATGGTAGACTTTGCTAAAAAACCACATTTTTTTGTATTTCCACATTTATGACCATGTGAAATGAATACATAATTTTTCATTAGATTGGCATCTTTCATTTTAATCCTGCATCTGCCTGCAATCTGACCTTAATAAGACCAACACTGGTGCGTAATCATAATGAAGGTTTTTCAGCTTTTTCAATGGAGGAAACTGGACAGGGCTGCTTTTTCAGATTTTTCAAAGGCTTAGACTTTGATAGGGTCAAGGGCTTCTGGTAGAATAAGGGAAAGTGCAACTTTCTGTGTAGAACAGAATAAATATTATCAGCTTCAGATTTAATACAGGGACAGTCAGCCTCAGTGGCTTCATTCTATTATTGCATAGCACTTCCCTGAAGTACTGAAGTATAAAATGAATTTTTATCTGTAGGCAGATGATATCATCTGAATTAGGACTATTACGTGAAACACAATTATGTCCGTGCCTTTGGAGTAGAGCGGGCCCTGAAAGAAAAAGGGAAAAAAAAATATGAACACTGTCTTCTGTCAGCATTTCAATATTTGCATTTAAAAGAAAAATCCTCTCTCTCCATACGTTTTTTATTTCAAATTGGCAGCCATGTCTTTCATCAAGGCTCCGGGTTTTCATTTTGCTTGTGTAACCATAATAATTGAATGAATAGCTGGAGTCAAAGGGCTTGCGGCGGAGGACCTGGCTGCCCCGCATGCTGACACAGTGCACAAGGTTGAGTTGATTGTGTCATGGCTTCTCTCCCCTGCCTCCGGGGGTCGGGTGTATTATTTTCCGTTCGCTAATCAAAGGCTGGAGGAGAATCAGACATGCGTGGCTTCCCGTCTCGCGCCTGGAAGCGAATTCCTCTGACGTGAGATTGCAGTTTTGGATTATATTAATAAGCAGATGGAACGCGGCCTCCCAAGTCAGTGAAAACATCAGTGTGCATCTAAGCAGGAGGATATAAACATTACAGTGACCCCTATGTGTATATAATGTTTGCATGCCCCCCCCCCCCACTTATAGGTCTGGCAATAATGATGGTATTCATTAACAGTGAACAAACTGAAGGGGCAAAATGCTCGAACAGCAAAACAGTCACGTGAAATAATGAGGATAATGGTGGACGTCCACTTCAGCTCTGGTTGGAAAGTTGCAGCCTGGCAGTGGCCTGACTGCCTCTCATTAATTTGCTGAACTGTGCCCTCACATGGAGTCTCTTCATGAGCAAGTTTGGTACGCCTGGGATAGGACTGCTGACCACTTTTTAAACAGTGGATAACTGTGGATATAAGCAAGAGATACAAGTGATTCAGTTTTTTCCCCCCCGAGCGAATTGCTGTAAGAAAGACGCCTCTCTTCCTCAGCGACTCAGCTGTGAGCACAGATGTCAGTTCACATTGAACTTTCCGTCCACGCCACACTTGCCCATAAATACTTGATGGAAGCACGGCAAGTTCCAGGAGAAAGGCAGAGATGAGTGGGAACAAGACAAGTGAATGACTTCTGTCAATGTCAATCAGACGTGCGGGCACGGCAAGGCTCTCCAATCTCATTGAAATGGCTGATGAAATGGACGTGACATTACATTACGTGCCCCCTACTTGTCAATGATAATGGAACAAAGAGCCCTTTTGTCGAAAGTAAGTTCTTAGTCACACTCAGCTTCCCTGGTCAGGCAAAATGTCTAGATGACAGCATTGATGCTTTTGCATTTGTCAGCGTGCAAACTGTAAGTGCTGTTGTCAGAGCTTCCATTGGAGCATTTCATTTGTAGTGCTTATGGGCACAGTAGTCAGTTACAAACATATGCTTCTTCAAACGGGGCACGGAAATAAATGTTTTATGACTGCTTTGTGTTGGGCTCGGGCTGCTTTCCTGTTGGTTGCTCAACATTAGTCTCCTTTCCCTTATTTTAGCTATCCTGCTGTCCTCTGCCGACTTTCTCATGATTTCTCACACATTCAGAAAAACACCAGGCCTATTTGGCAGGTGTATTATGTTCTGTTGACGGACCAGTTTAATGGTGATTGTATTTGGGAGTACCTTGTATTTTTGGGGTATGGGAGTGCAAGAGTTGTGCTATAATTATTTTGCACCTCATTTTTTTTTATAGCGTGAGTTCAACAAGTATTGATGTCAGTCCTTTTTTTCCCTGAAAAGCACCAGGCCTGTTTGACAGATGTATTACATTCTGTTTATGGACCAGTTTAATGCTGATTGTATTTAGGGAGTACCTTGTATTTTGGGGGTAGGGGAGGGTGGTGTTGTGCTGTAATTATTTTGAGCCTCATTGCCCACATGAGTTCCACATGTATTGATGTCAATCCTTATTTATGTTTATTTTTTTTATTTTTATGTATTTTCTCCACAATTTTGAAATGCAAAAATGATTTTTTAAAAATCAGCTCTTGTTCATTCAGGGGATCACGGACAAACAACAGGCATGGGCTCTCCGCTGATGTCAGTGTATTTCACAAGTTGCAGGAAGACTCTTGCACTGCTAAACAGATGGAATGATACACTTATGGCCCAATCAAACCGCAGTGGGTCACTGCTGTGTGGTGAAACACAGTCATCACAGCAGACTAAAACCATCCCATCCTTGGGAAAAGCTAGCGGGCCTTGGGCGTACCGTACCGTAACCTGATGAGCCACACCAGTGCCTTAACCTGATGAGCCACACCAGTGCCTTAACCTGATGAGCCACATCAGTGGCTTTAAATCAGTCCTTCCAGCAGTCAGTAACAGTTCTGAGCCTTATGCATTTTGTCATGGTAGAATAGAAGCTCTCAATGGCAGGAAAATATTTCAGGCAAAGAAGGGCAACTAGGATTGGCCACAGCTGGAGTTAAACCATATGAATAAACAGCCCAGTAGCCCAGTGCTGAGAACTATGAAATTGATGAGACCCATGCCATTATTCCTGCCTATGTCATTACCTCTGCACCTGCTCCTAGCAAAGCCTCTTCTCTTGTGTATGCTTTGGCCTCTAAACATGGGCCCTTCCTCCAGAATTACCTGAGCATTTACCCCTAGCAATGGCTCTTCCCTTTGGGCCTACTACCTCTACGCCCTACATCCACGATTAACCCAGCCTACCTACTGTTTGTCTTTTCTTCTGACCGTGCAACTACCCTTGACCCTGTGTGTGCATCTACCCTCCCCTTCATTCTCTCACCTTCAACTGCTCAGCTTCCCACATCTGACCGAGTGAGTCCACGTCATGTTCAGACCGACTGGGTGATTGACCCACCTCCACCCCTCTCCCTCTGGTCCACATTCTGGCTCAGTGCAGTAAACAACCCGGCTCTCTCTGTGTTCAGGGCCCAGTTACTGGCCATCAATTCCAAAACTGGGCCTAATCCATTGCAATCTATTGTTAATTTACAGAGAGGGAAACCTCTGATTAACTAGGCACCTGGAGACCGCCCACCCTGCAGCTCACACACATGCTCTTTAATTAGGACATGCCACTTTGCGATAAATTTTTCAGAGTTTCATTATCGTTCAAGTGGCCATGAATCTACATCCCATTCAGTCCCAACAGGGCTCAGCCCGGTTGCAATCAATTACAGGGGAAAACCTTGCTCGCCTCACGCATAGCTACCTTGGCTAAGAACAGCAGCAGGGGGCCTACTTGGGCAATTCAGCAAGAGACAAAAACTACAGGTAAAAACTCCAAGCTTTATTCAGACATATTTCGGGACTAGTCATTATGTACAACCTGATAAATATATGTATATTTTTTGTAAGAAATATCATTCTATTCGTGAATGTTGCATGGCTTACAGCAAACCTCAGAATAAGAATTCATTATTATTATTTACAATTATTTTGATGGATGATCTTATGCATAGTAAGATCCCAAATTTAGCACACTGTAGTAACAAATACATTAAATGCTTATAGCTGGAGTAGCAAGACCAAAATTATGCCACACAGCAATCCACAAAACATAATTACATTACACAGAGTAATGCCAAGCCTGACTCAGATTCATTCATTAAGATCCAGGTAGCACAGTCTATTTCTGTCTTCGATGAACTGGGTAGATATTCTCAAGTGCACTTATGACTTAATTGAACTTGGACTCTTGCGGAGTGCGTCCGATTTGACCTCTTTAAGTTAGCCATATGCTTAAGCCGCCGTGCTGTTGCGCTGATGTATACAAAAACCAAAAATAGACCGAACAACTGGCTCCCAAGGTGTCCTGCGATGGGATTGCATTGGATGGGGGCGATCGGGTGCATGCGGGGTGCGGTTGAATGTGTCAGTGGCCAGATAAGTATGTGGTTGTGATTCCCTGTACTGCAAGTGTTGCCTGCCCCCCACCCCCCCCCCCCCCCACTAGTGGAAATACTGGCAATGTGCCTGGGAGAAGATTAAAAAACTGCAATAACAAAGTCTGCTGAGATTCAGGTCTTTACAGATTCAGCCCATGGAAGGTCTTTACTCTTTCAACCTTGACAAACTGTGCTCACTTCCACAAAACAAACCAGATGCTAAATGCAGTGCAGCATTGTGGCATAGTGATTTGTGAGTCTGACTGACAGCCAGCAGTTTGCCAGTTTGATGCCTTGGAGTCTCACTATTTTTGCACCTGTGAGCAGGGTACTTAATCTGAAATTCCTCATTACATAACCTGCTGTGCACATGAATGATACATGAAATGTGAACTATGTCACCCTATATATATTTATTGGTCAAACAAATAAATTATGCAAATAGTAGCTACTGAATAGAAGTAAAATAAGCTTTGTGAACATTGCTTCAGTTTTGTAATGTTTAAAGCTGTTAGATTTTCCTGGGAAAACTTGTGTGTTTAGTCAGTCCTTATGGACTGTAA
The DNA here is from genome assembly GCF_963514075.1 of Conger conger. Classification (NCBI taxonomy): domain Eukaryota; kingdom Metazoa; phylum Chordata; class Actinopteri; order Anguilliformes; family Congridae; genus Conger; species Conger conger. Next base: position 26,690,866 of record NC_083770.1, read on the forward strand.
TGGTTTCGAACACAGTAATGCTATTATGCAGTATACCACAAGAAATAAAATACAGCATTTTACACATGGCTATACAAACAGTATCGTCCTATATTCAGTTGGCCCAGTTTTGTACCAGCACTCAATGTTTCCCCTGACATCGAAGCCTCATTAAAACCGAGCAAGTGAAGAGAGGTGCTTTTTTATGAGACAGAAGGGAAGGTTGAGAGAGCTCATTTAACCACCAAGTTCATCTCATTGATGTACTGGGTATGTGCATACACACCAGGCAGACAAGTTATTCAGTCATAACGGGTAGGATGGTAGTTTGGTAGTATTTCAATGAGAGGATCTCATTAAAAATCTTATTGTACGTTTAAAAAGTAATATGATGTCAAAAAAAATAATCACTAGCTCCAGACCTTGGCCCAAAGGTAATCAGTACAGACTGGTCACCGATTTTTGGATGTTAATAGCTGTATAATGAAGGATATTTAATTTCTAACAAAGACTACATTACTGATGAAGGAGTCCTTTTTATTTCCTGGTGTGGATAGCCCCCCTCACCCAAGGAAGAAGGCAAGAATCTGACAGTATTGCTTTCAAGGTTAATGGTTATTGATGGTCAAAGGGTCAGGTAAAATGTCATCAAGTGATGTTGCTTCTTCCATTGACCAAAAAAGAAAGAGCAGCAATACATATATATTCTGGAGCTGTCAACACTCACACTGAGACTAAACAGCTCTATTTCTTCTGCTTCTCCCATCTCCCTTCTGTGGAGATCAGATGTCATGGAAGTCCCTTCAGATTTGGTTATGAATAGACGATGGAACAGCAAGGGATGCACAGTGGCCTCGTGACTCAGTTAAAAAAATAAAGGAAAGAGAGAAAAAAAAATCTTGATCCAATAAAAATCCATTATGGTAACCAATGAAGAAAAGCCATACAGTCCAAACAAGGAAGAAGAAAGGATGGAAAAAATAAAAGAACTGATGCAGTAATTCCCCATAGATGTGAGGAGGACAAGTGAAGCAGGAAGGTGGGGGCAGTGTATTTCTTGATCCCAACGCTAGTGTTTGCCTCTGTGGAGGACGCCTTGTGAGCTCGGTCATGCCCCCTGCCACAACTGCCAGCTAGATTCCCCTTTATTGTATATGGCTGGCTTGACAAGCCAGAGATATCTTTCAGTCTTAAGTCCCTGGGCATAGCTGCAAGTTTTTTTGTCATATTATTCTTTTTGTACGATTCCGAGGCCAGATAGATTCTCTTGTGGAATGCTGTACAATGGATCTAGGCCATAGTTTTTTCATATTTTCAACCAGCGAAGAAAAAATCTGTTAAGGACAAAAGTGCTGCAGTTGTACCCATAAACAGGTCAGAGAGACTAAAGAGTGGCAGATAACCTGTGCACTTTTTTATTGACAAAAACACTTAATCAGATGGTCAGCCTCTGGTTTCAGACACGAGATGATCACTGGGAATAGGTGTTAGGGGGAAGTAGGCTACAGCCATTCAGTGGTGTTTGGTGAAGGCATTACCCTCACCCATATGGTATTACATTTAATGTGTGAAGATTCCCCATACTAATAGCCAGTGTATAATGCTCATGCTGAAAGCCCTTTAAAGAAAAGTGAAAACGGTTCTCTTTTCTGTGCTAAACTGTTCCATAATTTTTTTTGAAGTATGCTTTATCACTTCATACATACAGTAATTAACCTTTGGGAAGGAATATTCTGAAACACTGTTAGGTGAAATGTTACCTTGTTAGTTCATATTATGTGAAATGTATTATTCGCTGCATGTGCAGATTAATCAGAATAGGGGATCTAAAATTAAGTTTCACAAAAAGAAAGTAGCCACAGATAAATATTTATTGGATATCAGCCAATATCAGCCTATGTACTGCACAAATATTTGTGACTTTTTGTTAATAAAAAATAAAAGCTGTGGATTTTAGTGGTTTATTAAGTTCACATCAACTGTGAGTTGAGTGACTGCTGTGTTGATTTGGCTTCATTAATTTGTTAATTGCTCCACTGCTGGTGCTTGGTGTAACAGTGGGTGCTGGGGTGTACACTTGGTACACTTGGTTGAGGCGCTGTAGTTGCACAAATTGCTGAGGTGTAACCCCTTAAAAGTGGCAATATGTAAGATTATCATTTTTGGTTGTTTTAGTGATGTCTGCATTGGTAATTACAGTGGATTGCTGTGCATGAAAATCCCAGGAGATCAGCCACTTTTGAGATATTCAAACCACCAACAATCATTTAATGGTCAAAGTCACTTAAATCACATTTCTACCCCATTTATAAAGCACCTTTATCCAAAGTGCTGTACAGTTGATGCTTCTCATTCACCCATTCATAGACACACACACCAACGGCGATTGGCTGTCATGCAAGGCACCAACTAGTTCATCAGGAGCATTTGGGGGTTAGGCATCTTGCTCAGGGACACTTCAAGATACCCAGGACAGGTTCGAACCAGCAACCCTCCGACTGCCAGATGACTGCTCTTACCGCCTGAGCTAATGTCGCCCCCTAATAAAGTGCTCAGTGAATGTATATTTTTTAAATATATAAAAGTAATTGCTGATGATAATTGATAAAGATATAGAGACCTACACACTTGCAGCTGAGCCCAAAACCTAGCAATAGTTTAGATTGGCTAATCATGCCTTGGGGAGAGAGTGCGCCTTTAGGGAAAGACAGATATGTTTGCAGAGAGCACTGAATTAGGACTGTGAAGTCGGGATGCCTTTTGTGGGATTGTGTTTCCTTATGCTAATCAACATGAACAGGCATGCTCATCCAATGTACCAACAACTGACACTCATTATATGATACACCTGGGATATGCAGAAAATCAAAGGCCTGCATATGTTTCAAAAATCCCACATTGTTTTTTTATGAAGAAAACCAAATCATTTGATAAACAAAATAAGGACACGTGTAGTGAATTTACACCTTATTTAGTTCATTTACCTTGTCTGTGAATGCAGTTCTTGTTTGATTCACCAAAAAAAGTAGGTGATGCAAATTAAGACACATACAGATTATTAAATGTGTATAATCTTTGCATTGCTGTCTTGTTCTGTCCATTCACTGATTGAAATTATGGAAAACAGCGGGATATGTGAAGCATGTCTGTGCATCAGCCTAAAGTTCAAACTATAGTTTTTATTCCATCATTGAAACAACATGTTTGATTTTTATATGATGGGGAAAGGCAATCACAGATGCAGGAAGTGAAACTCTGAACAGTAATCCAAGTGACTTAATTCAAGAGAGAGAATTTCTATTATTAAGTGGCTCTAAACATGGAGATGCTTTGCCCAGCATTTTGACAAGTGAACCTGCAGGTACAGTTCAATGCTGAGATTCCATGTAATTAAAGTAAGCTTTAAATAGGTACCTTTTGTTCAATGGCAGTACCTTTTGTTCAAAGTGGAGGACTATTTAAGCTAAATTTTAGGACACTGAACAGTTATACTGCAAATGCATTGTGTTGTAAATGCATGCAAATAAACGTTTTTGTATTTTCCAGGGGACCGGCTGACTATAGTGTATGAAAATATGTCAAAATACAAGTATACAAGTATACAAGTCGCTCAGCTTTACTATCTTTTGCCTTTTTTATTTCAGTTTTTTGAGTAAGTTTATTATTTTTGCACGGAACCCGTGAGGGGGAAGAGTGAAGACCATTTATAATTTACTTTGTGTTGGTGTTTGTGCGCTCTCTCTCTCTCCATGCGGCAAACATCCCGTGAGTGCCGCATCTCCTTCCCAGGGGAGTGGTGTGTGACAGCGATGTCAATATGTAATATCAATCAATATTATGGTAACAGCCATCTTTTTTTCAAAACAAGTATATGCTGCACATACAGACAGCAAAACTTCAAAATAAGTGAAGGGCTTATTTGCTGATACAGTAAGACTTGAGATCTGTGTTTGAAACCACTGAAGTATAAGGGAATGCAATTTTAAAGTTACCTCTGCACAGCCAGTGTGGTTATCATGAATGATGTTCCACAGTTTGAAAGATTCTCTGAACACTATTGTACCACAGTGGCTTATTGTATGAGTATCCTCATTAAAACAAATGTTCTCCACATTGTCAATGTCATGACTTTAGACACTTTTAAAGGATGTAATTAAAAACATAATTCTTTTTGACTGTTCTAAAGCAAGACTACACTGTTTTAGGCTGTAAAAACCTGAAAAGCTATATCACAATACTAGGGAGTCCCTTCCATGTGGAGTTTCTGCTATTTTGACCAAACATGGTGTGTGTATCCGTGTGTGTGTGTGTGTGTGTGTTTCCATGGGACTCATGAGCCACAGAGCTAGTACAGTTGAAATGGAAAGACAACATATTATATGTATGTAAATTGATTTCACTGGCTTATGCAACAACCAGAAAGAGTGGGCCACAAAATTGAAATGACAGCAGGAATATGCTGAAATGTGTTTGACCCCCCTCACAAAAGCAGAAAGCTGAACAATTATACCATGAAATGAAATGACATGTGGGGAGACAGTCTGTCTGCATTGCACTGAATTGGATTTGACTGCGTTTATATGTTCAAATTGTGATGAACCTCCAATGACCATTTTTTGAGTTATTGAGCCTCCTATATGGTAAAGAAGGGTATATAACAAGATAACCAGTGAGACCTCCAAAGCAGACCCTTGATAAGCAGTCCTGAAGTGATCTTTTCAGATACATGTGTACACACATTATGTACTATTGCAGTTAAACAGTGTTTTAGTTATTAATATTTGTATGAATTATACCCAAATATGGGTCTAGTTGTATTTAGTTGCATGTTGTGACTTGGAAAAAGCATGAAAGCAAGCCAGCTATCAAAATATTGCGCTCAGGTCTCAAAGGTATATGCACCAACATTGTATGTCAATGCTACTTAGCTAGCAACAGTAGTAACCAGCTAGTTAAATTACAAATAGCAAACTATGGCATAGCTAGCCCACTTTCTTCCCCCCCCCCCCCCCCCCCAATACCCAGGTCACCACACAGATCCCTGCCTGCTTGGCTGATATCTCTGTGTGGATGACTTCCCATCACCTGAAGCTTAACCTTGGCAAGACTGAGCTTCTCTACATCCCTGCTAAGTTCTCTCCGACAGTCGACCTCTCAATGATTGTTGAGGACTTTGTAGTATCCTCCTCCCATACGGCCAAGAATCTTGGGGTGACTCTTGATAACCACCTCACCCTCGCTCTACATCTATCCTTCACTGCCAGAACCTGCAGGTTCTTCCTCTACAATATACGTTATATCCGTCATCTCCTGACAGAGAAAGCCACCCAGCTCCAAGTCCAGGCGCTTGTCATTTCCCGCCTGGATTACTGCAACTCCCTCCTGGCCGGTCTCCCAGCTTGTGCCATCAAGCCCCTCCAGCTGGTCCAGAATTCTGCAGCCCGCCTGACCACCAGTCAGCCCAGGTCGGCTCATGTCACCCCACTCCTCATTGGCCTCTACTGGCTTTCTATTGCCGCACACATCCGCTTCAAGGCCCCTAGTGTTGGCATTTCAGGCTGCTAAGGGGACTGCCCAAATTTACATACAATCTTTAATCGCTCCCTACTCCACAGCAAGACCACTCGGGTCTGCCAGCTCTGGTCGCCTTGTGGTTCCCTCGATACGAGCACCTGGCGGTCAAGCTGCACGTTCACGCCTATTTTCCGTTCTGGTTCCTCAGTGGTGGAATGACTTGCCTACCAGGACAACAGAATCCCTCCCCATATTTTGACTCAGACTAAAAACACACCTTTTCAAACTGTACCTTAGTCCTCCCTCCGGACCCCCCCCCCCCCCCCCCCTTAACCCGTGGAAGAACCTATGCACCTAAGTCACTTTGGATTAAAAGCGTCTGCCAATTGACTAAATGTTAAATGTAAATGTAAACTTGTTTGATTGTGAGTTAATAGTGGGTTCTTGTATGCTACTGTACTGTAACTACAAAGGTTACAGGGTACAATTCCGGGAATTGATGGAAATATAGAGCTACAATTTTTAGACCATGTCATGGAACATGGACCTTGGTTATAACATGGATATAGTTCTTCATTTTTCTGATTTAGATCATTTGAAAATGATTTGAAAGTATTTGTACTTTATTTGCCCCTTAACTCTCACCGGCCCCCGGGGCCCAATATATATTATGAAGTTTGTTAACTTCATGTAGGGAGGGCAGATGGAGCTGTGTGCACGTGAATTCAACCATTCACCACACAGAAAACGTAGTTTGTCCACTTTTTATGATAAAGCTTACAAGAAGTAAGTGCTTGTACCTCTCCCCATCTGGATCTCTCCATTTCCCTTGGGGATACCACACTCACGCCATCACCCAGTGCAAGGAACCTCGGCATGGTGATGGACAGCAGACTGTCCCTCTCCGAAAACATTGCGGCGGTGACCCGGTCATGCAGGTTCTTCCTATACAACAAACGGAGAATCCGCTCCTTTCTCACCCCCTACTCGACCCAGCTCCTGGTCCAAGCGATGGTTCTGTCCCGCCTGGACTACTGCAATTCCCTCTTGGCTGGCCTCCCAGCATCCGCCATCAGACCCCTCCAACTTATCCAGAAGGCAGCAGCTCATCTGGTCTTAAACCTTCCCAAATACTCACACGTCACGCCCCTGCTTACTTCCCTCGCTGGCTGCCTGTCATGGCTCGCATCAAATTCGAAACATTGGTGCTAGCCTTTCAAGCAGTTAAGGGGTCTTCCCCAGCTTACCTCCAAAAAAATCATCAGACCCTACACCCCTGCCAGACCTCTTTGTTCAGCCTCCATAGGCCGCTTGGCACCTCCCCCTCTCCGAACCTCCACCTCATGCTCACGACTACTGTCTGTTCTGGCTCCATGGTGGTGGAATGAACTCCCCGTTGAGGTCAGAACTGTAGAATCTCTCCCCACCTTCAAGCGCAAACTGAAGACGCACCTCTTCAAGCAGCACCTCTCCCCGTCCCTCCCTACCTCCCTGTGAACCTTAATTGTTGTCTTTCTGTGATTTACTTTGTGTATCGGTATTTTTAGTTGGCTAGGTAAGCAGTGTTTGGATAGTTAAGTTTGGTCACTTTTGCTTTGTTGTTTGTTTGTTTATTTGTTTGTTTAAAAAAAAAATTCAAATAGGCCCTGGTCCTTATCTTTGTTGTACAGGAAGCAGTTGAAATTGTACTTCCCTCTAGAGTCTTTCAGCGCTCTTATCCCTGGTTTTGGGTATGCACTTTGTTGTACGTCGCACTGGAAAAGAGCGTCTGCCAAATGCCATTAATGTAATGTAATGTAATGCTTGTGTGTTGTTGGCCTTTACTGGTCCCCATAGCTAGTAGCTAGCATAATCCAATAAAACTAACCCATACAATTTGCTTTATAACAGTACTTGGTCAGTAGAGCGATAATAATGAAAGCATTCTATTATGGTCAACGGCTCTGAAAATTTCAGTCGCACCATCCATAAACAGTGGATTGATTTAAATCTTTAAAAGTTATATATGAGATGCTAGTGCTAACGAGGTTAAGTGCTGGAAGATAGACCCTATACCCTCACATTTGCCACCTGGTGGTGGTTGTGTGAAAAGCAAACCCTAAACCACTATTGATTATGGGCAATCTTGTTACAAATGCAATGCATCTCCTGTTGAAACCTTATTCCCAGCCGGAAAAATTCTTACCACAAAAGTAAACCACCAAATGAAGAGAGGGAACCACTGTATCTAGAAAGCTAGCTTCTCCAAATAAAGACTAATGTTACATCTTGTCAATTAATTTTTGCATAAAAAAGATATCTATGTAGCTAAGAAGAAATACCACACTGAATATTTTTGGTTGTTCTGGTTTCTTGTTTATTCCTCATGGTATATATAGTGATTTTTTCTCTCTCTCTCACACACACAATCTTGTTTTGTAAACATTCTTGCTTTGCAGTTTATCTGTCTTTTTTTATATTACCTTTTTGAAAGGCAACAGCTCTTATATTGCTGGCCCCACATGTTGGGCCCTCATAGTTCATTGATCCATTCAAAGTAAAAGAACATCTCATGCATGGGGAGGCACAAAGCAATTACCCTTTTTCCTGTAACCTTACATCATAAGGGCCTTTTGCAAGGCTGGCTTTGAATGCCATTTTTTCGGCGGATGGATAGTGGATTTAGGCCTCGAAAATATCAAGGAACACTGAAGAAAACAATTCAAATTAAAAATTTTTACAGTTTGTTTATTTAAAGGTGCAATAGGTCATTCTGGACTCCTAACGGTTAAGAGAGGAATTGCAACAATGAACAACCTCAAAACACAGCACTGTTTAGTCTTCCCAATATCTATGAATAAAAAGCATTATTATACAGTTCAGTGTTCTCGTGCACTGTTTTGGAAAGCTGACAGTGACAAATGAGCCTGCTGTCTTTTCGTAGTGTTCCAGTCAGAAAATGTTCACCAAACAGGTGACTTTGTGAAATCCTGACTTTGGTGTGCTACACAGCACTATTTAAGTTTTTTCTTTAGCTAACCAACTATATTGTGAGCAAGTAATTTATTTGGCTACGTAACTAGCTGGCTATATAACTATGATATTATAGTCTACCACGAACAAGGCAACTGTAACTTACAGTTTGGGAGAAATAAAGGTTTAGCTAAACACGGATGATTCGACACTTAAGGTTGGCACCACACCATTGGCTTTGGCAGTTTCAACCAATGAACTTTACTTATTGTACAGCTCTACAATGTTTTGATACAGATTGACGGCCCGACACTTTGAAACCCAAATTTAAAGACTATAAACACAGGCAGAGGGTGAGGCAACATGTCAGTGAGCCTTTTTCAATGATAGGATGGGACTTAATAATGGTCTTGTAACAATGTTTTAACAGGAAAATCTTACTTATTGTACCTTTAACCAATTACGACTAGATTCTGATGAAGCAAAATCTTAACTACGCAATGATATACTCATGTGAGGGGTAATTTTGCAGGTTACCTAATAAACATAGTGGAGTCCTAGAATATACAGAGCTGCAAGAAGCAATTAAGGGGCCCAAGCAAAGTCAAAGTCACAAATATATACAGTATGCAAATTCCAAATTCAAAGGCATATTCCTAATGAGGTGCTTAGTCAGCCGAGCAATTTTCAAATGTCAACAAGGAATCCAAAGTCACACCCACATGTGAATTCACTTTAGAAACTTAGAAACTTTGTTTATATAAAGAAATTTCTGTACATTTTCTAATTCATGGTTCCTGCAAATTTGCCAAACAGTCCAAATATATTTATATTTATTTTCTTTTTCAAAATGGCTATAATTATTCGTAAATCCTAATAATCCTAGGGTACTGGGTCCTTGAAGAAAATGTATTCCGTATGTGACTAAGCTCTATAGTGCCACCTATAGACATTGGCACAGACTCTCAGAAAGTCTGAGAGTTGCCTGTTCGATTCCACCCTGGGTGTGTCGAAGTGTCCATGAACAATACACCTAACCCCCAACTGCTTCTGACGGTCTGTGCCTTGCATGACAGCCAGTCGCTGTTGGTGTGACAGTGTGTGTGGATGGGTGAATGAGAAGCGTTAATTGTACAGAACCTTGGATACACGCGCTATATAAATGCAGGCATTTACCATTTACCTGGAATTGTCCTCAGGATGGAGCTATCAACAGACACATCAAGTTTCATCACACTAAATCAAACCATTTGGGACTCATTAATTTTTTCAAAAGCCATTCCCACATGCAAGATCAATGGCTTACTGTGGCCAATTGCATTTGAGAAACAAACATAATTTCAGTAAATTATGCATCCAATGTCCGTTTGAATTTCATATTTTCAACTGAGAGCTATAGCACCACCAAGTGTCCAGTCAGTGCCAAATTCACTGCTTCTTTAATGCATATGACCTTCGACCACTGTAAAAAGTTATCAGACACATTTTCCAGAAATGAGTGAAACATCAGAAGAGATAACTCCTACAGATACAAAAGAGTTCCAGTAACTTTGCTGCGTGTCCCCCAAATTAGATATTACACAAATTAATAAAGATAAAAACATTAATCAACTGACGTGTTTAGTGGAATTCGAAGGTGTAACTTATAACACACATGCCCGCTACAGTCTGTGACGTCACCCTCTTGAGAAGCAATAGTAAGATTTGTTTCCTGGGTACCGTGGTCTTTAGCTCAGCAGGGTAATCTCTTATGTGCAGTGACTGGCTGGCACCACGATTTAAAACCTGCAGACCTTACCTCTTTACATATGTAAATTAACATCTCAAATGTGGCAATACATTTCTTCTTGTGAATAAGAAGTTACATCTTATCACACATTAGAGACTGCCTTACATTCTTGGACACTTTTAAAAATACCTTTGATGCAAATTCCTTCCCATTTCTGGCACTGAAATTCAAACAGAATTATGGATGCATCCCCATCCTCCTCTTACACCCTCTTACAGCAATTCCTCTCGTTAGTGAGCATACAGCCTGCCATGTTCTGTCTCCCAGTCTACAGAGGCCAATTTGAGCGAGGGACGTTGGCTGTGGTCCCCTCAAGTGTCCACATTTCCACATTTGAAAAATGTATTTCATTTTCTTTTTCTATTAAATTGAGCATAATTAACTTAAACTCTTGTCCTGATGATACAAGTAGACCTGAATCCTTCGTTCCCATACCTCTTTTCTGACAACAGCACTATTTAGCAACAAACCGCTTTCAGTAGATATGGTTCTGTTGAACCGGTGATATATTAGTTAAATGTTTTTTTATTTTATAATGCTTTTCATTTCATTTTTGCTCTCAGTTCAACTGTATTGGGCCAAATGTATTTTTATGTGCGGGACACCATTTCATGCGTTTGAACATAAATCTTCTTGTTATTTTCATTCCTTCATAAGGTACACTTAAGATGTGAGGAGATGGATCTTGTGGACTGACATTGCATGTGGTGCATAGAAGTAAACTATGTGACACAAACTATGAATCTACAGTGGGGTCCAAAAGTCTGGTGGGGGTGGCGGGGGGTTCATGTAATCCTCAATATAAACATAATGTTTTAGGATTTTGAAAAAATGTGAACAAATTAAAGTTACTTCGAAGGTTTGCAAGAACTACTCGAAGACCAAAGAAGAGCAAGGAGTGCTGGACAATCCACAATCACTTCAACACTTGAAGACTGGAAAAAGCCAAGCATTCTGTAATATCACAAGACGCTCTTTGGAATATTGTCAAATTCTTCAAATTGTTTACAGCTAAGAAGCCAATTGTACATACAGTACAATGGTGACAAAGTCAGTAGATATAACTGCTTGGGTCAGGCTGAATTAGCCGACTATGACTGGAAATCTAGATGCTCTCCTCTAGTATATCACGTGGTATACCGTGTGTAAAATAGCCACTGGCTTGGCAATGCATCTGTTGCAAGTATACTCAGTGAGCAATGTATTAGGTAGACCTGTACACCAGCTTGTTAATGCAAATATTGAATCAGCCAATCATATGGCAGCAACTAAATGCCTAAAAGCATGCAGATGTGGTCATGAGGTTCAGCTGTCGTTCAGACCAAATATCAGAATTGGGAAGAAATTTGATCTAAGTGACTTTGACCATGGAATGGTTGTTGGTGCCAGACAAGGTGGGATGAGTATTTCAGAAACTGCTGATCTCCTGTGATTCTTACGCAAAACAGTCTCTAGAGTTTACAGAGAATGGTGAGAAAAGCAAAAAACATCCAGTGAGCAGCAGTTCTGTGGGCAAAAACACGCTGTTAATGAGAGTGGTCATAATGGCCCTTACATTACAACAGTGGTATGCAGAAGAGCATCTCTGAACACACAACGTATCAGACCTCTAAGTGGATAGGCTACAGCAGCAGGAAGACCTAAGAGTCAAAAAAATAAGTCTAATAAATACCTAATAGTGCTCACTGAGTATACATTGGCGCAGCAATCCTGTGACAGAAAAGCATGATAAATCTCATTCCAAAAGATAGAAAAAAGCAGAGGGTGCTTCCCAAAAAAATGATGTCCAAATTTGTGGTACATATATTGTAAGTGGCATTATTTTTTCTCATTCTTTCAGCTCCTGAAAATAGCTTTACTTTGACACTTTACTCTTTTGGCTGATGTTACTACTTTTGTGATGTTAGAGAATTATTGCTGTGGAACACGGATAACTTATCTGAAATTGGGGTGTGTAAAAACTGCAGCTCAGCCACTCTGTGATTTAGGTAGGCGGTGTCTCGAGGGAAATCATTTAGCATCATTCTGAACCTGTTCAGGAGGCAGGCATAATATTTACTACAAAGGGACACATTGTTGGTTGTTTGGACGGGGAAATCCTGTTGGGCTTCTCACTGTAAATCAATATAGACCCTGCATGCATGAAGAAAAATAAATAATAACAAAAATTCTGTGTAGAAAGGAGGCCATTGGAGAGGCCTTTGTTACCCCCTTGACATGGCCTAGAGCCAACCTGACTCTGTAGCAATGTCAGGTCATAGCTATGAATGATAGAAGTTCCTGTCATCCATACCAACTTAACATGCCAATGTTTTAAATGCTTGTGGCATTCTTTGATGTAGCCACCAAGTGTTTTGATGTTAGCAGCACATATTTGGATTTCCAAAGAACATTTGATAAGGTACCACATTACAAACTCATTTTCAAAATGAAGACAGTAGGAATTACAGGAGCCATTTCAGAGTGGGTTCAGAACTGGTTACAGGATAGAACACAAAGACTAGTAGTAGGAGGGACCTCACCTTAGCAGGGTATTGTGGGAAGTGGTGTTCCACAGGGCTGGGACAACTACTCTTCCTCATTTACATAAATTACCTTGACAGAGACATTGAAAGTACTTTAGTTAAATTTGCAGATGATACAAAACTACGACAACCTTGTCAGACCACACTTAGAGTAGTGTGTGCAGTTCTGGGGACTGCATTATAAGAAAGATATAGAGATACTGGAAAAGGTTCAGAGAAGGGCAACCAGATTGATTCCATGTATAAAAAAATCTAATTTATGAGGAAAGCCTGCAGATGGTTCATCTCTTTTGGTCACAATCTGTAGACATGTAGTGGATGCGGAAACACTGGGGGTTTTCAAGACCAGGTTTGATACGGTGCTAGATACTATTTAGCTTTAAGCAAACTACAGTAAATCCTCAAATTGTGTCTGGGATTCTATTTGAAGCCGGGCCTCGGATAATAGCCGGGGGCGTGGTCGATTCAGACAAATAAAGGCCGGCCCCCAAATACAAGCCGGGGTAATATTGCCTACCAGTAGGGCTATCAGTCCATGAGCACGAGAAGACATTGCTTCGATTTAACTCAATAAAATAAAAGAGCTCTTCTTAATATTTTATATTGTTGGTTGGTTTAATACTGTTGCCAATGAAAAGTCGTTGTCCTACACCATGGTCACCAACACATTGCTCTCAAGCTACCAGTCGCTTGCTGCCCCTTTCTGAGTAGCTTGCCAAAGGCTGAAGCAGTATACATTTAAACACAATTGTTGCCGCGAGGCATTCCAGCCTACGAATTTAATAAAAAAGTAAATCAGGCAAAATTAACTCAATTTAGGCTACTTGGCTATGCAATAAGGTTTCCATGTATTTACTGCACAGCGCACGTTCAATGAAAATCGAATGAAACTCTTTCAACTACATAAAACTTAACAGTGAACCATCAAATACCCCCCAGATTTCAGTGCCCATCAGTCCCAACATTTAGCAATAGAATCAAACAGTCCAAAAGTAAATTAAATCCCAAACCAAAGCAAAAATCTTTTGATAGCCTACCGGTATGCTGCTCCAAACGAAACGCATGTCTCACAATAAAATGCACTTTAGGAAAAAAATATCCTTAACTTGCTGTTATCTACGCTAATTTGTTATTGTTCATGAAGGCGTGTCTGGCAAGTTGTTATTTTATGGATTCTGGACTTGCATGTGATTTATTGTGTTTGAGAATATTTGCAATAAACTAAGTCTGTTAAGACTGACACTTTGACTTACCAAACGGTGTTTCCTGATTAGCCTACACTAATTGATTTCTGAACGGTTACAGGAAGTGTTGAACAGTGTTGGCCCACTTTAAATGTAGCCTTTTACTTTATTTCTAAGAATATAATTCTACAATAGAAGCCTAATAAGAAATAAAGGCCTGCCTCGAATACAAGCCTGCCCCAAATAAAGGCCGGTGCTTTGTGCAGCCTAAGTAAATAAAAGACCCCGGACACAATTTGAGGATTTACGGTAAGCAGTATGTACACATTAGTGGTAGACGAGCATTGCTGGGCTGAATGGCCTGTTCTCGCCATTATGTTATCTTAAATGTGTCCATGTGATTAAATGTCATTGAGGATAATATTATATAGTGCTATTTGTCATTTGTATCTGTTTTTGTGAGTTAGAGGTACCTTTGGCTTCTTTGAAGTAAATAGATTGGCAAGATGGTCCCCACTAAAATACCAGGGTCCAGCAAGGATTCAAGCATATGTGTTTTGCTTTTTGGCAAATGTAGTCATGCTTTAATGCTACTTCCAAAATAAATGATCTAATTTACATGGAAGAGATACTCACTGTCAAGGGAAAGAAGAAGCTTTAGAGGGAAAATTGAATGTCATTGCGGATATTATTTTATGCTATTCCTCATCATCTTCCTAGGCAAGCTGGTGATGCAAGTCCGATTACTTACACGCACGGATGCTTTGCACGCAATCATGTCTGTTCACAAACACAGAGGTGTGGAGCCTACGTGGATAAATACACACCATGCCTCAGCGTGGCCAAAGAAACCAGGAGGGATCTGTCTTCTAGCATTGTGGAGATGAAACCATCAATCACAGCTGTTGACTGAGGCCTACGGATGATGATGAACCTGAGTCAGACCCTCCGGCTGGCTGATGCACTAAATCACTCCCCCAGGCCAGAAACGTCTCACGCCGGCTACTGCAATAGATTTTTTGGCAGTGGTGCCAGATGTGGTCCACGCTGTTTCCTCTATATTTGGTTTCTTCAGATTATCGACTTATTCCTTATTTCAAAGGGCATTCAGAGTCTGTTGTTTTGCTTTCCAAGTAGGTCATGATCAGATCATCCCCAAAAATCACTAATGGAGGTCACATTCGACATTTGTTTGTCTGTTGGTTTGTGCTCATGCTTAGCTGCAATTGCTAGTCAATTCATCAAGGGCACTATGCTAGAATGCTTCTGTGGAGAATAGACGGCAAAGGAAATTATATAACAGGGAAGGACAGACGTACTACATGTAATATGCACTTACCTGGTGTAACAGGTTACCAGTTACGGATTACTAAACACCCTAACGAGCAAATAGGCTATGTTAATGTGCATTCCGGTATCTGGTTTGCTAACGCGCGTATTAATAATTTCTGGGGGCCTATAAATAACCTGCAACAACCAGGTACAAGGAAATGCCTTACCTGTTGGGGTTCTTGTTCTTCCCTGCTTGTGTGCAGGTTCCTGTCTGGCTTCAAGGTATGTTGCAGTTTGCTCTGCCACGTAATGTTCCATGTAAGCCTGATGAAAATTGTTATTGTAGGTCACCATCGACGAAGTGGTGGAGCTTGAGGCTCTGCACGTACATAGCCTGTTGAGGTATTTATTTTGATCTTTTAATCATTTAGCTTCCGAGGTAATGTCATGGTTAAAATGCGCGCCAATATCGCGTTAACAAGAATGCCACATTACATGTGCACTAACAAATGTTTTTCTGCCATTATAGGACATTGCTAGCTGCTGTTTTGCAGACATTAATAATTCGCGTTTATCCCGTAGGCTCATTAAAGAGCAAAGGAATGTGGATAGCGTGGTGACAGTTCTATTAATACGCCGGTAACTGGCTACGTGGAGCATTGGTGTTTTTAAACTGTGTTATACCCACCTTTCCCTGGGGCTCCGTATTTATTTATATTTTTAATATATCCTTGCTATGGACAAACCAACTGTCGATCGAGTTGGGGCTTTGGGGGCGTTGCATTACGTGGTTTGGGATCTGGTTTGGCGTGGAGGCCGCTAAGGCGCCGTCGGAAGTGGGACCGTTCTTTTTACTGCATGTTATAGCGTGCGTGTAGAAGTAGAATATTTGATTCACCGTGTCCGTATCTCACCGATTTGCAGTGCGTGTGTGTGTATGTCTGCTGGCACCTTCACGAGTGAGTGACCTTTCGGTTCCACCCAATCCTTCACCCTCCACGGACCCGTACCCGCACACATCCAGTAGCGCCCCCTAGCAGCGGGGAAGACCTACCGGCTAATTTTATAAGTTTGGGGATCCTGTAGGTTTTTGTGTAGGTTTTTCTATTGTGTTTTTATGATTGTAACGAATAAACTCTGTTTTCATTATTGAATCCACGTCTCTGCTTGTTAATTTAGTTGAACCTACCTATGTGGGGGTTGAAGTATTTCCTTGGGCGTAATTTCCAAGGTGGTGTAATCGAGTGGTGTTATGCCAGGTCACACTTGAAAGGTACATCAACACAATATTTCATGTCTGAGTTTTTGCTGTTGTACTTCTATTGACAAAGATACATTTGACAAAGGAAATGAATTTAATTGGAACAGGTGCTCTCTACAAAGGCATGTTGAGACATACCTTGACTAGGCCTATTATGTGACTAAGCCTACAGCACTAAAGAACACTACAGATTTCATCCTTGCAGGGGCAGAGTGGGTTTAAATGGGTCAGGGTTCCATGGATAACCACTGCATTAACTCCACATAGTGATATTCCAGTCTTCCTGTTTTTGTTGTGTGAAATGCATGTCTCCTGTAATCCTTATAGACGTCCTTTAATTGGTTTACAATGGGTTTGCAGAATTGTGGAAAAATGTACTAGAGGAGTATAGCCACTTTAGCTACTTTCTGCACAACAAACCAGTGTGCCTTGCTGGGAGTTTTGGCTTACAACCATGACTCCAGAAGCACTATTTGTGATTCTAATTTCAGGACAAAAAAAATAGGGACAACACAGGATAAGACAATTAAATTCACTGTCTATTGACTGAAGAGTGAAATTATACAGAATATCAATGTTGTCTTTAGATCTGGCTCCATGTATGGGCTTGCTTGACATATCGACACAAATGGTCACAAATAATACAGGTCGGCATTTAGTGAACTTACAGTACAAGCAGAAGCAATTTTTTTCCTTCATAAACAGTTGGGTGAGTCCAGCTGACTATAATTACAAAACATATGTGAATTGAAAAATGTAACACTTCTATTTATTTCCACATAGCCATGGTGTTTGATTTCCCCATGGACTGACATCTGGTGGAGTGAACCAGTAGACCTGCAGGCAGGCCAGGATGAGCCAGGAAAGGAGGAAGAAGAGGAGGAGGAATGCTAATGCAGAGAGAAATGAACACTATTCTACTCCATTTGGGGAGAGAAAAATTGGGCAGTTTAATGCTTTGGAAGCCAACACGTTTGCAAAACATTTTAACAAATGTCAACTGAAAATGCTTCCATTATAAACTCTTCTGCTAGTGAATGCCATCTTGGAGGATTTCAAAATGAAGTGAAATAGCTGGAATGTCAGTGAATAGTGCCCCTTTGAGAAGGTAGGACTGCTATGGAAACAGAGAGCACTGATGAGGAAGAATGATTGAGAGGCTCCAGTTGCATCAGCTAATGAGCTTTCATTCCAGGTCTGGTGTCAGCGGACGACCTGGCCTCCCTCTTTCCTGTGCCCGCTCATCTTAATTACACACAGGCGGCAAAGCAAAAAGCCAACTCTCTGCATGCTAACTGCTAATCACAGAGACATTCCTGGTCAACGGAGGGCTGCTTTTGCACTCAGGGTGGTGCAACCTCTCATTTCGGAGGTAATCATCGTGAGACAATATATGTGTCCTCACCACCCCCGTATGCATTCCATATTCATCTTCAGCATCGATATTCCCTCTCAGAAGCGGAAGCTCTGCATGTGCAAAGTCATCAATTATGCCCTGGGAGAATAGCGCAGGTCTGTGGCCTGCTCCCGGTGGGCCGCTGGATGTACACATTAATGCTGTGCGTATCCGCAGGCCCGTCAACATTGACTTATGGCCCCCGAGAACTGTGTAGAACATCGTTTCAGGGCGGCGATAGCAAACTGATGGGAGTTTAATTGCACAAGTCTTTAATTTAGTGAGTGTTTCTGGGGGGCTGTCGCCTCCCTGAAGATCTGTTATCAGAAGGAGGTCCTCTGAGACGGGGCCTCGCCTTCATCTCTGTGTGCTATCGATCGGAGAGGAGGCGAGTGTAGATGCTGTAATTTTTACCATTTTGAATCAATGCTCATACACCCCTCCACTCATTCCACAACAATGTGCTGTGATAGAAAAATAGAGCTGAAAAAAGGCACCAAGCTTCACACATTTCAGACTGGACAAAAACAAATAGCCAGCCAAAATATTGAGTATAGACCTTAATAATGGTAGTAGCCATTTTACAGACCAGAATACTGAACTTCATGTACAGTAAACTCCAGGAACTAGCCTCAGTGGGACCAGAGGAGACAAATATATTACTGTGGCAGCTGACACAATTTCAAAATATGAATATGTAAAAATGAATTAATTAAACAACCCCCCCCCCCCCCCCCAATTGTATCCCTTGTATTCACAGCATGATAGAAAATAGACATAGAAAATCAATGGCATATGGCATGGGAGGTCCAGTGGTATGCATGCACTGTTAATGTACTGTACTCATGTGGTTGGCACTTCACCAAGCTGCCACTCTCCATTATAAATTTGCATTAACATTTAAATGATTGCATCGGATGATCTCTTATGTTGGTAAGGCTGGGGGGGGGGGGGGGGGGGGGTGTTTACTGTATAGTTTTTTAAGATAATCAAAAACTACGAGCTTCATGGGCTGCTTTATATCACCCAAGCCGAACAACTGCCATATTCGGGGCCATGATTGGGTGGACTGTGTCAGCTGTTTTTTTCCCGTTCAATTCATAAAATATATGTATATATGTCTGTTTATATACAAGTGTGGTGGGTGGTTTGTATTTAAAATGTCAGTCTCTGGTCTTATAATGCAAACACTGGCTCCACTTATTTGTTTTCAGTATCAAAACAAATTATAAAAAATACTGCCAATAACTGAAATGAATCTTTAAAAAGAACACATCATGTTAGCTCAATGTATTATCTTTGAAGTGGAATGTTTTCCATCTACTTTATAATAAATGTGTTTATGAACAGTTATTTATTTTGCAATTTAAGCAATTATTAGACAAAATAGCCTCGATGCAGCAATTACAGAAGCATCATTATTTCCTTCATTGGAGTTTTGTCCCACGGAAAATGGCTTGATACCATGTGAATTCATAATAACCACACATTAGACGTTTGTTTTACTGTGACAAAAAGTTATTTGAAAGTAATATACCTTCATGAAGTAATTTCACATTTATATCAGCACGTAACCAGAAGTAACCAAGCATTTTTTTTTTTACAATATTTCTCTGCGCCAATGGTAGCTTTTTAGTGTGCCAAAGTTAGATTCTGGAGTCATATTTCTTCCCCTGGGAATGTGAACATAACAATATCAAGAGAGTGACCAATGCCTTTCAGCATAGGATATTTGATGCCAAATCCGGTAAAAACATGATGTTTATAAGGTTTGTGCTTCTTCAATGATGTTAACTGTGTAATTCAAGGTGCCTTAGTACTTGCATATCCAATGGCAAGGGGCAATAAAAAAGATGGCAACTTATTTTGGAGACTATGGCTATAATTTAGTTCTCAGATAGGGTGAAGTGAAAGAATATGTGCATAAATTGAAAGAAAATTGTTACTTTGTACTTGAAAGGCAATGTCTGTCTCTTTGTTCTTCTGGAGGCTCTGAAGACAAGATGTGTTGCTTTTTGCCTCCTGTTTGAAGTTAATTGTAAATGAAATCTGGAAGTGACTTTGAGCTCTGGCTCTGTACTGGCAAGCATGGAATAATCACCCTGATTGGTGTGAAAGCAAAACAACCACGGAAACACCTCTGGATCCATGACCATTGTACTATATGTCACACAGCAGAATCTCTCAAAGGCTTTGTATCCTTTTTGATATTACAGTGCCTATACAATGTCCTAACCAGGAATCAGTCCAGCTTCTGTTCTGTCACACTGAAATTAGATAAACCCACATGTACTGTGGCATGAGAGTATCTCAGAGTCCAATACAGTTGACATTCTTTGTATTAATAAGGTTTTTATTTTCTGGAAAAATAAAATCAACCAACGACTACACCAAGGAATTAAATAAACTCTCATGATTGAAAAAGGCTCTGCTTCATACAAGCAAATATAGCCATGGGCTGAAGTGACTAGGCTAAGTGAATATTTTAATTGATTATTTTCCTACTCTCCTGGCAGTTAGAAATAGATGTACATAATTGAATGGTGTGCAACAGAAACCAATTATCTTGAAAATGCTCCATGTGCCAGTTCTATTACATTTTGTAATCATTCTGCATTCAAAAACACATATAGATAGCAACGGTGAACCACAGAGGACTTAGAATGCTTCTCTGGGGCTTTTCCTGAATTCATTTCCTCAAGTATGTTCTGAATTAATGAAAAGAACAAATGAAAATGTCCATTGTCATTTTTTTTTTATTGAATATGTTTTCAATATAGAAAAGACTAAAACTCAGGCAGTGAAGTGACATTCTAGAAAGGTACACTTTCATGAAAAGGACACGTATGTGCAGTTCACTTACACTGACAATTTAGAGTCTCCTCTCAGCCTAACCTGCATATCCTACTGCATGAGGAAACCAGAGTACCCAGAGAAAACCCACGTCAACACTGGGATAAAATGCAAACTCCACACAGAAAACCCACATGGGACCACATGCAATCCACTGCACCACTGTGTCGCCCTGTTTAATTATGCAATAGAAAAACAATCCACCCATCTATGGATTTTAAAGGCTTGATAGGGTTTGAACTACCCCATGTAATGCTCCTGTCTTATATTTTGAAAATTAAAATGTAAAGGAGGGTTTTCATTATTATTAGAATTTTGTCAGAGTAGATGCATGACAACATGGATGTGAAAGGTTTGTGTCATTTATGGTATGGAAAATGGGCTTTGCATTCAAATTGGCAAAATGATTTGAATTGTGTCATGACCTTTTCGCATATCGCCTGAAAGCTAAATGCAATTGTCGATTTGCATTTTCATTTGAAAGATTATTCTTACATAATAAACATGATCACACAACAAAGTATGATCACACAACAAATCTTTGTTCATGTTTGTTATGTACGGTACTGAGGACACAAAAGCAGACCAACGGATAATCCAAAAATGTAGGTTATTCAGTCCAAGTTCAGAGCCAGGACATAACCAGACAGTACCCAAATCAAAAAGCAAAAGAATGGTCGAAAAAACAAGCAAGGGTCGAAATCCAGGAGGTCAGAAAAACTGAGGCACAAAAAGGGCTGAGGTAAAAATCTAAGTCGAAGACATAGCAAAAATAATCAAAACCAAATAAACAGATAGGCAACCAAAACAAGAGGGCAAGGCAAACCTAGAAATCAAATCAAAAGGGTGTCGTAAGGAATCTTGATAAACAGGCGTACTTGAATCTTGGCACTGAATACGACAAACGCTCGGACAATGAACACTGCGGAGACAGAGGTTTAAATACATGAGGGAAGGTGACAATCTAGGCAGGGCTCAGGAGAAAGGTGGGCTAAACAAATAGACAACAAGTAAGAAACATAATGGGGTAATGATACAATAACAGGGGGAAACGAAAATGCGGACTGGATGCACATAAACACACGTAAAATATACGGCTCTGGATTAGGGAGTAGACATTTGCAAAGAGTGAAGGTGTAGTGATAGTTAGAGACAGATGCGAACACTTCGCTGAAACTAAGCAAGTAATCAGGGATAGCATAGGAAGGCGGAGTTATAGAACAGCGTGGAAGACTATGAGTTAGTCAGTTAGTTACGTGATTAAATCTAAACTACCCAATTAAAGTGACTGTTAGTTTGTTAGTTAGACAGACAGTAAGTGTATTAATAGGATTAGAACTGTACAATATCTAAATTAGTAGTAGTTAGTATTGTTGGGAGACAGACGAATTTGTGTATTGGACCACTTCACATATGATAATGACCGCTATCAGTTTCAAGGTTCCCCCTCTGGGGATTTTCCACTGGACTCCAGGGGGGAGCGGGGCAAGGCCTCTCAACCATTAAGGATTTGAATGGCCCAATCCGAGGTGCTCGGGATAGGCACAATTCCTTACCACCAATCAGAAGTTACACTTGGATTTGTAGACATATTTGAATATATGCAAATGTAATCCTTTAAAACATCCCAAACACCATTGCTCTTTGGAACATTTTCCTGATTTTAATAAACTTTCCTGTTTTCTAATGACGAACATCGGATCTGCTTCTTCCTGTGACAACGGTCATCTTACTGGTTCCTGGTAAAACTTTGTTTTACTAACAGTATGAATAGTGGTTTACAACATTGAACTACTGAGAGATGCAGGAAGTAAGGAATGCAAGACTGGAAGAAAGGTTGAAAATCCGGAAACTACCGAAACCATCCGAATAGTGAAGCACACAGACTCGGGCTCAGATTCAGACACAGACATAACAGGGGATCACAAAAGTAATAACTGAAATGCAAGATAATGAATAAATAACAAGAATAAACATGAATAAAACTAAAACAAACAGAACAAACTCAGGAACATTACAATGTTACTACCACTTGCTGGTAGAATTTAGGAAATTGTGTTATTACTGTTTTTTTAAAACAAAATTTTCAAATGTAATGTTCTGGGAACATACTGTACCATTTTGTGTCACAAGATAACAGCTAAGTATTGATTTCTCTGAATTAAACCTGTCCGAATAAAGGCCTGTTTTTTAATAAAATAAACAGCATTTTAGCTATTTCACAAGTTGCACGCTGTCAGCATTTGGTTGTCATCAAGTAAAGGTCTCACCAAGTTACTGTAGCTAAGCAATTGCAGTATCGGTTCAGTAATTTCAAGAGAAACAGGTTTTCTGATTGGAAATGTTAGGCCATTAATCGGCATTTCAAGAAATCTAGGAGAAACCTCCCAGCAATGAGAATTTAGAGAAGTTAAGTTTTTGTCTTCTGGATTTTAGCCAATTACTTTGGAGATGTTGCTATTACACCGAAGCTGTTTACTCTGTTTCTGTTGATGTAATGTTGATATATTTGTGTATTCTCTGTTGGAGAAATTCTGGACAAGATGAAAGCATTGGTTATAAAGAGATTAGGGTAAGGTTGAAATCATCTAAGAAAGATGGAAACATATGCTAACCAACTCTTCACAATTATGATTAGCTGCTTCATCAGACTTGGCAAATGTGGGGGTAGTCTATGTTCAAAATGCATTCTTTAAACATAAAAGGATATTCCTCCCAGCATTGCAGTGCATGAGTCAGTTCCTGGTGCCGGATTCTTGTTGTTAATGAGCTTTGTGTGTTAGGTTAAAATTATAGTTTATAAACAATAATCTTATTAGGGTTTTATGATAATTTAATTGCTGTGAAACAAACAATGTAATTTCCCTGCAGTTAATAGTCAGTATCAGACTTGTGTGGATGCTTTGTTTTCAATAATCAGCTGTAATGCTCAGTGAAATCTGCTGGAAAATGTTTGACCACATGGTAGCTTTCAATACAAGATATTACACAGTATATTAGGTTCCATACTTAAGACATTTCTAGGTAACAAGCAACATTAAAAGCACCAATGGACTTGGGCTGTCATAACAATGTACTAAGCAAAGGCTCATCACATACTATACATTTAAACACAGAATACATTTGTGGACATACCACTGATATTATTCCTAATGGGAACATGAATAATGTTTTGAAGTAAACACCTCGTATAATATCAAATGTCAATATTAAGCTGGCCAACTAATAATTATCAAGTCACCGCCAAAATGGCAGTAACTTTTTGGTTTCAAAATAAAGCAGCTCCAACTGTAATTAAAATATTAATATAGAGTTTGAAAGAATATGCATATATTCTGTTGAATGAATCAAAAAAAAAATACAGTGACATATGTTGTCGTGAGCCACGGACCCCTTGCCGAGCTCAGACCTCACGTTCCCACGAGCAGTACCTCACCATGAGGTGTCTCAGGGACGAACTCAAGTACTCCGAACGTTCTGGAGCCCTGGTAAGTTCTACTGAACTTCCAGCCCAGTCTCGAAGTGAAGGGTGTGATGCAAATCTGGTATACGATGTCCTGTATTCAATGTATTCCTCTAAAAGAATCTTTATCACATATGATTATAGTAAGATATACTTTATTATAATCAATCAAAAGAATAGAGTTATACAGATTACAGGATATATATCATCTTTCAGTTTGCTGATCACATGCAAGTTACATATACCCCTTTAGCTCTTTCTAATTTACCTTTCCACCATGATGTTAAAATTCAAGGTACACCCCTCAAATACCCATCCTCTTCTTTGGCCTTTACCTTATCTTATGGCTCCCCCTTCACAGAGATAAAAGCTACTGAACTTCCATTAATACAATGGGTACGAACACCCCTAAAGTCTATTACTTATTTATATCGTATATAGTATCTTTCTAAAAAATAAAAGACATAAAAATGAAAGGAAACTTATAACGTTGAGCTTCTATGTACTACTTTTCCTACTTTTACAAGTAATATAGATTATAATTACCACCCATGCCCTAAATATAGCCATCTCGTTTTCTGCGGTATTTGATCCCTCCTCCTTGCTGTTGATGAGCTCTTTGAACAGCTGCATTGGTTTGGGAATCTGGGGCAGGATCAGGACCCAGACTTTTGAAAGACATGACTTTGCACTTCGTACTTCTCCTGCCTGTTGTATGGGATGTGCACTGGTATGTCTTCGAACACGTCAGGGGTTTTGCAGTGCAGCCGCAGCATATGCCTCTCCTCACTGACACTGAGGTTAGGGGGGGAGGCTTCAGGTTCTTGCGTGGGTCCAGCAGGAAGGTGTTCTGTAGCGTGGAGGAACCCCGCATCCCGTCTGTTGGCCTCCAGGTGCAGTTCACGGCTCCAAGCATGTCGTAAAAGCCCTTTAACTCTTTCACCAGCTTTTCTGTATGATGAGGGATGCGCATGAACACCTCTTCGACATCAGTCCCACTGCCACAACTCTTGGGCTGAGTCCGCACCGCGTACGTCACTCCTCCCTCCATATCCATATCCTGGAGTGGCGCGCAGAGGGAGCGCGCCACTCCAGCTTGACTACAGCTGGCCTGCGTTGCTCTCTCTTCAACAGCCCATAGATATCTTCTGAAGCAAAATTCTAAGATGCTATCCTAAGGTCTAAAAGCTTATTCCTTATATATCCTTTTTCCATATAAGAGTGTACCTTTTTTGATAAGAAATGTCCCCAATATATTGAGTGGGAAGACATTTATCTCTTATGCAACTTTTTAATGACCATATTCATCACTTCTGTTTGTCCTTTTCTCATACCTCAAAAGAAATTTCCCCAATACTTTATCTCATGTGCCCCTCCGTTTGGGAGTTTCCACCATCTCAATATACGAGTGGAAAAACACTAACATTTTTGTATTTTTTAAAGGAATCTATTCATCACTGGTGTCTGTTTCAATTTCATAGTCTCTCCTTGACTTCCTCCACACCTTGACCTCATGCAAGCCAGAAGTTAGTGCCTGCCACCATCTCAATACACTCTTCAGGTGCCCCTTTTTGTGGCCCCTTAAGGGATCTACAAAAGAAATCCAGCTAATAGCTGAGTGTAATTCATCATTTAACCCCTCCACTGTTAGTCCTTTGAATCTATCCGATAAATTATTTGTGCTATAATCAGGAAGGCCCTTGAAGCCTCTTAATCTTCTTTCGGTATTGACATCTCTTCCGTTTTCCTTATCTCTCCTACATTTTTCCATCTCCTCATACTCTTTGATCTCCCAATTATCTTCATTGTTTTCCTCATCCTGTTGCTTTAACCAGGCCTTGTGCTCCTCCCCTGTAGGAGCAAGCCCACACGTGTCAACTAAGTATGTTATCACATCTACCGTTTCCTTGAACGCCAAACTCCCTGGGTCACCAATTACCTGTTCAGCATGTTGAGCATCTTCCACGGTCATGCTAGAACACATTCTACGCATGGCCTCAGTCAGACCTTTAGCCTTGCTCTCTAAAACCCTAAATCTAAGTCCTCTGACTCCTCAGTGTCCATAAACGGTTGTACATTTATCTTGAACCACATATTTTTCCTCTTACGGGCGTTCTTGCTACCACCTCGATGGCGTGTGCGAGGGGTTAACAATGCATTCCTTCCTAACCCATCCCCCGTCAATCTCTCATCAGGGGGGCCTAGGGCCGGGTCCTCGACAATGTACAGTATCGTTTTTGGCAAAATTGATTACTATCTTAATACAATGTTTCAACATTGTTCTTTACCATATAATACATGAAGCTGTTTGATAATATGTATGTTTCTAAATAATCTTCATCATGAAACCTTTTATGATGTTTGTCGATGTTGCCATTTATATCCACAACACTTTGGGCAAAGTTTCACTGCTGAATGTATGATTTTATGGCGTCACAGGATTCTGTCATCCCAATGGCTAGTTGCAGTAGAGTACAGTTTTTCACCATGTCTCAGCAATTTGTTTTATTTGCTTTGAACGGAAAATGTGTGTCTCCGGGAGAGGTGGTCATGCAGTGGTGTGCGTTTCCAGTGCTTCTCCTGACATGGCTCTCCTCCTGCATGGGAGACGGCAGCATGCAACACACAAGCACAAAAACACTGGGATGTAACGGTCCTCCATTTCTTATTTCTGCCTTTTATTGCTGCATCTTTTGGCTAGGTATATATTTCACAACAGTAGCGATTTTCCTTTTATTTCTTCATGAAGCATTGCCTATGTTGCGAACCATGGAGAATCACACTCACTGGGCTGAGGAATAATCTTGTCAAGGGCCTGTGAGTGCTCTTTTCTGAGAAAAACCAATTGATTTCTGTGAATAACTCCCAAATGACACCCTGTGGGAGCAAACATCTCTACTGAAGGTTAGCTCATAATATCTGAGCCATGTCAGTGGACCATATTTAGAAGCAATTTTGTGTAAGACTGCAATAGTGCTGGGCTGAGGTAGGCTGTGTTTGGCAGAACTGCAGTGCTCTTTCTTGTTGAACTATGACCTTTATGTTGCGTGGGTTGGTGAGATTCAATCCGCGTATGCATGCAGTAGGCACAGATTGGTGTGATTTGCTTGGAAAAAGGACATAAAAGTAATATCAATAACAGCAGCTTGCTAATTATTTTCCTCTGACAGCCATTCGAGGTTTTTCTAACTATTGACATGAAGCTAACTCGTCCAGTAGTCCATGTGTAATTATATAATTGTAATAACATGGTTTACTTGAATTAGTTGAATTAATTCAAAATACATGTTTATGGAATGTGGCGTGTTAAGTTTCTTTGCAGCAAATCACTGAAAATGTAATTGTAATAATTGGTTATTATTGATACATTTTGATTATTATCATTATTACAAAATAGAGAGTGTGTGCTTTGTGTATTTGAGTACTTTTTATGTTCAAAACATTTTGAGTAAAACAAGATTGAATACATTTTTTAAACTTTTTTTTACATTTTCATATGAATTAATTTTGAGCACCTCTGGGTGATTTGAATGTACTGACATTGTGCTCTGCTATGATAAGACTATATGTCCCTGGAGTGCAACAGTGCCCCCTTCAGTTTCAAATGAAATCTGTGGTCTTACAGCTAACAGTTACAAGCTGAAAAATGAGACAAACAAGCAATTTCTTCCTCTTGACCACATAAACGGTCTTTCTTGAAACTTTCTTAGTCGAGTAAATGTGTCGCTGGATGAAAAATCGCACCTCTTTTGACTGTCATTATAACGGTTTGGTGCAATTTGTGTCTTTGTCTGTTGAACAACGTTTTACATAATGCTCCTCGTAATGGGAGGCAGCACTTTGGGATGTGTTAACTTGGATTGTCTGTGACCTCTTTGAAACCTCACAATTTTTATCAGCAGAATGATCTGTACAGGCAATGTCAGCTTATGGTATTAGTAAAAGTAATCACAACCTATTTCGTCTATTTCCTTTAGCACTTTCGGCAGCTTTTACAGCGGTAGAGATTTTTCCTGCTCTACTCAACACTTCTTCTGCAGACTAAAATACAAGAAAGGAAAAAAGAAAACAAAGCAGTAAATTCCACCAAAAAATGTCAATGCTGCAGTGCTCTAAATTTACGGTACACAAGCTATTTATCAATCATGCTGATATCCTTGGGGTGCCATAACATGATCAAGATGAAAACACAGGTAATGTGCACAACCTGAGGTTTTACCATATTTGTGTAAAAATTGATAGTTCAGACTGTAAAAATGAGTCATGCATTTTAATTAGAAACCTGCTAACGAGTTAAAATAGTGAAGGAGGTGCATGTGCTGCTACAACATAATTGCAGCTGTTCAGGATCAACACTGTGGCACACTTCCATTTGCTTTCCTTTACATGTCTGTTGATGCAAGATTCAACTATGCCCTACATTTGAGATAATAAATCAACATATTCGTAGAGCATTTGATGATGATTTGCCCTTCACAGCCATCTGTGTGAGGTCTTATGAATGCAGAACTGCACGGTTCTAACATTCTTTAGTCTTCTTTCCTCAGTTTCTGATTACTGTGTTTAACATGTGTATACGTATGTATGATCTCTTTAGCACATTAGCAGAATTCTAAATGATAGCAGTTGTCATTGTCAAAGATATATATACACAGATACTATGTATGGTCACAGCACATATTCCCTTAAAATTTCCCAAACATTAGCCTTCATTTTATTTATTTATGCACGTATTATATGTTTCTCTTCCATTGAGGCTTCCATTTTGAGTGAAGCTTTGTAAATCATAATCAATCTGCAATCATATGCAGGGAGCTGCAATGGTCAAAAATCAAGTTAATAAACATATCTGAAGTTAACAAAATAAATGAATAACATTCATTTTTATTGTCAACTTACCTTTTAAAGATTTCAGCTTTGTCCTAGGAACATATTTTCAAAATTATATTAAGCATTGTTTGTCTTTTTGTATAACACATTCTCTAATGCATCTCTGCTTGTGTTATTTGAACAAATGCACTTATTTCTGTTTCTCAACCCTGCTCATAATGCATTAAAGTTTACACAACACTAATAAATATGTCTGTTTATTTTCCCCCTATTAGTCTGGGAATTAATTTTACATAGAACTCTGACTGTATTAATTCTTTATATCCAATTTAAATAAAATACTATTTTTTTACAACATGTATAATGTTATAGCCTTATAACATTGGGCCAACAAACATCAGAGACATGGATGATGAATTTGAAGGCCCAAATGTCTCATCAAGACTAAAGTATCAAAACCTATGAAATATGTGATTAATTATTCATGGTACATACTGTAAATAATGTCCTTAAAAAACAGTTGATCTCCAAAATGTTTCTCACTATTGGAATTGGTGGAATTTTAATTGTACATATACAGTATCTCAAAGCTGTCAAATTGAACAATTGTTTCTATGGAAAGACCACTTTTCAGATTCACTTTGGTCCAGTTCTTCAAGAACTTGGCCATAGTGGAAAAACTATATAATATTCAAATATTGTATTTGAATATGCACCATTATTAAGTAATATGCCATATTTTACAAGAGTTGAGCGCTTCCTCAAAAAAGCATGTGTGGCCTGTTTAAGAAACCCAAGTTAAATGGCAGGTGGCTGACTGGCTAAGGTGCATGATTAGTGGTTCAAGCCGCGGTGCAGCCATGATAAGATCCATGCATCCATGCATGGCCCCAGAGCAGTGCCCTTAGCCCCACACTGCTCTAGTGGGGATTGTCACCTATGTAGTCTATTCAACTGTAAGTCCCCTTGGATAAAGGTGTCAGCTAAATAAATGTAATGACTTGCTAAATTCAATCATTGAATTATACAAAAACAAAATTGCAAGCTTATTTTTCATCGTGAATCAACAGGTCTTTAAAAAGCTGGCTGAAGGTTACCTGCTGTATGCCATTATAAATATAGAGTTGACTTTTTAAATTTGAAATGTATTCTGCACACATCTTATTTGTTTTGTTGTCATCAGAATAAATGTATTGCTTTGTATCTTTGTCAGTATTCGATAGATATATTGATCTTGCCAGATACTGTATGAAATGTGAAATAAACAACCCAATTCCCTGTCAACACTTAAGTTTTAGTATAACAGAATAACAATATGATTGTCCAAGAAATTATAACTTAGTGGTTTTTTTTATATGCTGTCAAGGTTCTTTAAGAAACACGTTCCAACATTTTCATTTATAGATTAAATTGTTAGGTTTTTGAGAAATGGGTGGAAATTACATTTTTGTACCTGTAATTTTAGTATACCTTAGTATACCCACACCTATTCTGAACCATTGCCATTGTGGCTTTCCAGCTCCAGCCAATGTTTACCTCCAGTAATGCAACTCCCTGTGTGACCTAGTAGACATGCATGTTAACACAGTTATCAAAACAAATTATGGAAGCTTTGGTTTGTTTTTAGGGCCTGAGAACTCAGACAACCCTACATTTCCATGATATCCAGTTTCTTGTGGCTCCGAAAGAACAAACTTTGGTAAGAAAATGAATGCAGCATATTCTTGTAGCCAGCTTGTAAATCATAGCAGTTTCCAAGTCATTCCCCACATTTGGCCGATATTCTGCAATCCAATCACTGACTGTGCTGTGCTATCAACTATATACCAGATTCCCTGGAAAACAATTGAACATCTTGTTTGAGCAATTACTAATACTGTATGTACTGTACCTTCTTTTTTTGTTTTCTGTTCTTGTGAAGAACTGAAGCTGAGCATTGGAACAAAAACCTGGCCTCAATGAATCACATTGAGTTGCTTCTCTGGCTTCTTGCTAATTTCAAAATCTGCTGAAGCAAAAATAAGTTCTCATTTATATTTCAGATGGAACTAATAGTCCTTTTTGTGAATTGCACCCTTCAGAGAGATAAAATTTAACTTTAAAATGATTTTAGCGCCACTTTTGACAGAATTTGGAATGAAATGACTGTGCAATGTTTTGAATAGCTGGGATGTATACTGTTGTCTCCACCTACTGAATCTGTTCTGACCATCCTTACAAAGCTTACTCACCACTGCTCACTTATTATTTAGTCAAGTAAGTTTTATCTGACTGCATTAAGGATTGGGTGAATTAGCTGTGCTTAACATGAGTTATTCTAATTCCATTAAATCAAATTAAATATGTACCCAGCAGACCAGATAGATAAGTGGTCCTGCGGCTGTTATCGCCATGATCAATGCACTGCCATGTTCTCCTACTCAAAGTGTCCTCATCAGCCATTTTAGCTATCTGTCATTATGCAGGGCATGACCTGGCTTCTGACCATTGGCTGACCCATGTATACCTCATAGGCTTTGATGTGTTATGTGAAGAACTGCTCAGCATTTCAATCAAAAAACTTGTGTGTGTATGACTGATGCTGGCTTTATCTTTCAGTCCTGTCATCATGTTAAGGGAGGAGTGACTCAATCATTTCCAGCTTAATTTACAGAGTTAGAAGATTGCTCACTTTCTCGGTAGACTCTGTTTTAAACAGACCATTCTAATTTATGCCCTTGTGATTACTGAGGAAACTGAAAGCAATTTTCCTTCCTCTGGAGACAACAAAGTGCTCTACTTCTTAGGAATTTTGTTAAGGGAAATGAATGGTGTGTTCCTTTTAGTGCACACTGAACGTTTTCCTTTGGTTTCCAGAAAATATGTCAGTTTGCAAAGCCATTTACATATCTTATCTGTACTATAACTTATACTTATATAGTATATGTGCAATGAACTTCTATATACTACACAAAGCGATCACTTTATTAGGTAGACCTGTACATCACCGTGTTAATGCAAATATTTAATCAGACAATCATGTGGCAGCAACTAAATAAATAAAAGCATGCATTTGTGGTCAAGAGGTTCAGCTGTTTTTCAGACAAATGTGATCTAAGTGCCATGGAGGGTGGTTTGAGTACCTCAGAACCTGCTGGTCTCCTGGGATTTTCACATAGAGCAGTCTCTAGAGAACGATGCAAAAAAAAAACTAAACATCCAGTGAGCAGAAGTTCTGCAGGCAGAAACTTGTTCTTAATGAGAGAGGTCAGAGGAGAAGGCCCAGACTGGTCGAAGTTGACAGGAAGGTGACAGCAACGCACATAACCACACATTACAACAGTGGTATGCAGAAGAGCATCTCTGAATATACAACGCATCAATAAAGTATATGCCTATTTACCCATTTAAATGTATGTTTGTGTCCAATATGACGTTTCTTTATAATTTGTTTAATACATTTTCTGCTTTAGAATGACGTCACATTTTACTACAGTGAAAAATAAATAAAAACAATAGCTATCTGCTATTTGTAACCGATGGCCCTAAAAAAGAAAAAAAGACCAGATGAATGCATTCCGCTGAATGTCTTCACACAGAACGGCTCTCAGTTCTGTGAATGTGAAGTCTTGTGTTTTCAGAGTGTCTGGCTGGCGTGCAGTCTGGTGAGTGAAGGTATGGCTGGTGCATTTGCCTGGGCAGTGTCTGAAGCAGAGGCAGGCTGCTCCCTGAGCCCATTCAGGCTCCTGGCCTCCCTCTATCTCTGGCTCCCAGTCTGGCTGTGTGGACGGCTGGCTCTGCCGGCCGTGTGTCTAGCTGGATTAATACCGCGCTCAGAGGCCGGCTCCAGCTGGCGTTGAGGCGGGCTCATTGTCTTTGGCTCTCTGGTGCCCCTGCCAGCCCGCCATGCAGCTTTGTAAATGGATACAGCCACAACTGGCCCCCTAGATAGCTATTTCACCCTGGCGCGTACATCAGCGGTTATAGCTGACTGTTGGCGGATGTGGTCCCTCCCACCGCGGCTTTAGCATTTGCAAAACATGAAGTACACATTTCAGGAACTGAACATTTCGTGAAGAACTTCCAGCTTGTATAATCCATTTTGCTTCAATATGAATTGGTTAAGAAATAGATTTATAATTATTTAAATTAAAAGCCCTGCATAGTATATGCAAAGAGAGCTCTCGCCTGTGTGGACCAAATGTGACACTGTGTAGTTTTCTTGTTGACACACATATTTTCTGATCATCATACAAAGTTCAATGTGTCAGGTCTGCTGGTCCTGATACCCACATGTAAAATGGCTGGCACATTTTAGTCAGATGCATACCACTAGATCACAATAGAGCTACTACTGCATTCAAATATAACTGTAGAGTTTAATGATATGAAGGATAATACATATGCAGACATTCCCATATTATGGAAAGTCCACTCATGTTCATGTAATATATTTAGGATGCAACTCAACTGTATCAGTTTTTCAGGAGTGATTGAGACAGCATTACTTTGTATACTGCTCTGAAGTCTCATTGTGTGTGGCTCAATAGATTCCTGAGGAAATGGCAGATTGAATGACAGACAAGCTGCATTTGCAATGTGTTGTTTAGTGTTTAGTTTACTATTTCCATGATACATCCACTTTAACAACACAAATTGGAATCAGGCCTTTGAAATGGTAGGTAAAAAAGCTAACAAGTATAGTGGGCAGGAAGCCAGAGATAAGAACATCAAGAATTTACAAAAATCAAACAAACCGTGGTGCAGTCAGCCATGTTATTTCATTTCAAGACACTCACTGAATAATTGCAAGAACATATGCTTGTAATTTCTTTTCAAAAAAGCCATATTGCTTTATTTTGCTGAGAAATAGACCTTGTTAGAATTTAGACACAGGCATTTTCACAGGTAAATCTCTTCACACTTAAATGTGGGCATTGATTCCCCCGCCCCCCCTTTTTTTGTGAAAGAAAAAAAACCCGATATGTTCACCATACAGGGAAATTGATTTCAGATCACCCGTTGATGTTTTACCTCTGAGATTGTATATCTGAAAGCTGAATTATCAGCGTATCAGATTTATTTTTGATGCAAATACATTTTCCAGAAACTGTATAAAATGTATAAACCAGTCATTCAGTGGGAAACAAGCAGAAATAAAACCCGAAAAACTATTTAATTTGGTAAAGCAGAGCCAAACTCCCTTCTTATTCCGTAGTTCATAACATTTGAAATAATTAATCTATATGGCTCACTTTGGGTACATAGTGAGACCCAAGTAAACAAGGGAGATATTGTCTTATGTTGTATTCAGTGAAAAGAAACGCAGCCTTATTGAAGAAAACACTACCCGAGGATCTGCATTTATTCACAGCAGAAATGGATAACTGTGTTTGACTGGGCTTACTTTGCCTGTAGTCCCTTTCAATTATCGTGGCTTTTCTTTCCCCCACCCCAAAGCTGTGAAATGCTTACAAAGTAATCTTACTCCCTAATGTTTTATTTTCTTTTTTTCTGGGGTGGAGGGTAATGCTAAGAATAGCTCCATTTCAGATTATAGCCATCCAAAATTTGTCACTATTGCAAATCCTTATCTGTCCCCTTTTTTATTTCCGAAAATAGCTCCATAACCCGCCTCTGGCTTTGCTTACACAATACGCTCATGCGTATGTGCTCGCTCAGCAGTGTGCCATAGGGGTTTGGAATCGGAAGGTTATGGGTTTATATCCTTAGCCAGGATTGCTCTGCTATTGTACCCTTGAGGAAGGTACTTAGACATAACTTTAATAATGGTCCAGCTGTAGAAATGGATTATGTGGAATGCTGTATGCACCGTAAGTGCAGGCAGACTGTATGTAAACCTGGGTGAGGACATCTGCTAATCAGTGAAGAAATGTACTGTCCTGTACATGTATGTGTACTGTATGTTTGAGCTCCAGCAATTTCCGTTCATTCAGGTAAATCATATATTATTTTATCGGACAGTGAAAGTTGCAGAAAAGGAACATTTAAAATTCATATTCAACTATAAAATACAAGAACAATGAGCAATAATTTTACTGTGATGAGTGTTACATTTATACAGAAGTAAATACTTGCAGCACTTGTCGGTGTTTCCTGGACTGAAGATTTTTCATGTTAACCGTGATAGCATTGCATTAAGTCTTGTACATCTGCATGGTTCCCCAGATGGAGCTTTCTATTTCTTATTGAGTCTCCTTACCAAGGGCAACCTCACGATGAGTGTGCACAGAAGAGTGCACGAGTGCAGAGAAGATGAAGCAACCCCTGGGTTAGGCCATTAGTAATCTCAGTTTCAGGCTGTGGCTCCCTGCATCCACCTCTGTCTTCCTGTTGAAACATAGCAGTATCACCGAGGGGCTCCGCCCAACCTGCTGGGAAGCAGCAGGCAGTAGAGATGAGGGTGTGAGCTAACATAGCCAATTCACACTCTTTAATTAAGCTTATTTCCTTTCATTCAGTGTGGAGCTGGTTTCTGTGCCAACAACCTTGCGCTGATTGATAAACTTTTGGCGACCAGGAGGGTAATTAAGCCTGCTGCATTTGTTAAGTGCTGAATAATCATGCCAACGCTGATGGACACAAGGAAAGCAAGGGCAGTTAATGGGTGAAGAGATACTTATTTTTTTATCTCACTGCAAGGCGGAGGCTATTCAGTTGTGTTATGATAAAAGCTTCTGAGAATATCATAGCATACGTTTATTTTGCAGGGCCACTACACCTATTATTCTTCGCATTAACCCATAGCAATGCATGCAATGTATACATAACCCAACAGAGTGCACATGAAGGCATTTGTCATTGCATGCGGGTGTTTCATGGTGGACGTTTGGCACAGTGGTCAAGGATTCCTTGATGAGGCTGTGAGATGTTAGCTGGGTTTTACAGGAATAATAGATGCCTTTTTGTTCCCTGTGAGATTTTGCCATAGACATAGAATAGAGGCTAGAGAAAGTTAATTTTCACCTCATAAAAATCCAGCAGAGCTAAGCTGCTCAGCTGGAAAAGAGATAGAAAAAGAGACGTATTGGACCTACACATTGCAACTTACACATTGTAATAGACAAGGTTCTAAGCCACAGATGAGATACTCAAATCTGGCCCTCAAGGTCAGTCGAACCCATGGGCCAGATTTTAGTATTCCTGCTCTAAGCTGTAAACAGTGAAAACTTGTGAAAAAAACCAGCATGATCAGGGACAACAAGAAGTGATTTTTATTAAACAGTGTCCAGGTTAAACTTTTGAATATCACACAGTTTAGCTAGGCAGTTTAGAGTTTAGAATATAATGCTTCATGATTACTAGCCAGTTCATATTCTGATAGTATATGTGTTTCCCTGAGACCCTAAGCTTTTTTTTTTATAAATCATTATCTTTGACTTTTTCCTATTTACCACCAGGGCCCAGGACTGACAGTATTTCAGGCTTAGAGTTTACTTTTTTATAACACAGTAAAATTGAAATATGTTTCCTATTAAAATGTTGCTTGTTAAGTATGATAATAATTCACTGTATTTTGATTTAAGCAGACCTATAAAAATTGACTGCAGAAAGTATCTGTTTTCATATCCTCCAGGCTTGATTATTGAAAAAGTAGCATAATATTTTTGTTACTGTTGGCCAGGATGATCATTTATGTTTTATGGCCTATATCTCACTTTCAATCAAACCATTTTGCTCAGGCATCGAGTAAAAAAGTTCAGTGTTCACTAAAGTGTTCGCATGTATTAAATATTCCATCAGTATACAGCATTTTAAGCAAATCCCTCTGGAATACTCTCTCATTTATAACATTTAAAATGAGAAACTGATTTTGTAAATATTGTATTCACTGTGATGTGAAAAATAAAATATTCATTCATTCATTCATTATCCTAACCTGCTTATCCTGAATAGGGTCACAGGGGGGCTGGAGCCTATCCCAGCATACATTGGGCGAAAGGCAAGAATACATCCTTGACAGGTCGCCAGTCCATCGCAGGGCACACACACCATTCACTCACACACTCATACCTACGGGCAATTTAGACTCTCCAATCAGCCTAACCTGCATGTCTTTGGACTGTGGGAGGAAACCGGAGTTCCCGGAGGAAACCCACACAGACACGGGGAGAACATGCAAACTCCGCACAGAGAGGCCCTGGCCAACGGGGATTCGAACCCAGGACCTCCTTGCTGTGAGGCGG
This sequence comes from Conger conger, assembly GCF_963514075.1. Classification (NCBI taxonomy): domain Eukaryota; kingdom Metazoa; phylum Chordata; class Actinopteri; order Anguilliformes; family Congridae; genus Conger; species Conger conger. The sequence goes on from NC_083770.1 coordinate 26,728,070, forward strand.
CAGTGCTACCCACTGCACCATCCGTGCCGCCTAAAATAAAATATTCCCTCTTTCAATTAGATATGATGACTCATGTAGTTCAAAACCTTTGATAAATCTTGCTTCATGTGACTCATAACACAAACAAATCTTACTATGTTATTATTTATTGAACCAAAATGAAGCCAACATGCCACGTGAAGCTATGTGTGAAAGAATTAGTGCGCCCTTACTACTTTCATGTCAATTAAGATGGCTATAATCAGGTGCTGTTTAACAAGTGCACATATTAGTTTATCATTAGAAGTGCTACCACCTGTATATAAAAGTAGAGCATTCAAACAATATCTGTGGTGATCTCTGAAAAGCAGTTGTTGCCACTCACTAGTCTAGAAAGGGCTATAAAATCACTTCCAAAGAATGAAAACACAGTTGTTCCCAGGAGGGGGCGTCCAGTAAATTCAACCCCAGATCAGACCATATCATGAGAAATTGCATGGTACCCTAAGCTATATCCATGGATCTACAGGCCTTTGTCGACATGATGAAATGGTAGAGTTCATGACTCCACCTCTGGACAAACAAGTCCAAAGTGGAGTTGTTTGGACATAATACACAATGCGATGGTTGACAAAAAACTAAAACTGCATATCTCAGAACTTCATGGCAACCTTTAAATATGCTAGTGGAGGGGTACTGATTAGGATCTTTTTTTCAGCCACAGGTCCTGGGTGCTTCAGAAGCATTGGGTCCACAATGAAGCCCTGTCTATGCCAGCATATTCTTCAGGAAAATGTGAGACCATCTGTCTGACAGCTACAGCTTGGCTGAAAGTGGATCATGCAACAGGACAATTATCCTCAGCATACCACTAAATCCATAGCTGGCTGACTGAGAAAGAAAATCATTATGAGATGTTTTGGTAGGACCTGATGCAAGGTACTGTACAAGACTGATAATCTCAAACAGAAAACAAGTACAGGGTATTGTCGCTAAAGTACGTACAAGCTTCTTTCACAGAAGGTGTGATTAGCCACCATTTCATTCAATATTTTACTTAAAGGGTTAGTGAGTATTCTTTTGAGTCAGGCAACCATGTTCGAAAAGAAACATAATCTCCCTTGCCATTTAAAGTTGGTCCAGCTGGAGCCCACCTAATTAAAGATGACCACTATTTCCTGTTTTTGTTTATGCTTTACAAATGGCCATACTTGAATATGGGTAAAATCATTAATAGATGCAATACATTGAATCAAACTGTTCCTGAAGACAGTTTTGTAATGTTGACTACATTAAGGAAGTACTTTTGCTTAAGCACTAGAAATGAAATGCATGGTTTATGTTTTCTTGTCTCTTAAAACTTGAACTGGTATGACATTCTGCTTTATTTTGCATTACTGTAGGGAACAACATTCTCTTTTATTGTTCTTTTAAATATGGCTGTGGATACTCATAGTATGTTTCTGTTAATGTAAGCTAGCTTCCATGCATCATACAGTTGGATAAATCTCTTTCCTCTGCAGTGAAAATGTGTTGAATAATTTAAGAATGGACTAAAATGATCAAACATTAGCTCTTGGAATGCATGTTATCTAGAAGGGCACCTTTCAAAATATACTTGGATGTTTCATACAGTGATTAACCTTGTGCATTTTGTTTGAACAAATAAATGTGTCTTTCTAGCTCCTGTGGGACTGTGAAGTGACACTTGTATTCTTGAGCGCTGGTTGTTGTCTTCCCTGTGCTCAGTGTGCTGTTTCTGTGAGACAGATTACATCTGAAATGACTCATCAGTGCTGAATGACAGACCATGAGATGGAGAAAGCCTATTGGAGCTATGCAGAACGATGCTCGCTAAGCTTCATTATGCTCTGAAAATTTGGCTTCCCTTGCTCAGTTTCCGCTGCTAGACTTTGAGACTCTTTTTTTGTTGTATGCTCCTTGTGGGAAAATGTGTTAGAATAGATAGCAAAGGAAGTTCTGGGCATGAATGGCACCCATGTGCCAAGCTGATGAGAAACAACAGATAGATCTAAACTGTCTGTAGAGACCAATTTCAAACCCCAATAAATAAACACAGATGTCAGCATAATCTTTATTTAAGTACAGACTATATTTTCATCTGTTCTGTTCCTGTGTTGGCTTATGCAGGTAGTTTGAAAACACTTTGATAAATGAGAATTATCAGACACAGCAGAGACCACTGCACAGGTATGTCTAATCATTTAATTGAACAATACCCCTGCATGTACAGCCTTTCTAACACAGCTGCAGGAGGAGACTTCAGTGACATATACACACAGGACATACAAATACACTCACCGAGCACTTTTTTAGGAATATGTTTACTTTATTACACCCACTTATTAATGTGATTATCTAATCAGCCAATTGTGTACAATCATGTAGATACAGGTCAGGAGCTTCAGTTAGTGTTCACATGAACCATCAGAATAGGGAAGAAATGTGATCTAAGTGACTTTGACTGTGGAATGATTGTTGGTGGCAGGGTGGTTAGAGTATCTCAGAAACTGCTGATCTCCTGGGATTTTCACACACACTAGTCTCTAGAGTTTGCAAAGAATGGTACAAAACAAAAAAACACCTTGTTAATGAGAGACGTCAGAGGAGAATGGCCAGACTGGTCAAAGCTGATAGGAAGGTGACAGTAACGCAACACCTTCCTTGTCAGCTTTGACCCGTCTGGCCATTCTCCTCTGACCTCTCTCATTTTTTGCCCGCAGAACTGTTGCTCACTGGATGTTTTCCACACCATTCTCTACAAAGAGACTGTTGTGTGTGAAAATTCCTGGAGATCAGCAGTTTCTGAAATATTCAAACCATCATATCTGGCACCAACAATCATCCCACAGTTCCCCCCTTCTATTAATCGCCTGTCTCATGGAAGAGTAATGTTTTGATCCTACTGCAGAATTCCAGACTGGCATTGACTAGTCCATGTCTTTGTTAGCCATCTGTGGGATGATTTAAAATTCATCACTTCTGTGTAGCATAGGTTTTGTGCGTGTGTGTGTCTGTGTATCTGTGTACAAGTGTATTCGCCTTCTTGTTTCCAAGCTTTCAAAATTCAGCAAAAAATAAACAATAAGCAATAAGCAGGAATGTGCATGCACTGAGTGTGGATGCTCTGTTTAGCGCTGTGTTACATCCTGGTTGGACTGACACACATTTCACTCAAAGAGCAGACTGCTGGGGAAAATGTGCAATGTTCATTTATAATCATAGAACTGCAAAATGGTTCCTATTTGCTGAGCCTGAGCAGACACACCACAGAAGCAGTGAAGGCTGTGGATGGATTCAGAGCTCTTGTGACTCCACATCCGCCTCAGGCTGAAAAACATGCTGAGGCCTACCTCTGCTAGCACAACAGTCAAGGACCAGCAGGGGGTCCCTCTTTGATTTTAGGCAAAATCCCCATAATGCAATAATGTTGCTTCAGATCAAAACTGCTTCCAATGCAGAACTATAACCGTCAGTTGAAAGGCTTTACAGCCTCCATTTTGGGAAGAGCATCATGTTTATAATAACCTAGCTGTTAATCTGTCTTTTTAAAATTATGTTAAAGACCCATAGCATATTACGGCAACATAATTTCTATAAACTATCATGGTCTAAGTGGCCATGTCTCCCTATGCGTGTGTGCTTTAGTGTGTGTGTGTGTGTGTGTTTTTTATTTCACTGGTGGAGATACAGTAGCTACATATATTGCAGAGTTGCTGAAATAACAAATTAAAAACCAGACCCTGCAATGATATTTCCCAGAATACATTTTAATGCATCATCGGATCGCGATTCACAGCAGGCAGTAATGCCAGTACAGTTGGTACGGCATTAAATATTATTTTGTCATAGAAATTTTTGCCAATGTACTTTTTGTCAGTACTAAAATAGCAGTTATATGTAATCTTTCTAAAACCAGCACAAGCACTAGGCAGATGTGCAGGTAATGTAAAATGTTTGCATTGACAAAGCAAGTGTATGTTTATAGTCTGGGACATACATATGTCATTTGCCTATGTAACTGAAGCATTTGTCTCTGACTTGTTATAGAGGACAAGACAAATCTTTATTCACAAAAATCCATAAGATAAACATGCCTGGAACACTAGGGCATTTACTTCAACTATTGATCGCTCTTTGACCAATATAACCTTTGTATTTTGTTCTGTTTTATCCACATGTTTGTGAGCATTAAATCAGCCATTGATTTCTGCCTTTTAAATATTGCCTTGTAGATCTTTATTAACTGTGTCAGGGGAAATGCAGTGTCTAACTGCTGATTGCATAAGGGAAAGCAATGAAAGCACACTTTTCCACACTGTACAACCTTTTTGTGGACTTGCAGATAATAAAATGAATTATATTGGTCTGACACATTTTGAAATGCCACTTGTGTTCTCATTGAAAGCACATACAAACTAGTGATGTTTTAAATAATTTACAGTGAAATGGTGGAAATTGTTTCTGATGAAAAATTATCTCATTACTGTGCGAAATTACATAATCAATTCCATATAATATTGTCTTGTTCAAAAAAGATAGACATGGTCTTTAACTGTTTTGTAAGGTGAATTAAATCAAATAGAACACTCCTGAAATGAGTGCATCACATAATTTTGAAAAACCTTATTGTGTAATTGTAAACAGAAAAACGATACATGTCCCCAGTAGTGTCAGCTGTGGCAGAGAGAAATTGGATCGTCTATGTTATTAAATAAAACAATTATTTGAACTAAAAATATGCTTATTGTAGTGATCCTTATAGCCTCATTTTAGTTAATCTACACTATAGCAAAAGCGCGTTTGCTTTTTCAAAATCTCTGCAGACAAACCATTAGGAATCAATTGTTTATGATAACAAAAATTGAATGTCATAACTATGGAAAATTACATTTCAAGTTATATTGTACAACCATTCCTGCAGTCCCATCAATGGTCATTCACTTTGAAATTCACCAAAAACTAACCAAAGAAAACCTGCGGTTTCAAGACGTCCTGCTGCCAACATTACATACTACTTTCCCTGAGCTAGAATAACTAGAATTGACAAGGGTTTAGTATTCCCTTGTCAATTGTCAGGTCTTGCCAAGAGAGAACCATACAAGTTTTTCTAGTTATTTGAATGAGCCATAAAGGCTCTGTTCAGAGAAATTTGAAGTGAATTTGAGTGAAGTGGAAGAGTGATGTTGCCATTACAACTATACTTTAAGAACAAGGGAGCAGAATCTGAAATGCAAATTATATGCAAACACCTTTCAACAATGTGAAAATAGGCAATGAAAGTTGGGCTTCAGAATAAGAAGCAGGTAGAATTATATCCAGGCTGACAGATAGTGATGAGTGTGAGCCAGACAGAGGCGATGATGCTATTCATATATTCAACAAATCTGAGCTGTCAAGTGTAACGGACACGTTTCTGATCCAGAGAGTCCATGCAGAGAACTGGGTGGGCCAGAGCTGTCACTGGATGGACCAATGAAGCCGTCATCTGTGCTTAATTTTCAGTACGCCATGTCTCTGGATCTGATTATGCTGTGCATTGCGTGTGTGTGTGTGCGTGTGTGAGTGTGAGTGTGTGTGCATGTGGTTGTGCATTGTATGTGTGCGGTTGAGTATTTGTGAGAGAGAATGATTTGCAGGCATTCGTAGCGACTGCCCTTCTGCAGTCACAAACCTGAGGTTTTAGTGTAATTAGTCAGCTGTGTAAAAGCAGCTCAGCAGTCTCTTGTGGAATTACCTCAGTTTAAATCTTTAATTTCTGCCTCTGTAGGAAATATGAAATGAACTGCATCAGCACCAGTGAGTCCCAGTATGAATAAACCATTCCCCCTGAGCTCCATATGGAGTTTACTGCTTCTCAAGAGCCTGAGGCGGGGAGCCCCAGCTCTGACACTCTCCAGAATGGACCCTGTTGAAGGCCTGTGATTGGGTGATACCTGAACCACTCTCCAACTGTAAAATGAGATCTACAGCAGTCAGTGCTGGAGCCTATCTTCCACTGCCATTTTGAACTGCAGTCGTTTCTAGCTGAATAAAAAATAAAAAAATAAAAAATTCCCAGTTTGCACAGTTCTTAAATAAAGCCTGATAACATTGTAATAAGCACACACCAGAGACTTGGATGATGACAGGTGTACCATCAAGGAGAATCGCCAGTAAAAAATGAATGTAGTTGAGGAGTCGGCTAAATCTGTGTCTGTGAAACTGGTCCATAATATGACTGTATAGTTGTTTTACAATTCCGAAGAATGCATTTTATTGGAATGAACCTAGAAAATGTCTAGCCTTAGCATTTGATTTGATTTGATTTATATAGGTAAACCTAAAGAACTTTTATTTTCGCTGCAACCTCACAAGCAAACTCTTAGTTAAACATCTAAATTTAAAGACCAGCCACAAACCGCTTGATTCTTTACTTGCTTCTTACTAGTGGACTAAAGGCTGAACATTTTACACTTCCGTTTCACATTTGGATAGATAGCCTGTGGCACTGTGGCAGTCCAATCATTCTATCATAGAATGTTTTGGTTCTCCAGTACTTCAGTTCCACTGTTTCCAGCTCTGCTGTGAGGCTGGCTTCATTCAAACTTTTGGCAAAAGATTGGGAGATGAAAACTAAGCCTTGCTGGGAAATCTGTCTGTTATCTGCAGTATTTCATCTGTTTTGATTTTATGTTATGTTATCTGATTTTATTTACAATAATTGTTAGGGATGCCAATCATTTGAACACCTATGGTTTCCAGAAACAATGAGATTATGTAATAAAAAACATGGAAACATCTGTGTTCTTTATGAGCCAGCACATTTCTGTTATATCCATCTACCATTATACCGTGCCAGCCAGGGGAGGACGAGCTCCCCCTCTATAACTGGGTTCCTCCTGAGATTTCCTCCCACTTGGGAGTTTTTTACCTCACATGCTTGCTATTTTGCAGGTTTAGGTTTTGTGTTTTCTCTTCTGCTATTCTGCTTCTGCTACACTGTAAAGTGTCTTTGTGACAGTCTACTGTAAAAAGCAAATTTTATTGTTTATTACATGCGGCCTTTTTTCTTCTTTTTACTAAGGGTGCCAACAATTCAGCACTATTTTATAAATACATATACAGTATGAACATATATCGTATGAATAGCCACATTTGTCCATTTCTGCTACTAAATGGTAGCTGCCAATTCATTACAATTGAACCCATTTTCTTTTGTTGTGTCCACTGCTGTGGGCCTTCTTTTCCCTAATTATTCTCAAAGGTGTGATGTTATTAAATACTGTAGCGAGCTTATGAAAATAATGTCAATATCAAGCATTTGATTTCAAAGCTTCAAAGCTTAAAAAAAAGAAAGCTGTGTGAGATAATTAGCGGTAATATTTTCCTGAAAATAATGTTAATAGGAGCATAGTGTTACTGATCACAAGTGCACAATGAGTCTAGTTTAACCCCTCCCCCCACATAGCTCAGCTTTATAACTTCTCCCGCTGGATAAAAACATGTTTACAAAGCTTGTGGAACAGAATCATCCTCATCATAGTCATCACTAACACTAGAGCTTTGCATAGGAAATGCATTCAGTCAAAGCTATCAAGCCATCCTTCACTTGACAGGAGAGTGTATGACTTATGAGTCATCTTGAGACAGGAGGTTTGAAACATGGGGGGTGAGGGAGGGAGGTGCTCGAAGAAAGCCTTTGGAAAGAAGATAATCTTTTTACTTTTTTGATGTTATCAAAAGTGGTTTAAGTTGAGACCCTTGAGTTTACTATTCCAACAGTCCAAAGAGAGGAGACCAAGAAAGCGGATATTTTTTATTTATTCTCAATTTGGGACACTGTACAGATCCAGTTATCTTCTCTTTAACACCAAATTTCTCATGGCTCTCAGGGCCCAAGCCTCCATAATTGAATTGCTTAAATTGCACAGTAGCACCCACCAATGTGTTTGCTTGGCATAGGGAAGGCTACTTTAGAGGATATGACTAACATCAAAGATCCTGTGCTAATTCCCAGCAATTATATTTCTGTCTGTGGGGAATAAAAGTGCATCATAGGTGAAGTTAGTAAAACACACATCTTAAATGCATGTCTTTGAAGAATGAGCTCAGGGAATCAGGGATTGCTGAAGGTAATATGTTTTAATAAGATATAAGTCAGCTGGGAGAATTTTAAATTGAAGCTGTTATTCACTTGATTAAGCTTACAGAGGAGGAGAGAACTTCATGGCAGCAACGCTGTTTAAAGCTTTGTTGTGCCAACTGATTGAAAGATTTATGCTCAGACTTCATTTTGACATAGCCATCAGCATTTCTGGGAAACAAATCACATAAAAGTGACTGAAACTCCTAATTTATTTGATGGAATAACTGACGCTCGTTGCTATTTTAAATGAGGATAGAAAACTTTATTGCATAACACTGCATAGCCAGTGGCATTCATGGCAGTTGGTGCACTAGACATGCATGTTAATTTTGCAAGAGGTAAATAATGAAGTGATTTTAAAGATTGGCTGTTCTGATACTTTTCTCTACCTTCTATGGAACATAGAATGTAGCATTTGTGACCAGAGCAAACATATTTGATAGTAATCAAGGTATTACATTACCCATTTCAAAAAGGTGGCACTGTTTTCTGTGGTATTCCTCATAAATAGGAGCTCAGGAAGGAAAACCCAATACATACTGAAGCTGCTGATTACTTTAATGTGACTATTATATATATATAAATCATAGACCATCAGAAATAGTAGTTATTAATTTTTGTTATGAGACCAGGGGGTGAAATTGTTGGAATGTGGGTCTGTGGGAGCTAATGAATCAGAGTGTACCTTAAATTGACCTTTATTTGAGTATGGTTCTCAAGGGTTAACACTCACTGAGTTGAAGCAAGTATTTTTTTACTAAAGACCTTTGAAAGCATTAATGTCAATATACAGTATGTCATATATAAAACTTAAGGTATATGGCCATTTTAAGCAAGTTGATTTCCACTGTTTCTGTCATTTTAAAAGCCTTCTTGGACACAATGTTAAATAGCTAGCTACCAATCATAGGGAATCTCATGACTACAGTCTTTCTTTTGGAAAGCTCCAGAGAAATATCATGTTAGCTCTCACAGGTTTCCTAATATTTGATGGATGTCACAGCAGTATGAGCTTTAGTTGTTCTGTAGGCATTTTTATTTCTAATAATTTCTGCAGGCTTTGACAGGTTTTGTGGGTTTTTGTCTGGCACAAATTCCATCTGTCCAGAGTGTTTACTAGGATTCCACAACAATCCAACACTGAAGCATGCTCAGAGCTCACAAGGCACGTAGTCTCACTTCAAACATTCCACAGGCATGAAATCTGGTAAGAAACAACAGGGTTTCAAATCTATATCCATCACCTGCAAATGCTTCATGGCGTCGACATCTCCATCCAGAAGATTACATATGCAGTGTCCTGTGTTCTCACATCTGTGCTGCATTGGCAGGTTAGATCTAAACGGGAATCTAGGAAATGTCAATGCAAGAAAATGATTTATGCAAAAGCCTGGACGTTCAGAGCGACTCTGAGGTGCTTCATCATTGTTCACCTCTGAGGTGCCAACCCTGTTAGGAGAAGAATGAGCAACAGTGCTTCTCAGAGAAAGTGTGGAGAAAGAAGTCTCAGATTGATACCCGAATCCACTACACAGGTCACATGAACACACAGGCATACAGTTAGCTAGCATCTCTGCTCCCTGGTGTCAAATGAAATCATCCGTCTAAGCCTCTCCCAGAGACAAGCTATTTACCACTTTGCCATGGCTGCAATGGTGATCAGAGGACAGGACATTAATTAAATGCAATCACTGTCTGGCTGTCACATGCTGTACAGTATGTTTTAATCAGGTGGAGAGTGTTAATATTAGTCTCCCTTTGGCATTAAAACATCTCTTGGGAAATCAGAATAGTCTGTAAGAAGTGGCTTGCTTAATAAGATTATCTTAATGATTAGACGCAGTATGCCACAGTAACAACACTCTTGATTCTCCCCCAGTCCAAAGATGGGGAAACGTGATGAAACGATTAGTTTCCATCACCGGGAGTGCTCCAGCAGTGCTTCTGCAGTGTTATCTTTAAGGCATGTCTATTATGAGGTTCAGCAAGAGGACACGGATGGGAGCGCAGTGCATAGCAGCCCCTTGCTGCCGTTTGCAAATGCATCACCAGGTCTTCTGCACATCAGGCTGACAGTGGAGAAACCGAGCAGTGAGCTGGCTTACCCGGAGTCTCCATTCCCTCATATCATTTCCCTGACCTTATTTTGTGTACTAGCTTGATTGAATGTTAAATAAATAAATAAATAGAACCAAAGATATGGATCAAGTCTTTGTGATGCCATAATGCTAGGGCCCAAAGAGCAGAGTTTTGTCCCCTGGCATCCCATAATGCTTTACGGTCATAAGTAATGTGTGTTTTTTAGCGTGGCACCCTGCGGTGTGGCATTGCCTCTATGGCCCATTGTGATCCAGGCTCATTTCGCATCCTGAGATGTTTTTAACACTTCTTGTGACAATGCAAGAAGGACGACTGCCGTGCTGTCCTCTAGGCATTCCACTCATCTCTGAAGGAGAGCCATGAATAGCTGCCCATAGGGCATGCCATTCCTCATAACTGTGCAGTATCTACTATCGTACATAAGACAGACTCTGTTCAGCACTCTTCTGATGAGGCATATAAATGAAGAGTTAGATCCGAAGAGAGCCAGCGCCTATACTGCCCTATTCATCATGGCAGGAAACCAGAGTTATTTTCACAATGTGACACCTTAATTGTGCTTCACTTATAAAATGATGACAAGGTGAACATAATGTACTTAACTGTCTTGAGAGCAGAATTTTATGTTCTCCCTCTCTATTGTGCAGACATTGTGTGGATGCTTTATTTCTAAGATTTCATTTCATTCTTCTTCTTCTTCTTCTTCTTCTTCTTCTTCTTCTTATTATTATTATTATTATTATGTTGTTGTTGTTGGTGCAAGTCCAAGCAGCCCAGCGGCTTAACTGTATGTAGGTGCTTGAGCATGAGGTGCTGGAAATCGATTGTTTTTGTTCAGTTTTTTTGCTGAATGAGCAGCAAAAACTGTAAATTGTAGAGCAACAAAACTTGGCAGGTAGGTTCAGTTACTCCACCACTACTCAGGTTATTGCAAAGACAATTTTTCCAAAACAGCTATACCTCGTGAATCCCTATTTCTGATCCTTATCAGCGCAAACATACACTCACTGAGCACTTTATTAGGAACACCCATACACCTACTTATTCAAGCGATTATCTAATCAGTTAATGTTCACATCAACCATCAGAATGGCGAAAAATTTGATTTTGACCGTGGCATGATTGGAAACCTACGTGCTTTAAATGGAAACACACGGCACAGTGAATTTAAGTTTTAAGTTGGCCGATACATTGGTGCTCATGCCTGTGCCACACGAGAGGAAAGCACTGGAGGTCTTGGGATAGACTGTGCTACATTACCTGCTGGTTGAACCATGAATTATTGAGCCAGGGGTTTGGTGGAAGTGAGGCAGACAGACAGGGAGTGTAAACATGGCTGCAGAGTCTGATGGAGATGAGGGAGTAATCCTGCTCACGCTGGGAACCCCCTTCCCCTCCTACACACATTCATCAGCTGCTGGCTCAGCCCTGGACTGGCTGTAAGGTCAGTATGTGCACTGTAGCATGCATTCAAACAAATTCTGTCCTTAAATGCATTTTATTACTTTGTGCTTGTCCAAATACATCTGTTTTTGTAATTAGGGGAGCAATCACCATATTACGATTATAATAGCAATACTACTACTACTACTACTACTACTACTACTAATAATAATAATAATAATAATAATAATAATAATAATAATATTAAATACAGTATAATGTATACCATTTGCAATGAACTGACAGTGGCTCTATGTTTTGCTCTATGCTCAGTGGGACAATAAAAAAACATCTGTGATAACTATACTGTGTTAACAGTTTACCTTTAAATTGCATTTAAATACATTTTAAAGTGAGTGCTAATGCAGACCTATGGGTGCTTTAGTTTATAATGAATATAAGTTCAGTCACTATATGGTTAGTACCTACAGCTTTTTATTTTCTTTGGAGGGTGGGTGGCGATGAACATTGCTCTCAAATGTTACCATGGTGATCATTTTTATTTAATATTTTTTTCCATTAAGCTTGTTCTGAGGGAATTTCGAATGCCACAGTAAAAACCAAAGTAAATACACAGTATTTTCCTGAGAACAGGAGCCCAGACCTTATACATAACTAAAGCCTGTTTGAACGCATTCTGGAGCTCTGCATTTCTGATAGGGTACCCCATAGGATTTGTGATAGGCAGTTTTTCTTTAATCCACTCATTTGTATCCTGTCCATGGAGTTGACGTTTTCTGCCCCAACATTTAAATGTGATTGTTAGAATGCATGGTCTTTTCCATTTTAAGAGAATAAAATGGATAAATATACATTAAATCTCTGGCAGGCAAGGATTTTATCAAGGACAACTTAAACTGCCAATATTCTATACCATTGCAAGCACTGCGATACATAAAAATGAATTAATAATTTTGAACGTAATAATGCTTAACTCAGCAAAAAATAAATTGACTAATTTGAAACCTATTCATAAGACAGCTAGCATATATTTTATGTAATGGCCACTATTCCTTGAGTTTTTATGAGTTTCAATGTCCAAGGAGAAAGACAAAACTGCACCAGAATAGTTCTGAAAACTCTAGGGAAGCAGTTTGGCTGGGGAATATTGCTGATGCTAAGTGTTTTTATTTACAACAGCTGATTGAACAACACATTTTAAATGTGTTTAATATTTTTCTCACAAATCCCCTGGTTTCCAATGAAAGTATCAGAGTATGAAAAGTTTCTACAGTAGAAGGCATAAAAAGTCTTGATGGACAAGCCCTGGATTAATGTTGATGGCATACTATTGTTTGAAATCTCATTTAAAATTCTGCATTTCAGGGTGAATGGCAAGTAAGGTTCAATTAATGGATCTAGCAAGATAAAAAAAGAATGCCAACTTCATGAAATGTTTCTGAAAGCTTTCTGTAAGGCTGCCAACCATAATTAAAAGGACAGAGCTTTAAATAACCTCTTGGGTCAAGGTGAATTTTTGTCAGTGTCGATGGTTTTGCAATAAGCCTGACAAAATTAGAAGTTTTTTCTTTTTTGGAAAAGAAAAAGATGTTTACATGGGTCTGGGCCCACGTTATGTGGTCTGTATTGAAATGGAAAATGTAATTGTCTGTTGCATGTGTGTCACAGTTTTCAAGATGGAAGCATTGGGGATTATCAATAAATTATGTATAAAATGGAAATGGCCTGAATGTCATTTGTAAATTAAAATTAACTGTGCTATCTGGTAAATCAGACTCAGGAAAAAGTGTATTATAAATCTGTGTGTAGCTATAAAGTAACATCTACAATATGAAGATGCTACTGTCACGTTTCAGGTCTGTTTCACCATGTTTTATGTTTATTCATTTTGTTTAGTCTCGTAATTGTCTTGTCATGTATTATGTTAGTCTAGGTTCGTCATGTTGTTTAGTTTATTTCTTGTTACGATTTATTTTTTCGTCATGTCTAGTTTTGTTTCGTTCCGATTTATTTTACCTTGTTATGTTATCGTCTTAGTTTCATTTTGTGTTATGTTTTGATTTATGTTTCTTGTTACGTAGACTGGTTACGGTTTAAACATACACTTTTACATGTCTTTCCGCAAACCTTGCGTTCCGCCTTTTCTCTCTCTCTCTTTCTGTCATTCACACCCTAATTGTTTCCATTTGTCTATTTACTAAAACTACTAACGCTAGATCAGGATTGGGTAGAACTAACAAACTAATTATGTGTTCATGTTACCTTACGTTTCTCGTGCATGTCATTTACTAATTTACTAATGCTAGGGCAGGATAGGTTTATTACTAACGATTACTAATTACCTTGTTAAACTCGTCATCCATCGCACCTGTTTTTCATTTCCTTTCTGCTCTCTAAACTAATTGTCTACACCTGTCTACACCCGCATTTATAGCCCAGTCGCGCAACTGTTCTTCGCGAAATTGCCTGCCTCTTGTTTTCAACTCTTGAGCATTATTACTGATTGATTCACGTTAAGATCCAAGCCTGTTTTACCGACCATTGTTGATTGATTTCTGTTTCGTTGCCCATCGTTTGTTTTTTGACCACGTCTTCGCCTACCGTTTTTGCCTGATTTGCGCTGATTGTTTCATGGTTTCGACTTCTGCATCGCCCTCGACTACAACCCTGCCTGCCGTCCACCTGTACTTCTGCCCCGCTGACAGCTTCCCTGCTACCGGACCTTCCTGCACGTCTACCGACTACGAGTTTGCCTCTTCCCTCGGCACCGTGCTTTTTGTTTATTTATTGTTTGTTTGGCTGGATCTACGTGTATGGACTTTGCTTGTGTTGACTACGCTCCTGGGATTCGTCCGGAATAAAGCCTATCTTATCATTGTTTCTGAGTCGTGCATTTTGGGTCCAACCCCCACGCACCCGTCTCAGCTACGAAATGAAAGAAGCTTCATTTGACCCAACTGAGCTGAGTTACAGTGAATGTAACCACATTTTGCAAAAGAGGCAGATCTTAAACAGCGCAGTTAAAACACGTTTCTACTGCATTGAATATCTTCGCAGCATGTGGTGATATCTATGTATCATGGAAAAGTATGTAATGTTTAACCAGTGCAGGACAAAATGTGTTCATATTCCAGTGGTGGTGACAAGTGATGTTTAAATTCATCCAAAAGGCAAGATGTAATGTTGCAATGAACTTGACTGTTGCCGGGGTACAATGGGAACGTTCTATCACCCAATTATTTGTATGGCTGTTTGTCACAGTAGTCTTTCCCCATTTCTTTTTCATGATTGTTTTTGAAGATAAATAATCAAAACAAACACACATCCCTGTATTTAATATTTTAGCAATGCCAGTTGTTTCTAACAATGTTCTGTTGAAGGCAAAAAGCATGTGGTTCCATGATGGAACTTAAAAGCAGCATTTCAATTCAGCCTACTGATATTTTTTACTAGCGGCAATGATTTTTAAAAACTTCAAATACTTCTTACTGTCACTATGGTTGGGCACATTATTTCAGTCATTTCCCACTGCTTTGCATAAGATAAGTTGAATTCAATAATTATTTAAAATATATATACCGTAAATCCTCAAATTGTGGCCGGGGTCTTTTATTTACTTATGCTGCACAAAGCACAGGCCTTTATTTGGGGAAGGCTTGTATTCGAGGCAGGCCTTTATTTCTTATTAGGCTTCTGTTGTAGAATTTTATTCTTAGAAATAAAGTTAAAGGCTACATTTAAAGTGGGCCAACACTGTTCAACACTTCCTGTAACCGTTCAGAAACGCAACTTCAGTAGCTAAACCATTAATGAAAGCCAAAACAGATGCGTCTTCATAAAATACCAACTTGCCAGACATGCCTTCATGAACAATAACAAATTAGTGTAGATAACAGCAAGTTAAGGATATTTTTTTCCTAAAGTGCGTTTTATTGTGAGACATGCGTTTCGTTTGGAGCAGCATACTGGTAGGCTATCAAAAGATTTTCACTTTGGTTTGGGATTTAATTTACTTTTGGACTGTTTGATTCAATTGCTAAATGTTGGGACTGATGGGTAGTGAAATCTGGGGGGTATTTGATGGTTCACTGTTATGTTTTATGTAGTTGAAAGAGTGTTGGGATTTCCACCCGTCTGTTTATTGCGAGTCAAGGCAGCCGCTTTCATTCATTTATTGAACGTGCGCTGTGCTGTAAATACATGGAAACCTTATTGCGTAGCCAAGTAGCCTAAATTGAGTTAATTTTTAATTTTGCCTGATTTACTTTTGATTAAAGTCGTAGGCTGGAATGCCTCGTGGCAACAATTGTGTTTAAGTGTATTCTGCTTCAGCTTTTGACAAGCTATTCAGAAGGGGGCGGCAAGCGACTGGTAGCTTGAGAGCAACGTGTTGGAGACCCATGGTGTAGGACAACAACTTTTCATTGGCAACAGTATTAAACCAACCAACAATATAAAATATTAAGCTCTTTTATTTCATTGAGTTAAATCGAAACAATGTCTTCTAGTGCTCATGGACTGATAGCCCTACTGGTAGGCAATATTACCCCGGCTTGTATTTGGGGGTCGGCCTTTATTTGTCCGAATCGACCACGCCCCTGGCTATTATCTGAGGCTCGGCTTCAAATAGAATCCCGGACACAATTTGAGGATTTACTGTATATTTGTGACAAACACCCAGCCTTAATTATTGCTTGGCTACCATCATTAATCAATATTTACTATTAATAATCTGTTTGATGATTTCTTGGAGCTGTGCTTTTTGTTGCAAAGATTATTTCAGTGCAAAGCTACTTCAAGATTCAAAGCCTGTGTCTCTCTCTTGCTTGTGCCTCGGTTTACGCCTTCTTCTTAGAGGCACATGCACGCACAAATCGACCCTAGTTAAGTGTGTAATCTTTAGTAAATTCAACGGAATACATACAGTAATCAGCCACAGTTATACTATCGCTGCCCTTTATTTGTGCAATCTACCCTAATCCATATACATTAAGGAGAGAAGCGCACCTTGTGATGACTCACCTAGATCACATGCATACTGCAGTTTCAGCCCTGTGCGCCAGTTTCATACATTAAGATGCATGTTGTTTCCTGGGCAAAATGCGTTGTGTGCCTGAAAATCATCACAAATGGCTTATTATATCTGGCCCTTAGTGTGCAAAAGCAGAATCTTCACACCCATTCAGTTAAGTTGATGTCAATCTATTTCCCCTCACTTAGTCTAATCTGTAGCCCAGTAATTGGTCTATATTTGATCTTTATATTAACGTAGAAGATAACATAAAAGATAAGAATTAATCAGTTAACTCTGGTGCATTCATTCATAAATCTGAGTAACAAGAACAGGGAATTTCATGGAGACTAACGCGCTTCATGATTAATTTTGTGGAAGATAATGTTCTGCTATTTTTCAAGTTTATTATTGTTTATGCCCTATAATATGATACAATTCATTAACTACTTTTTATTAGTTCAATTTACAATGTTCTGACTGTGATTACACATGAGATTAATTATATGAAATATGTGAACTGTGTATAATACTACTCTGCTACACAATAGAAAGTATGACACTTTTATTTTGGTTATTAGTACCTATTAAAAAAACACAAAACATGCAAACAATTATCCAAAATAACATTTTGGTCTGTTTCTGTAGAAGTACAATATGCACACTTATCTCAGGTATTTGTTCAGTTTATGGTCATTTATAGCTTTTAAAGGATAAATTGCTTCACATAGATTTTGAAAATACTTTTGTTTGCTGTGAATCAACAATTGAATGATTTTTTAAATTTTTTAAACATTTTTTTACACAAACATAGTTTAACATGATCAGTTGTCTCCTTAATGAAAATGGTAAACTGTGCTTGCAGATAATTTTTTTTGATTTGCACAAACATTGGGTATTGTGATTCATCCCACAAAACATCACATGAACAGCAGGTGGAAAAATGAAATTATTCAATTTCCTTTTTCCTCACCACTTTTTTTTTGTAGGAAATTGTTTAATGGTACCCATTACAAACTCATATTGTACACACAAGTCATCACCATAACAGGTATTTCAAGCTGAAAATGTCAAGATCCGGCTACTATCCATCAAGGGGCACTACCAAGCACAGCAGAGGGCCATTAATCTTAGGCTGTGGGTCCGATGTGCTCAACTGCCCATGCCAAAAAAGTCTAGGCTTGTGCTGGAAGATAGATGTAGATATAATCATGAAAACAATCTCTTACAGCTTCTGAGGGCAAGAGTGCTGGCAGAGCAAAATCCACACTGAATCCGTTTGGAATGATATACTTTTAAAATTACACCTTCATGGGAAATTGCCATTCAGCAAACACGGGCCTGGATTCAATCAACATTTGTCTTTAACTTTCACTTACAAGTAAATTCAAGTGTTGATTCCCCCCCCCCCCACACACACACACACAGATACAGAGTTTGATGAGTTCAACAGGCACCACAATTAACTTTACAAAATGTGGAAAGGGGATTCTCCTGGTATGTTGAAAAGCAACAGTATTTGTATGCTCTTCATATTTTAGTCTTAATTTGATGGTGTGTTGACATGACATTTGACAAGTCATTAACAGGCAACAAGCCTAGACTAGGCGGAACTGGTGTGCATGGCCATGTGACATTGACTAATGCATGCCCCAAGAGAGTATTTTTAATATGTTTTAATTTGCTCAAATCTGTGTAATGGTCTGTCGTACGTATGGCATAGTCCATTGGGCAGCTGAGTCTTGAGGCACTTGTTAAAAAAAGATATGCTAATCCAAATGCAAAAAAGCAAACACAAGCTATGTGCACAGGGCAGTAAGTGAGTAATATTAATGTTAAAAAGATTTTTTAATAAAAATCTTGTAATAATTGCAGAATGCATTAATGTTTTTGGAGTAACTTTAACTTGCCAAATATTAATTCAACTTATTTATGTGTAAAATAACGTTCACAGAGTTAATAAGTAAACTTTACTTAATTGTTGTCTGTTTAATTCATATTTACTACATTGAATGTAAAAATGTCAACTTAGTATGTGTTGTGTTTTGTCATTTGCAATTGTTTCTGATTCGCTATTGTGATGTGCACGCGCCAGCCACCATGAAGCCTGATTTATATTTCTGTGTACAGTCTATGCGGAGGCTACAGCATAGCCTACACAAGTACGATACGCCGTTGAGAGCATTTATATTGTGCATTGGGGTATCTGCGTCACCCTGCAGTTACACCGCCAAAATTCCAGTTTTCGTCTTCATTACATCCCATAATCATTTGTGGCGGAGTTCACAAAGAACTGTAAAATAGCATGTCCACAAGTGCAAGTACGCAACAAGCTCAACATTTTGTTTTAGTTATAGTTTATAAACAACATTTTAATTGCTTAACACACTGAAATAACGTATATAATTTTTAAGCCTCTGTGAGCTAGGCAGCTAAATTGCTTGTGTAATGGTAATTTTCTTAATTGATTCTTTATTGACAATGTGTGTTAACATAAAGACAATCATGTGATTACAAATAACCTTTTAGTGATAATCCTTATTACTATTAGATCACTTTCTGAATTAAGTGCTTGCTATGAGTCTTTCTCTGTCTCTCTCCAGCAGACAGACAGCCTTTCACCTTAATGTCTCTGCTTCTCAGTTAGCACATTCTGGTCTTACAGCAAGGTCAACAAGGGGTATTCAAAAGACAAAATACTGATAAATGTCCGTGGCCAGCTTCATGTCTTTTTGTTTTGGTAAAGCCCCCCCTTCAGGAAAAGTGTGTATAAGAGTCTTACTGTGTCTGATTCAAATCAGAAAGCCGGTAAGCTTTCTCACTTTCTGTCATTTCTTTGCAAATAAATACGAAAGTTAAATAGAAGAATAGCTATTGTTGTGTTTTTACTGGATCTGTTTCATGAGACGATGCTCACCTGTGATATCTTATTTGTGCATGTTAAAAAGGAATTTTCCCCTGCACACTTGTAATTACACATCATGCACGACCAATCAAAGTTCTTTCGGTCCGTGTCGCCACGATGCGTAGTTACATTTCTGGGGAGGTGCATGTCAGGCTACGCCATAACTTGGAAGGCGGCTACGCGTAGACTCGATGCAGAAGTATAAATCAGGCTTAAGGTCCACCAGGCACCGCACATTTAGAATGTAACATAGCAGTAGGTTAACAAAGAACTTTCGGGAAGAGAGGGTCAGCTAACTCATAGCCAGTATTAACATTAGCTGTAGCGGCACGTAGCGATGTTCTAAACAGAGAAAGAGTTATTTGCTGACACAGAGCATTTTTTCAATGAAAGACGGCTTGGCTAACTTATTGGTGACTAGCTTGCCTGTATCGTGGTAGTAGAGTATGCCTTTTAATTACACTCAAGCTTACTTGCATTTTGCTGTACGCACTGGGTAGATTTTTTTTGTAGAAAGGAATTGTGAATGAAGAAATTTCTATGTATTAACGTTGGCTAGCTAGAGAAAAAGGAGATGCCAGATTATACGTCACCGCCCATGCTTTTGAATGTGAGGCTGGCAAATGGCCTGTAGAGCTGAATAGCAGACTTGAATTAGCAAACAACTATTGCCAAACCTTTATGTAACATGGCAGTGTGTATAGCATGTTGCATCAATTCCTTGTGGCATGGATGCCACACAATGTTGAAAACATTCCTTTGACAATAGGTGTTGATGGTCTAAGTGAGAATGTGTCTGACCTGCAATTCAGTAGCAAACTGAGCGACAGAGGAAGAGAAATGAAAAGTTTGTATTGCTAGGCCTACATTGCAAGATTTAAGTCTTTGATGAGCCTGGCGGTGAGGTTACCAGTGGAAGAAGCGGTATCCACACTGAATTGTAATACAAAAATCTCTGAGGTAGAATATCCATTCACTTCATGCATATTTCAGTGAACATGAACCATAAAGCTAAACATGCTTGCTCATTTACAGTATTTTCATGTTTTAAAGGTTCAACAAATGCATTCACAATTCCTTTCTATCACAAAAATCTACCCAGTGCTTACTGCACTATGCAGATAAGCTTGAGTATAATTCAAAGACAGACTTTGCCATCACGATGCAGCCAAGCCATTTCTCATTTAAAAATGCTCTCTGCCAGCTAGCAACTCCATTTCTCTCTTTTTTTTTCTCGTCATTTTGCAGACGCTTTTAATCCAAAGCCATTTAAGTGAATAAGTTCTTCAACAAGTTAAAAGCATAAAATCCATAAACAGCAAAACATACATGAAGAGCAGGGGGGCTGACTGTTGCTCAGGTGAACTGCACTATTCTGGACCAGCTGGAGGGGCTTGATGACACAAACTGGGTGACCAGCCAGGATGGAGTTGCAGTAATCCAGACGGGAGATGACGAGCGCCTGTTCTAAGAGCTGGGTGTTTTTTTCCGTCAGGAGATGATGGATACGGCGTATGTCGTGGAGGAAGAACCTGCAGGTACCTCACAATAATTTTTTCCCGGGCCGGGAAACTCGAACTGCCAAATGAAAAACAAAATAACTGTAAAGCCATCATCATTTTTTCAATCACAAAAGCCATTAAAAAAAGCTATATTTGCCTTTTTATACCATCTGAAGCAGGCTCACCATGTAAGACGAATCAAGCATCTGATTTTTGAAACTCGCTAATTCACATTCAGCTGACCATTTATCTATATGAAGGCTATTGCTAAACACTATGTACTATAATACTTAAACTGCCAATACATAGGCCTCATTCATTTATTTCATGTTTTCCTTCTCGCTCCTGCTGCACCACGCAGAACACGCAGGTAAATATTACAGGGTATTATGGATAAAATGTAGTTACTCTTTTGAGGACAGATAACCTACAAAAAATTACTTGTAAATGGTAAATGGTCGGCATTTATATAGCGCCTTTATCCAAAGCGCTGTACAATTGATGCTTTTCATTCACCCAGTCATACACACACTCACACACCAACGGCGATTGGCTGCCATGCAAGGCGCCGACCAGCTCGTCAGGAGCATTTGGGGGTTAGGTGTCTTGCTCAGGGACACTTCGACACAGCCCGGGCGGGGGATCGAACTGGCAACCCTCCGACTGCCAGACGACTGCTCTTACTGCCTGAGCCATGTCGCCACTTGTAACACATTAAATAAAGGGTGACACATTTAAGTAAAAGCAGGGCAATTCTGTAGCATTTTCTTGTAGAATGGTCTTGGCTAGATTTATAGGGCCAAATCCTTTTTTTTTATAATGGTATATGTGTTTAAAACATATAAAGCCAGGACACAGTGCTTAGCCCCAGAACTTGATAACTGTATCACTGTTGAAAAGACCATCAAAAACAGTAACATTATTAATAACGAGCCAGGACCTTTCAAACAAATTTAATATGCAACATAACATTGCCCACTTTATTTTCCTGGCATCCATGCATGTTCTGCTTTTGTGCCCCAGAAATTGCAATGTTTGTTTTCTAATTTACTTTGAGCCCATACCTCCATTTGAGGACAATGGCGCTTGAGGTCTCAGTGGCTTTTTTCAGTAGCCTGGGTTATCATAATGAAGCTAAACTGCCAGCTTATTTCACTTTCAGATGATTGCCGTGTCTGCTGGCTGAATTGGAGGGATGAACGCGGCTCATTACGAATTCAGTCAAGATAAGCCGGTGAATATTCTTAAACATAACTGAGCTGAAGAATAATTCATGTGGAGATGGGCCACCATGCCTTATTTGTTATATTTTATTAATGTGATGCTTCATTGGAGAGGATCATACATTTGCTGTCGTCATTATACAGAGTAATGTGTAACCCAAATCTCCTGTTTTTGTCTGCCTCATTGCTCTGGGTTGCCTGTAATAAATGTCACTGAAATCAACATGTGCAACGGGCATTAAATGCATAAAAAAGAAATGGGAATAAATGAATTTGTGAAATGCAAGTGTAACTCTTAAATTGCTGGCTGACAATGCAGAAAGGTCTAGTTTATCCACCGCATGGTTTAATTCTGTACTGTTGAACAGGGTTGCATTGAAAGCATATGTGTTCAAAAGCATGATTATATGCTGAAAGTCAACATTGGCTACTGACCACTATTAACAATAAAACAATTAAACAAAAGTGGTTTGAATAAAGATACAGTATGACTGTGGGATTTCTCCTCTGACCTCTTCTGAAGATTAAATGCAAAACAAACTATTAAATCCTTACTGTAAACCATTGAACAGTCTCAGCACAATACATGCAGTCTGCTCAATGTTATTTGCAATATTATGCATCACAGTGATGCACATTATTGTTATAACCATGCCTCTATCTCCATTATCTCCATAATCTGAGTAATTATAGTGAGCAGAACATCCTTTGTAATTGTGGATATTCCATGTAGTTTTCTCCACTTCTGTTGTGGGGTACACATAGCTTTCTACTGACACCTCCATTCCGGTGACCCCCCTTGTTTTGGGTGCATCTGTTTCCTGAGCCTATCCACAGCCTTCATTGTGATACCTTTGGGTGACACTTTTTCAGGAACATCTGACATCCCTGTGCTTCCTCTTTCTGAATGTAACTCCACTTTTCCCACCGCTGGGAGAATCAGCAGGGCTGAATTAAAAGAGGCTATTGACAGACTAAAGCAGGCCCCATGGTTCGTGCCCATCCCAATTTCTGTACTCCCCCATTGCTTCGATGAAAGCCTTTAATAAAAAAGAGGAGGGATCTGCTTGAATCATCGTGGAACCCCCCAATGTTCCACTTGCGGGCTGCAGAGCTTCATTTTCCACTTTTCAATGGCTCCTCATTGTCTGCCATATAATGTTGCATCGCTCACAGCCAACATCACAATAACTCACCTGAGCCAAATGAGAACAGTGTGAAACAGGACAGGAACATTTAGTCTTTCTTTCCTGCTGTTAAATATAAATAAAAAAGAAGCTCCTTTTAAGTAGAGGAGCGTTTCTACCCAGTCTTCCATTCATTTCAGTTTTTTTTTAAATTAAAAGTTTTTTTAGAAGCAATTCTCCATGAATGTTTTCATGCTGGTTATTCCCCATGGATAAGCTATTTGCTGTAAATCAGAGCTATGTTTCTGCATAAACGGAACTGGGACTGCTGAGGCAGTTCTCTCTTCCTGGTTAACTGCTGTTCATTTAATTGATTTTGGAAAGCAAACATATAAAACAGGAATTGATGGAGCAGTGCCCTAAGCAGCATGATAGCAGGGAGTGACTTATCTCTCAGACGGGAATGCTGTCAATTTATTTTTTTTTGTCATGCACTCATATTAGCGCTTCAACCAATGACATTAAGTCCAACATTAAGTCCATCTCTAAGATGGTCATCATCTTTAAAGGGAAATGGGACCTTTGTTATTCTCCATCTTTGTAATAGATCAAAACAGACAGAAAGAAATGAAGAAAAATAAAAAATACAACAATCATAATGATTTGTTCTGTACATAGCTGTCAGCTTGCAATGCAAATTGCCCGTGGCCTAGGCCAGCTTTCGGCAGAGCTAAGATTTCACAGCTGCTAAAAAGCCTCCCCATATTTATTGAAGTGTCAAAATATGGCTTTATGGCAGCCATTTATCGTTATTAAACTGCCAGTGACAGTGTCTGCATGTTTGATTCTGCTGTCATTCCAGGTGGAAAAACATCAGACCTTCAATCTGTACAGCAAAAAGCTTTTTTTTTTTTTTATACTTCTTTCCAGAGACATTGTTAAAGTCATCAACCTTTCCATTTCTCTTTGGATAACGTGTGAGTGCCTCAGTGGTATTCTAGCTAAATTGACCCCTCTTGGTGCTGTGTGTATCTTTCTGCAAAGTTAATAATGCTGAAGAAGAGAACCTAAAGACGTGTGGAACACACCGGAACCTTGGGGGTTTGCAAAGCGACACTGGAATCCCTATTTTGTGAGCATGCTTGCCATACTAAAACTAAGAGAGTGTTTGTTGTGGGACGAATAGTGATATCCTCCACCTGTCCCTGTGTAACGGAGCAGTGCTGAAGTCATACCCATGAGGCAGGCGTGCCTCGCCAGAAGGACAGCCCTCCAGCATTATTCTCAACAACAGAAACATTTTTTCACCTTGAGGCCTCGTCTCCGCAAGTATGTTCATATCCCAGAGAGGCACCGGCTCCGGATGCTACCCGAATAACACGGCAGAAAGGGACCAGGGGAAATACAGACACGCAAAATTAAAATGTTAAAAAACACGCTAGCTACATCATAATGTCATTCAGTACGCACCAGCAGATGCTTGATTGCAAACAGTAAGTTTGACTCCATCAGACACCCAGTGAGTTAAGTTGGAAAAATAAATGTCATTTCTGGGAACGATGCAAAGGGCAAATCACAATATGCCTTTCCATATCTCATGGCGCTGGAAAGAAGGAGCAAGCCTTATTGAATATGAGTCAGTGATAGAATAAGGGCAGAAAAAAAGGCATTAATGCAAATTGATTCACGATGTGAGTCAGGCGGCCACCTTTCCATGTGTGGTTCAGAGCATTGATAATGTCTTTTTTGGACGTTAGAATTTGCTCATCTACCAAAGGGACCCAAGCTCGTATTTCTTTGTCGAAATGTTCAGGCCGAATCCTTTCAAAAAAAAAAAAAAAAAAAAAAAAAAACGTGAGCTCTCTGTTGTCTCCCATACTAAGGAACCTCATTTCATCGTTAGTTATTGGAGCATGACATCATAAAATTGTTACAGAACATTGATTGCAGTTCATTTTCTGGTCCAGTGCTCAGGGTTGGTAAACACTAATGACATAAATGCTCAGAGCTCCCAAGAAGCTTATTTTCTTTTAAAAAGACTATTTTCTCATATTGTGGTTGATATGATTTTGCTGTATATTGGCTCATATAATAGGCTTAAGTTAAATTAGACCGAGGCATCACTTTGTGTAAACTTTGTTTGTTCACTATAAGAGGATACCAATGTGTGATGGAATGTATGTATGCTGTATGCCTGTGAAAATTGAAAACCTTTTCTGAAAATGTTCCATACACAACGGCATCTGGTTTTACATTATTTTTACAAATGTATTGAAATCTTGACTATCGTGAATTCCTTCCCTCTTTGATTAAAATGCAGCTGTCTCTTCAATTGCATGAGAATACGCTGCCATATTTAGTTATAATGTAATTAATGGTATATTTTGAATATAATGATAGGAATTAATTCTTTATTCCCCAACTTCAAATGTAAAATGGTCAGATCATAAAAATCATAACAAATAAAAAGATATCCAGAAATGTGTGTGATACATATAATAAGCCTGTATTGTGAACACGTGTAACCATTCAAGGTACAATATTGTTCAGAATTGGGGTGAATGTCATAAAATATTTAAATACATCAATAACCTTGCAACTCATCCATTGAGAACTCACAAGTCTTTGAGATCACATATGGCTGCCTAAATTAGCCTTCATTTTTCCCCTTATGACTTTTGCTTTGGCTCAGCCTGCCAGTGAATTTCTCCCTCCTCTGCCGACAACAAATGTGGCTAATCTGCACCTTGTAAACTGGGCCTCTTCCAATTTAATTACAGCTGCAGAGCAATTAGAAGGCGCATATTTGAGATAAACAAATGTGCTGATTTACATAAGCAAATTATTACCTTGGTACTGTATTTCATTAGCTAAGGTTGCGTGTTTGTGAACAAACAAGGTGCTGCTTCCTGCGGGCAAATTTGGCGATTAAGGGACAAGATGGCAGCCACTGATTTTACACAGCAGCACCTCGTAAAAGGCCATGATATAAACCTGAACGCCGTGACGGTCATTGTCCTCGGACAGAAAGCCATCCAAACCGTTTTTAGTTAACCCAATCTCTCCGCATGTGCAACACAGAGACAGAGCATTATCATTGTATTAGTACAAGCTAATATGAAGATAATCAGAACCAAAGATATAAAGCATATATACATATATAAGCATACGTTGTTATTTATTGGTTAAATCAACAGAAATGGTAAAAGCATTTTTCTGTCTTAACAATGTACCTAAACTAGCAAGGAAGCTAAATTAAGAGTGCCAACCACTGAGTCATACATAGTCCACCCTTATTTCAGTGCACCGTAATGTTTGGGACATATTGATATTATGTATGTTTCAAAGTAGGTATGTTTAATATGTTGTGGCATATGCTTTGCATGCAATGACAGCTTGGAGTATGTGACCCAAAGACATCACCAAGTGGTAAGTATCTGAGATTCTCTGCCAGACCTGTACTGCAGCCGTCTTCAGCTCCTGCCTTTTTCACGGGAGAGATCCCTGAAGAGTTCTCTCCACAATATGAAACGCATGATCAATTGGATTCTGATCAGAGTTGGATTCAGACCGTTGTAAAACCACTGTTATTTGAGCTTTTGTGGCTTTTCTGTTAGCTGAGCAAGTCTGCCCAGTCTTCTGTGACCTCTTTCATAAATAAGCGGGTTTCACTGGCAGAACAGTCAGTTGTTTTAGTTGTCACTTAGTTGTCAATTCTCTGTTAACTAGAGACTGTAGTGTATGTAAATCGAGTAGCTGGAACCACCACATGTGGCAACTAAACAATCATACCACGGTGAAGTCTCTTGGATCACACATCTTGTCCATTGTGATGTCTGGTCAAACAAAACCTCTTCACCATGTCTGCATGCTTTATTTTATTGCAGCCACATGATTTGCTGTTTGGGAGAGCAAACTATTTGCATTGACAAGCAGGTGTACTTATTAAATTGGGCACTGATTGTGAATAAAAACTATTAGGTAAATGTATATTGCAGCTAAATTAAAGAGTGAAAAGGTACAAGACTCCATGTTTTTTATTGAATATCACAGTGTCTGCAAAGTAAATTTTGAATCTAACCTTATTCATGCTAAAAACAAGAAACAGTCTCTCCGCCACACTGAAATAAGTATATTTCTTCAAGAACCCTGCAAAGCATGTATGCTTGGAAGTGCAGTATCATTCTTTGCACTTAAATGATTGATAAAAACGGTATACTTCGGGTTTACAGTGTACATCCTAAATGGATGCCCTTATTTTATTCTACTCCTCCATCAGGTAGATTTATAGGACATCGAGCTCATAAGTAACTCACAAAGAAAGTAATGATGATCACGTTTTCTCTCCTACCGAATCACCTGTAATGGACTGATTAAAATCCACCCCCCATTTTGAAGCAATTGAAGTAAATTGCAGTTCTGAACTCTCAGAGCCCTTCCTGCAGCTGTACACTTTTCAGTTTTTTTTTTTTTAACATTGCAGATTGCTGCTCCAGACGCAGGCAGAGTGTGCCACAGTTAATCAAATGTAATTGAATCTGAGTTCGAAACGAGAAGAGGCTGAATTTAGCTTAGCACAACAGTCATAAGCATTAATTAGTGAAAATTCCAAACAAAGGGAGTGTGGGAGTTGGTTTTCATCTGTAATTGCACAAGGACAATAACTTCTTTCTTACTCTGAGTTACAATACTACTTGAATATCGCACTCTATGCGGTGTATATGTTGTGAGATCCTCAATACAGCATTGCTTATCATGCTGTACTGCTGCAACACAGTTTAATTTTCACTCATAAAGTTCATAACTGTATTTCCCTTCAGGCAAATCCATATTGCTTTGCCCAGGCCACGCTCAATGTCCTAGATGCAGATTATTAACATTTTCACAGATGTAAGACACCTTTTTTTCTTACAGGCCAGGCCAGACTAAAACAGATATCGACTTGAGTGCCCTTTCATCTGGTCCTGTGGACAGGAGGTCCACATAATTCACAGGCCAGCCCTGAGGGCTGGACGAGAGAGTGGGTTTGTCGTATAGCCCGGCGCTGTCCTGTGCCATCTGGCCTCACTCTTCACTTCCCTCACTCAACAGTAAGTCCACACATCCACCGTGTGGGATGGGAAATGGAGTCCTTGAAGAAGGACGGGGTAGAGCTCGTGGCCTGATGCCATTCTCTCCATTTTATTCACTCTAAAGAGCTATTTCTTCTCCACAATTCACTTAAGGGAAAAAGGGGTGAGCATGCCCCCCTGCCCACTCATTTCCACATTGGCATTGCCTTCTGCCAGATTTGGATGTGTGCATCACTGTAGTACTGTCTGTAACAGAGAAGCGATACCAAGAATACACCCAGGAAGTGATTCACAGACGAATCGCTGTCTCCCTGTTGGAATTCCTATTTATAAATGCAGCAGTAGCTCAGCTCCAGCTGAATATAGGACATTACTGAAAGCTGTCTGTACACACCATCCCCCGAGATGGTATTACACTCGCATGAGTTGCAAGAATCAAACAAAAAGGGATCTCAATGAGATGTTAGCCGTTGGACCCTTTTGAAAGCCTCTTGCTCCTTTAGATAGATTGATGAGCTATGGCTTCGAGGTCCTTGTGAGAGACTATTCAGCAAAGTACTGCACAACACTCAGATTCATTCCTGTCAAAAAAAGGCCCTGAACTGCAGCCAATTACAGAATAATGAAAGGTTTATTGCTTGATGCTAATGAGGATGCTAATACAATATTACATTTCCTCTCAAACATTTTCAAAGAAAACAGACTAGGGTAGTTAAACAGTAAACTTAAACACTCATCAACTTTTTCTTTAAGATTATTGGCTGCTCATTGGGCCAAAGTCATGTCTGAATTGTGTGGACTGAATATTTTCAACCACATCTGCTTCAAATGAGCAAACATTACAACTCTATATCCTATGTTTTTATTGGTAGCCATGCACCTGAAATGATGTATCTGAAATGATTCTGTTTTGCAATGATTCTTTTAAGAATTGTAATTAATTTGGAGCACCTTGAGATGGGATCAGAGGAGAGATACAATTTCATTCTGACTCGCTACAGTATAAAGCTTGTATCCATAGAGGAACCCTATTTAGTGCCTTATGGTCTAAAAGCTCCCCGACAGAGAACCATTTTGCCCTACAAACAAACCTTGAATTTGATAGGGTTCTTCTATGGGTGACCTGGCAAAAAAAGGAGTAAAGATCTTGAAATCATTACACCACCTGGGGACTTCTGCCCTAAGAAATGTTAAGTGGACCAAAATC
This sequence comes from Conger conger, assembly GCF_963514075.1. Lineage (NCBI taxonomy): Eukaryota > Metazoa > Chordata > Actinopteri > Anguilliformes > Congridae > Conger > Conger conger. The sequence goes on from NC_083770.1 coordinate 26,757,749, forward strand.
TTGTACTGAGACAAGAATGTTTCCGCATGCAGGTAAGCTAGGAATGACAAACATAGTATTTCAATTTGACAATTCAATTCCACTACAAACGTACCGACAAATGTAATTTTCTACAAGGGTTAAAACGGGATTACCATATGGCTGCCACCAGAGACTAAAACAACTAATGGTGGAGGGGGAACACCACCAGGGAGGTTACCTTTAGGGGATGAGAGATTCACCAAACGTGCTCTTGATGCCTGCCTACACACACAAGCATATACATATGCACTGCAAGGTGACCACAATACATTATGAAGTGCACTTTACCAAAACAAAGGTACCACCACATGCAGTGTGAGGGAAGGGGACCTGGGTCCAGCGATCAGCCCCTTTGGGACAGCCAAACTCAACACTGTTGAGTCTATGAAGGACAGGGAGGAGGAAAATCATGAGAACACATCAGATGAACAAACAAATGAACGGACAAAATACTGGGGAAGCCAGTACCACACAAGTTGGCCATCCAATAATGAAAGCAATAAAATAATAATGATAAAAAAAATAAAAGAGGGCCACTTGGCCAAAGAAAGCTCAATGATTCAAAGGGGTTCCCTCCACAGTCCAGTATTAGGCTAACCAGTACCCTGGTGGCAACAATTAATTCATTAAAAATAGGCAAAGCATATTTGTTCTGAGGGTGTAGTTTGAGTTTAAAACAGCATTGTTCTCTGCCCCTTTGGCAAGAGAGAAATGTGAGCTTGGACCTTGCCCTGACTGCAAATGGAGAGCCGAGGAAAAAAAAGAGGACTCATTCAAATTAAATTCCCCAAGTGCATTCTAAGCTTACTCTAGTAAAACCAAACTCCACTCCTGTATTAATCTGTTTAACTGTGGTACTTTCACTTCCCAACCCTTTTTTACTACAGAAATAGAAAAATCGAATATCATCTCTATGACTGACATGGGTACACTGAAGATATTTGTATACGAGGTGTGTGATGTACTGGCTTTACAAGAAAAAAATGTGCCTTGACATGGTACTTTATAGCAGAAATGATAGTGCCAGACAGTCTCTCTTCCTCTTCATTTCACTTGGCATCACAGTGATGGAAGGGTGAAAACTGCAATGGGCAGCAATCTGTTCTGTGTGACGCACTTGCAAATATGCTCATATACTACATGTTGTTAGACTGTGGTTTTCAATGCTGTTCTGATCAAATTCCATGAGTTATTCAAGTGTGGATTCAGCTAAAGACATCAAAACTACAAAATACCAGTACGGTAATGTTATGTTCTATAGGTCATGTAAAGTTTGACCTACTCATATTGTGTTGAATTGGCCTGTCTTTCTATTTAAAAAAGCTGACATTTCAAGTGCGTATTTCAGTTGAAGAAGTTGGGAAATTCAATTATGGACACTGTGCCCTTCTTAACTGAATGACGGTGCTGTCAAAAACAGCAGGTGCTGTATCACACATGACGTGAGAAATGTACTCACCTGAAGGTGAGTCTCTAGACTGGCCTGCTGAGTTGTGAAATGTCCTCTTGAAAAAATAAACATGTTGACCTTTTGTTACAGTGCGCAGAAAGTCTGTACAGGCAATTTACCATGAAAGAGAGCGTAAGTGCATCCATCAGTTAAGTGATGAAACGGTGCTAGACATGGCAAAGAACATTCCCAACTAGCAGCTAAAGTGCTACATTTAACTTAACTGCGCCAACCTTGAATGCTAACAAAATAAAAAAAGGAAACACATTGTGTAAATATACATCCAGTACCATGAAACAGAGGTGGGTGATCAGAAGATGGACAGTGTCTCTGCTATCCTGACTACCCATACAAAATGGCTCCCAAATAAATGTATCAATGAATCTGAATCAATATGTTGTAGGCATAGCTGGTACCAGTGACACAGAGGTATAAACCAAACAACTCTTATGCATTTACATGGCTGTATTTAAATAATAAACATTATCTAAAAAAAGAGAAAATCCATGCAAAGATGATGCTAGGGACCATAAAAAAGGGAAAACTGTCATAGCTTGGTCATGAAAAATAAATTAATAAATGAAGTTTGCTTTCATAAATGTGGACAAGAACACTAAGAACACTAATGACTCAGACAGCCATCAGGATTCTGTTCACAGAAAGAGTGACATTTAAAAAATAGGAATAGAGGAACCCACTCTATTTGTACTCAAGGCAAGCTCAGCCCATCCTTGGCTGACATGCTAAAGAGATGGCTGAATATTTCAAAAAGAATAGTGGATAGGAGGGCTTTACATATCAAAAATAAATCTTCAAATAATTGTACATTCATACAGTCATTGGACCTCATGCAGGAATCACTTGAACAAACAGTTTTGTTATTAAATTGCTAAAATCAGCTAAAGCTTTTGTGTATTTTCAATTTCTTCTTAGTTAGGGACAACATGTGCAAGTGGTCCTGACCTGTTGTACGAGGCATGTAAATAAGAGCCATGCAGTGCATGTCAGCGCAGCTTGCCTGGCACAGAGAGCTCTGATCAAGATTTCAATCTAGGCATCAAACATGAATCAAGATTCAGCAACTGCATTGCTTATTTCTCACCTGAAATGTTTTCAGAAATGTATTTTAGTGGACTGTTGAGGAGAAAAAAAGGCAACGGAACCGCAGTCTGCCCAATCAGGTATCTGTTGTCCGTTGTTCTTATAAAACGTTGCAATCTCACAATCTGATTGGTTAAAAGCAGTATTCTACTGCGATGACTTCTAATGCTTGTTTACAATTCTATTTCAATTATCGCTACGCAGTGAAGCAGTCATTCAAGTAAAAATGAAAAGCAGTTACTTGAGAGCCGATGCTCGTCAATCACCTTGCATCAATGTTGCCCAGGACCTGCAAGCGAGCAGGGATGCACAGCGACACACCGCCTCCACTTCCACATGATTCAGAAACTCTTCTCAACTCTTCGACACAAGATTTATGTCCGCAAGCAGAAGTGCTAGAGTTCGCTCGAGTGTCCAAAACTTGTGGACCAGAGAAAGCAAAGCAGCGCTCGTCACAACGAGCAATGTGCCTTTATAAAATAATAAATTCAGCAGATCTACGCAATGTGAACCCACTGATGGTGGACAGTTTTTCAGTCTTTGCACAATGGGAACGTACAAATAAACATCAAAAAGCCATAAACTCTTGTTTGCTCACTCAAGAAAGCTTGCAAGCCAAGTATCGACCTAGCGGGTTTGGCAGAACAACGTACGATACAGTTTACGTTGCATAGCAACTGCCTGACACTTTCTGGGGCAACAGGGAACTATTTTATTGTAAAGTATCCTTGTAATGACACTGTTAATAAAAAATTAAAAAGCACTTTTAATTGGACTGTGTCTATAATATCTATGTCTTCATATTTGATAACCATTTTATAAAAACAATAAGTCATGACAGGCAGTGATATATTGTAATTGTATCACAGCTATGGGGGTTGCGACTCTTCGCTGCTCGTCGAGCTGAACAATGCCCCTTAGCTGTGATAAAATTACAATATACCACGGCCTGTCATGAGTTATTGCTTAATTGTGATGGAGATTTTCATTTACAGTTGTCTGAAGTTAGGTGTGTTTGTAGAATAAGATGTTGCACTCGTATGAGCCCTTCTGACAACAGGACCTTTGTTTCGCAAAAAATAAAGTTGCTGTGCAGCACGCTGTCTCCATATAGCACCCTGAAAAATGGGTTATAAATATCCATTTGAAATATAAATATTGGCGAGATAATAATAATAATAATAATAATAATAATAATAATAATAATAATAATAAGACAAAGAAGAAAAATAACAATATTAAGCACGTTATTATAACTTTTCGACTTATTTTTATTTATTTTTTATTTTTTCTCCCAATTTGGAAACACCACTCAAATTCATAAACTTGTTCATGAATGCATGTGTTAGGAACAGGAAATGGCCTCTGAATGCATGCTGCACTCTGTATCCCACCAGCTGAGCTCTATGTAATGACTCCATCACAACAGTACCTTTCATGCGCAGTTGGCATGGGAAGAATGCAGGCTTTTTGAAAATATAATGACATGTATATTTCACAGCAGAGTATCAATAAGAAATGCATCACAATATCAGAAAGCAGCAATAAGTCATTTTCATTTATATTCATTTGGCTGAATTTGAATTTTGTAAAAGCCTAACTGCTACAATAAGGGACAGGGTGATGACCACAGTTTCCTGGGAATGGACATGTTTTATTGAAAGGCATATTGCTGATGCTGTCAGCTCTTTCACACCGCCATTTCTATCAGTGGTTTTACGGTCAGGGGATTAGTCAGAGTGGTGGAACCTCTCAGTGGCCACACAAGTCCACTGAAACATTTGCACAATAAAGCCCAGGCATAGAGTTGTTGTATAAATGGCTGTATAAATATGTATATTGTATATTCTCAATTTGAGTTTGTGTGTGTGCTTGTTTTTAGGTGTTGATAATTTGCGCATTATAAGTAAACATGGAGTATTCATGAGAATCGCTATGTACATTAATTTACTTTGCGTGTGTAATCATGCATAGCACCATATAGATGTGTTCTATCCTGAGAGAGTGGAGGCACACGTTTGCATGTGTGTATGTTTGTGGGCACGCCTTTCTCTGTGTGTCTGTATGTGTGTGTTTATGTGTTCATGTACTCATATGCAGCAATGTGCTGTAAGCACTTTGTTCTGACAGCTGAAGTCCAGTGTGTCCTTTTCGCTTGCTAGGAAATCCAGAGAGATGAGGTGGGGAGAAGGTGGGGGGTTGGAGAGAGGAAAGAAAGTGCCAGGTTGCCGTTCACAGTAGATTAATGAGCCTGTGGTGCTATGTCTCTTATCGCTGGGCTGCACATGTTGTTGTACGTGAAGAAAAACAGGCTCTCTGTCCTGTGATTCTTCCAGACTGAATCAGCCCCTGCTTTCTCCCCATCATTCCCCACTCTCTGTCACCTGTCTGCTTAGCACTTTTCCTTTTACCCAGCTTGTACTATACATTGTGCAGCAGGAGCCTGCACTACTTACAATAATGCCAAGACTGTAAATATTGGGACAATTCAATTGCATTTTGTTGTGAGGGAAAAGAATCCTGAGTAAACTAATAAATACAAATGTTCAAGAGATTTCTGTATTCTATTGTTACAAAACCCACAAATTTTCTCATGCTCATATTTGTGTGCAGGCATGATTATATGAACATTTGCATGCATTTGTGCAAGAGGAGGTGTGGTTTTGTTAAAAAAACATAGTATACTTACAGTATATTTTTAGTTTTCTATCTAATGTATGCTAGACCAAAAATATGGTACATTCTTTTTTCCTCCTTCATACATTTTAAAGTACAGTGGTTTCGTGTTTCATTTGGCGCTTCTGCCTCCGGAGATCTGCCGGGCAGCGGCAGATTTTTAGTTTTTCCCACAGTAATTACTGTTTGTTCGTACAACCACCACCAGGCGGCATATGAAACGTCTGTTTCCTAAAGTAAATACAGAACCAAAATACTCTCCAGAGACAAACAGACATTTGAATCAAGGAAAAATTTTTTGTAAGGGGTGCAATTTCTGTCTCTTTTTCTCAGGTGGTGAAAAATAGACAAGCTTGTTGCTGTGACAACACAAAGCACAAACCTGCAAAAGCCGAAGGTTAAGGTTAAGTTAGGAGCGTAACATGTACGTGGCCGATATAAACCACCTGTTGAAATCACACTGAGGCAGCAGAAGTTAGCTCAGCTACATGCTGCTACAAGAGAGCTGTTATAAGGTACAGCCCTCTTTCCAAAAGTCATATTGAATTGTAAACGTGTGGTACAGGGTGGAGCTGGTCCAGACTGCAATTTAAGGCCGGAATACAATGTATTTGGAACTAGTAGTGTTATAGAAACATGGGTGTAGTTAACACTAGTATAAACATTAACTGAATGTTCAGTAAACAAATACAAGTTAGCTAGCTGACGTTAGTTGTTGATATTCGCTTATGAAGCCAGACAGGGATGTAACGTTACAATAAATATATTATAAAGTTTGTTAACTTCATGTACAGAGGTGAAATTGAGCTTTAGAATGTTTACCACTGTGTGTGTGCACCTAAAGTCCCACTATAGGTTTGATTTAAATCTTTAAAAGTTATAGAGATTTCAGAGATTTCAGAGGTGTCGGCCTGCATTTCTTCAGTGAACTAAGAAACTAACGTTACTTCAGAAACACGCAACAAACGGATTTTCAACATTATAGCCTATCAACCCCAAAACCACGATTGATTATGAGCAATCTTGCCTACAGATGACTTTACAGGCCAAAATGCAATGCGACTGCCCCTACTGTGAGAACCTCGTAATTATTACTTCACGGCAGGCGAACCGCCAAATGAAGCATGAAACCACTGTAATCTATTCACTTCATTCATGTCTATTCTTCTATTCACTTTTATGTGCAAAATTATTGTAAATTCACCTTGCTCTCGGCAAAAAATTTAATCCATTTCATGAATGCTTTGCACTACCTTTTACAGGTGCATCTCAAAAAATGTGAATATCGTGGAAATGTTTTGTTTTTTTCGTAATTTAATTCAAAAAGTGTAACATTCATATATCTTAAATCCATTATACATGAAGTTAAATATTTCATTTTTGTTTAAATCTTGACGATTACAGCTTACAGCTCATGAAAATAAAAATATTAGAATATTATGTAAGACCAATCAAAAAACGGATTTATAATACATAAATGTCAATCTTCTGAAAAGTATGTTCATTTATGCATTCAATACTTGGTTGGGGCTCCTTTTGCACAAATTACCGCATCAATGCGGTGTGGCATGGAGGCATTCAGCCTGTGGCACTGCTGAGGTGTTATGGAAGCCCAGGTTGCTTTGATAGCAGCCTTCAGCTCGTCTGTATTGTTGGTTCTGGTGTCTCTCTTCTTCCTCCTGACAAGGTTCAGGTCAGGCGAGTTGGCTGGCCAATCAAGTACAGTAATACCATGGTCAGCAAACCAGTTACTAGTAGTTTTGGTATTGTGGGCAGGTGCCAAGTCCTGCTGGCAAAGGAAATCAGCATCTCCATAAAGCTTGTCAGCAGACGGAAGCATGAAGTGCTCTAAAATCTCCAGGTAGACGGCTGTGTTGACTCTGGACCGGACACGTCTGTGCGTGGTGGCTCTTGATGCACTGACTCCAGCCTCAGTCTACTCCTTGTGAAGCTCCTCCAAGTTCTTGAATCGTCATTGCTTGACAATCCTCTCAAGGCTGCGGTCATCCCTGTTGCTTGTGCATCTTTTCCTACCACACTTTTCCCTTCCAGTCAACTTTCCATGAATATGAATATGAAGGTTTCCAGAAGGTCAACATGTATTATAAATCCTTTTTTTATTGGTCTCATGTAATATTCTAATATTTTCAGATACTGGATTTTTGTTTTTTTCATTATATTTCACTTTGTGTAATGAATCCAGAAAATATGAAAGTTTAACTTTCAAATTAAATTACAGACAAAAAATTCCCATGATATTCTAATTTTTTTAGATGCACCTGTATATCTAATTTGTCATCCCTGTGCCATATTTAACATATCTTATTGCCATTATTCTTTTTTTTTTTTTTTTTCAAATGTACTAGCTCACTTTTTTGTATGGTACACATACACTCTCTTTCTTCGAGAGGTTGGGCTCAAAATAATTTTCTTGGGAAAGTTAAAAGCAATGGAAATTCATTGTCCTTTCATGTGTTTTGATAGCCAACAACTGGACCCACATTTGGGGAACACAATGGAATTCTGCTATATGTGAAGTCTAATTCCTTGCTCCAATGGAGAAAGACTTGATACTTCATGGACAATAAGACTTTTGAAACGGCAACAAGATTTTGATACGCCACCTGAGTCGGACTGCAGTGCACTTTGTGTCTTACTTTGCCTTGTGACTCACAGGCTTGATGGTTATTGATAAAGCAATCTTCTTTTGAGCTGAACATCTGGATTCAAACAGCGCTCCTTTATTGAATTACTTGCTTTGATTTTGGAAGATCACAGCTATTGTTCAGTTGTTGAATTGCAGCTATGCACGCAGTGCATTGATCTTGTGGTAGAGAGGGTACTTTTGCGAGCCACTTTTCATCCTGTTGAGATTTCTTTTTAGCATAGTAATTTTAGTGTCTCAGGAGAAATTGGGGTGCAGGAGAGGTTGGAGGAGAGAATCAATGAAGAAAGACTAGTTATTAAGCAGCCTAATGATGATGATATGTTTGCACTTTAGAAGTGGCACATCCATTGTGCCACCTGCTAGTGTTAATGGCACCCACTGTTGTGTTAATGGTACACCCATGGTTCGTTGGCTTGATACAGTGCATACTAAACTTAGACTGGTCACATGTAAAGTAACCTTCAGGAACCTGGGGGGCGGGGGGGATGGGACGCCCACAAAATGTTATATTTATGGAGTTGCAAAGTTAGCTTGTTATCCATCCCCCAGACACTTCTACAGGGCTTTGCAGATTTCACACCACAAATCAATGCATGAACGAGGCAGATGATTGGTTTCAGCACTGGGTGTGAGGACCTGAGCTAACACTGGAACAGAGCCAATTTCCAGCAAAAAAATTGAATTGCTAAATTGGTACCAGAGTCTCACAAGGTTACAATCACACACGCATCACTTACAAGCATCCAGTATTATTTTTTAAAAATTTTCGTCTTCTGTTTGACAGCAAAGCCAATTCAAAAGGTATTCTACTTTTTCCTTTATCCTGACTAACACATTTTAGCAAGTGTTTTTTGCTTTCCTTTTGTGGGCTTTAGTAGAAAGCAGTGTGCTCCTGCACCCTATGGGTCAAAGCCACAATGGGGCCCTGTGGTCAGAAAGGACTGAATGGTGTAATGGTGTGGTTTGGCAGTTGAAGAGGTGCACTGTGATGAGAGGAGAGATGGGGTACCCTCATTGACTGATGGTGCCTCGCCATCAAGGCCAGACCAGCGTGAGGGATCATCTGCCAAATGCAGAACAGATTGCTGCACAGCTGTTTGATACAGGCGCTTTAACATGGAACCTGGCTGAAAAGAATCATATCAACCTGGCCACAGAGGAGTGCCAGAGGCTCCATTATCTTTGGGGATGGCATGCATTGATGGAGGGAGACATAAGGTCATTGGACGATGAAGCGTTGAGTAGAGGAACCCAGCATGCTGGATGCAAACTGGGAGCTGCCAGTACAGAGTCGTGCCAAGGCTATTGCGTATCAGCTAACAAGCGAGGGAGTCCCGTCTCCTAGAGTAGAATTACTGCCGCTTTGTACACAGGGAGAGTGCCACTTCTGTTGAATTGCACCTTTCTTTGAATGTTTCCAAAGTGTGCCAAACACTGATCCGACTTTCCCATGGCAGTTTTACTGTAAATGATACAGTTTTCTCTTTTCCCTGTCTGGTGCATTCCTGTGAAATTCATAAGTTGTTTCCTTAAACTTGTATTTGTTTTTGTATGTGTAAAATGAATGTTTGCATGGAATAACACATTGAGGCAACTTGATTTTTCAATGTTTTCCTTCAAATCCGCAGGTGGCCTTTTTGTCTTTGTTTCTATTGGCTCTATTTCTTTGCCCTGTGGTTACATTATTTTTCACCCTGCAAAAAAGGGCATTTGTATAAAAAGTGACACGGAACCTACCTGCATACAGCCTGATGTTATCTGCGGTTGTCACTGCTATGTTTATCGGATGATCCTGTCAGTACCTTCCCATAACACCTTTCCATAGCTGGCAGCAAAAGATTGTTCCATACCTAGAGCCGGAATACAAAGGAGAAGAGGGCACCCCACTGCCCCTCTGCCATGTGATGTTCCCCCATGCCCTGACAGGGGGCAGCCATGGAAACCTGGCCACACTGTAACGGCGACGCTTCCCTCATATGTCTCTGGGGCCAACATCAAGTGTGATGGCTGGAGTGAGGTTGAAGGGTCTGTTAATAATCCTATAAAATGTCCTATAACTCCAGGATTCCTCGGTGACATCCAGGATTACCAGCAGCCATCCCAGGAGCCTGTGCTTGTAAATGTGTCCAAACGAGATGCTTGACAGATACTGCCTTCTGATTTAAGTCCACCAAAAAACCGGGACAAATGTGATTGCAAAACCACAAGCTCAAATAGCCTTACAGTCATCAGATGTATATATTTGTCTTCACCTCGATAATTCCACAAAAATATTCATTCATTGGCGGTTTGTTCATAAATAGCAAACCCTCATTGTTCAGAAATACTGAAGCTGGAGCAACTATCTTTGAGTAACAAGAATACAAGTTAAAATCATGGCATTCACTCCACTCACAGTTTATTTTCTTCACTTCAGGGTGCAGTTAACATTCATTTTGTTTTCATGGACCCTGTGATTGTTTTAAAGCCTCAAAAATCATTTCATTCTTCAAGTTCCTGCTGAATTTTACAAGTGTCTAGAATTTTTCCTGCAGAGGTCCAGCAATGACTCTCTTGTCTATGTGGTAGCGTTCTGGCTGAGCAGATTGCACTAATGCTGCTCATTGATTGTTTGCCAAAGACCAAAGAGTTGTTGGGCCTGGATAATTGAGCTGTACATCTCAGCAGATTAATGTCAGGGCTGAATTGTGCACCAGTTCCCACACAGTGCTTAACAGGGTCCTGCGTGGAATCGGGTTCAACAGCAAGGAGACAATGACCGTGTGAGGACCTGGCCAGGGGAATGTTGACCTCCTTGTGATTCTTCCATCTAAAGCTGTTGAAACAGGACCACGCCACATCCACATACTGTTCATCCAGATTTGCCAGGCATCCAACCTTAATAGCATTAGAGAAGGGATTTAAGGACTCATTCTCAATAAGGTCCCGTGGCAATTTTCATTACTGTACCACAGATATAATTGGACCGTGGAAGACCAGATATGACTGTGCAGTAGGAATGTCACATTTTTTTATCCTGTTTATGCATTCTGTTATTCTGTTTGAGTAGAGTGTACGCATGTCTTACGAGTTTGAATGCTGTTCATTTGGCTGGGGAAAACCTGATAAAAGCAATTCATTTTTATTTGCAAATTTGTTAAGAAGGCATCGCTGGGAGTACCAACAGTGGTGAGGGAATGTAATTTTGCACAGTCAGGGAGTAGAGGAAGGAGTGTCTTCATTTTGTATAGATTTATTTGCTGTTTTTTTACTCGTTAAGTATCACTTCATTACAGCCATTGAAAACAGGGGAATAGTAATGTGCTAATAAATGGTTTGGAATTGCAAGTACATAATGACTTTTTTGTTGTAATTTTCTATGTAAGTTTATCTTCGCAGAGGATGATTGTGGGTGGGCCGCATTCTAACTGCATCCACTAACGGGACATTGGAGAAGTTCATCCGGGTACAATGCAGCTAGAATCACAAAATATATGACTTAGATGTTGTAACTTGTGAATGGTTCTGGATAGAAGATTCAAAGATCTAATAGTCCCCTTCAATTCAAATCTGGGAATTGAGGAAAACAAGAGACTAGAGGGATGCAGTTGTGTATCAGAATAGAAATTGAACAAGTGCAATGACCTTTGGCTTGCAGACAAACCTCAAAATGTAGCCAGCTCGCAAAGCATCTCCAAGCCATAGCACGCATCTTGATATAAGTCTTCACCATTGGTCTGCCTCTCCCAAAGGGCAAATCCAGCTCTGTGTAATCATCATTTTTGCTATTTTCCCCTCCCAATGCATTTCTGCACTGAGTGCGTGCTGCAGCACTCATCGAAAGTGAGGAGATGAAAAGATCCTTTGATGCTTCTGTCTGCTGCATTCCTTGGTTATCTCTGTTGCTCAGCATTCTGTGCATTTTCGAGGAGTTAGGAAGAAATAAAGAAAGCTTGTGTGTGTGAGTGTATTTGAGAGAGAGAGAGAGAGTGAGAGAGAGAGAGAGAGAGAGAGAGAGAGAGAGAGAGATAGACAGAGAGAGAGAGACATAGATAGAAAGAGCCTCTCACTGTGAAATGTGTGAAATAGCTAGCTTCAGCCAGGTTGAAGTCCTCAAATTGCTTGTTTTTCCTTTGTCTGAGGTGTTCTTAACTGCAGCTCTGTCACCAATTACACAGGGTAGGGTGGGGGTGGGATGTAGGAGGCAAATAAGGAAACAACTGCCTAACTTAAGCTTTTTAAACTTTTATTTACACTTTTTCTAGTCATGTCAAGCTTTGAAATGTGTTTATTTATTTTCAAATGTGTTTCTATTTTTTTCAGTTCTCTTCAGACAAACCCCTTCTCCACCCCTTTATAAAGGCAGAACTCAGAGCTCAAGATTTAGTGACAAAGTAACTTCACCATATGTCTCTCTTGAATGTCAAACTCATTTGTTAAGATGTACAATTTGCTCTAATGGTCTGAATACAGCAGTGAATGACATGTTACAAATATGTGGACTTTGTTTTAATGCTGCTAGTTACAGATAACAACAAAAGCAAAAACCTTTTTTTTATCACTTTGTGTTTTCAAGTCAAAAATACTCCCTGGTGTTTGTTTGTAGTGATTCCTATTGATTAATTTTTTCACCTCTGTTCATTTTGCTGCTGAATTGCACTTTTTTTTGCACTGGTTAAGCCTCCTGGCATTTCTATTGCTTGTATAGTGTAACCCAACAGCTGATGAAGATCAGAGACTGGGCCTGGGGCTGCTATGCCCGTTTCCCCCTCACTGTGCCCATCTATAGCCACTGCCCTCCCACGGAGTTGCACAAAGTACAGCACAAAAACAGTGTGATGAATTCTGATTGAATTCGCCTCAATCTTGTGATCCAATATCAGCTGTAGGGATCAGATAAACCTTGACAGAAGCCTGTGGAGCTCCTGCCAAAATATTTATACGTTTATACACTCAGTGACCACTTTATTAGGTAGACCTGTATACCAGCTGGTTAATGCAAATATTTAAGCAGCCAATCATGTGGCAGCAACTAAATGCATAAAAGCACACAGACATGGTAAAGAGGTTCAGCTGTTTTTGGACCAAATGCTAGAATGTGATCTAAGTGACCTTAACCGAGGAATGATTGTTGGTGCCAGACAAGGTGGTTTGAGTATCTCAGAAATGGCTGATCACCTGAGATTTTCCATCAAAACAGTCTCAAGGGTTTGCAGAAAATGGTGCAAAAAACAAAAAACATCCAGTGAGGAGCAGTTCTGCGGGCAAAAACATATTGTTAATGAGAGAGGGCCAGACTGGTCAAAGCTGACAGGAAGGTGACAGTAACGCAAATAGCCACACATCAAAGTATCCTTTTTGTCTGTCTTGCCATTGCATGCTTGTACAAAAGTACTTGTACATAGGAATACTATTATTTATGTTTTCTATAGGCTCTCTGGGACACAGCCCAGCTACCATGTTCTCTGACCAGTACCATTAAAGTAGTCACATCATGTAGGCATTGTCCCTCTCCATGTAAAGCAACTAAAGTATAACTTCTGCACAGCTTGCAACCAGCTAGGAGTATGTTATCACAGTGATGACCAATTAGCCTTTTAATAATATGAAATCACATTTCCAACAGTGTAGAGTTTGTTACTGCATAAAACAACATTTATGTTTTCACCTGCGTAAACAAAGGCTAAAAAGGTTGATGGTTTACTACAAAAATGTATGTGTGTATTCAGTATGCTTATGAATAAGGTGCAGTCCTGCTTTTGGATAATAAATGGTATGAAATTGCGGGATGTTTCCATTAAATCAATATATTAATATTATAGATGTTATTATTGCAATTATTGTATTTTAATTTTAATTTTTTGACAATCTTCTGGACCTCATACAGCAGACGGGAGAGCAAGAAGAGGGAGGTTGACAGGCGTAAATAGGGGAAGCATTTCAGGATACAGTACATAGTATATAGTATTTTATGCCGAATAACACCCATAATATAATTTTGTTACCATGTGTCCTTTTGGAGTCTCCAAAAGCCCTTTTTGGAAATCTGCCAGACATAGCCTTGTAGAAACAATGCAGAATGCTAAACACACCAGGCACAGCTACAAGCATCTACTGAAATACCTAAAATATTTTCGGCTAGAAAACTATATTTTAGCTCCTGTAATTTTGTTTCAGTATTATTTAGAATAATTCCCTGGGTTACCTTTCAGAACAGACCAAAAATATTCCTGTAGTAAAAAGGATAGTAACCATTTTATTTTTGGGCATGTCATTTTCAAGCTTGTGGTCAGAAAAGGGGTGATACTAAAGGCGTTAAGACCCAAAAAAAAGCACTGAACTGAGACCTATTTTGTCTGTTCCTTTCTCCAAGTGGTCACTCAGAGCATGGAACAGCCTCTGCCACACTGAATTTCTGAGTGAAACGCTGAATTAAATATTAAGCTTGGCTACATAGATTGCTTTCTTTTTTTGTGTGTATCAGAAAATGTGCACCTTGGACTGAAATAACCCTAATGAAATTGAATTCTTTTGGAAACCGTGCCCAACCTTTGTTCTGCATATAACCATGCTGTAATTGATGTATTTTGTAAACTAATCTACACTAAGCGATAGGCATCAAAGAAGGACCATTAAACTGTCAGCGCTTGTCAAAAGAAAATACATCTTGCTGAAATTGTATGACAATCAATCCCTCCCTCCACTGTCTGTGGCAATATGTGGTCCTTATCAAAGGTAAAATAATATATAGGGGAATAAATGCTAGGCCTCTTTAAGGAATCTGTTGGCTGAATGTGTGTGTGTGGCAGGCGGTGTGCATTTAGATGTAAATTGTGTGATGAAAATGGAGCCGAGATGTCACTTATTAAATTAATAGTGCTGCAAAGAAAAAAGCTTGAGGACTTGAAATCCTGAAAGGGATTCATTTCTTGAATCCACAGATAACAGCAAGCACCAATGAGGCACCTTATGTTTAAAAGTACCTTAGGACAGTAGACTCCGGCTCTGCTTCAAACTCACATTCACTGTAGCAGTGTGTAGGTCATGTAACCTTGTGGCTTAGTCAAATTTAATAGCAACCTTGGGTCTGGCCTTGGTCACTAGATCAACCCTTTGCCCTTATGCTTGCATGGGGTTATGGTTATAAATCACTTTTTTTTTTCTTAGATCTTGGGGCGAGAGGTCATCTGTGTGCTTGGTTCACTGGGTGTAGAAGGGGTCAGGGTCAGTGATATGCAAAATATTACCACTGTGACACAACGGCTGGGCAAAGGTATTGATCAGGAATTCAGGACCAATTGACACTTTATTGGCACTAATCAGCCCACATTGCGCAACCTGGGGGATTTCATATGTGGCATTTCATGGGTATCCGAGCAGGCATGTGGTGAGGCAGCTATGAGCCACCTGGGGGTCCTCCGAACATTGTTTGTAGCTTTAACCTAGACTACACCTGTTACAGCTGCATAAACGCTAGTAAAGGTATCTGTCCAGTTTGTAGATGCAGCTAGTGGATGGATCACATGGAGAGCGGACTAATCGCTGTGTTTAGGTGCATGTGTAATTGCTGATCCAAGCCTACCGTGGATGTGGGGGGGTAACACGTTCTATCTAAAGAAACACATGGACAATGCTCTAACACGTTGCAATCGCTGTTCTTTACTAGCTTTCGTGTAGGTAGGCTTGATTAGCGTGACTCAGATTTAATTGCGGAACGTAATTGTCGTCAATAATAGTGTAGTCAATAACAGTGTAGTCAATAACAGTGCAGTCTCCAACCAAGTAGCCTGCTTTGTTTTAATGAACTTCTGTTTCAAAGAGAAAAAACTGTGTTCATATTTTTTTCTACCTCTGCCTACTAGTGTGACTGTTATTAAGCTATAGGGATCCCCCTTGCTCTTCGTATAAACTGGGGGGAGGCATAATAATTTTGTAGCCAGGCACTACAATTGGCTCAGTTGCATCGACGCAGTGCAGTCACACGCGGTGCAATACAGAAGTCCGGAAAAAAATCATTAAGTTGTCTTGCATTACCAGAAAAAGATGGAGTGGCCACATTAGATCTCTTACAGTATCTGGTAAATCAAAATCATGTGTCATGTGAGAGCTGGGTCAGACCGACAGTAAAATGTTCAGTGTTAAATCAACTCTGATAAAATTGACTCAGAGTAAATTGCATTCTATCACACTTGGACACTTGGTAAATTAGAAGTCCAAAAGTGGGGTAGTAACGGCATTTTACTGCACAGTTATTGAAAAAAAGTGAGGCAGTATGTCAGCATGCTCACCATTTTTTGCCCCATGATCTCTCTGGGTAAACTGTGTATATTTTTCATATCTTAGGTGGTGCGTCTAATATCCCGGGGTGAAAAGATACTCCCTTTCAGGCCCTTTGAAGTAACTTCAATCGTTTCACACTTGTTCTCTGGTCTGTTGGTGCTGATACTCTATTATGCTTATAGGAAATGTGCAGTCAAAATACAGGCCATGTTATAATTTAAAATATATATAAATCACACACAATATTAATCTCACACAAACCACTCACACACAAACCACAACTGATTGCTTGTAATAAGGTCTATACTTGCCAAAAACGTAGCTGTGTAACTTGGCTGTAGCTTGGAGATTTTTTGGCTGTGCTTCTAACTACTTTAACTTAATATACTATATTCCCATACTCTGTCAGTCAGATTGATTAATTATTAATTGCTTTTAAAAGAAGCTTGGTTAATTAATCTATTTTTGAGCATATATAGTTAAAGAGAGCTGGGTCTCTGGTGGTGTGATGTCAGGGTTTAATCAGAAAATTCAACCGCAGCTAGACCACAGCTTGAATATTCCCCTGCCGCAACAGACATTGGATAGATTCTCTGAGAATACACGAGCACCCCCTGCTTGAAAGTAGAATGATTGTTGTCTTGGGGGGGGGGGGGGGGGGGGGCTGGCATGTTTACCGGATGTGAATGATTAGTCACAAAGATATGTAACGGAAGCTTGTGATAAGATATACTCCTCCCCTCTAAGGGTATCTGTCTTCTTTATTTTCATTTAAAAATGTGCAGATAAATCTGTAGAACATGTTTAAATAATCAGACAATCTTTCTTCACTTGAATTAAAGTATGCTTTTGCTGTGTTTTCTCTGCTTATTTTTTTAAGTACAATTTTTTTTTTCTCCTGCATCCTTTTAAATACTGACTAGTACATTCTACAACTCTGGGACAATCTCTGTTCTACTTTGCCAGATTCAATCATATCAAGATCCAGAAAGAAGCTAACAAGCACTCGTTGTTTGGCTTACCCAATTCTGTCAAATCCGAACTGAAAAAGTAGAAAAAAGTGTTTTTTTCCCCATCCACTCCCACTTCTCCCCTTCATATGTGCACTGACTGCAATGCTTTGTTATAAAAAAAAATTCTGCCAATGGTGGTCTTCTTTGTAAGAAGTGTAGCTACAATGCAAGACTGACAGAGGAGATTCGTGAATTGGACTTTAGTAACCTGACTCTTCAACAAATTATTAAAAAAATAAGGTTTATTTTCAGTCTTTCTGGATGCTAGAAGCTCATAGCACAGCCCCAGTGGCATCCTTGCAGGAACACATGTTTTTCAAGGTAAGAAGGAGATGTGGAGGAAAGGAAAAAGGCTTGCTGTACCCACTTAACCCTCACCTCACAATGTCTCAAACCTGCTCTCAAACTCGATAACACACTAATCAAGGAACTGGAACCACAAGACCGCTTTGATAATTATCGATTCTATTGATAGAGTTGTGAGAGTATAAGACTGGTCACTATAGTCATCTGTATTCCTGCCAGTCTTACCTACATTGAATTGTGTAACTCCTGGATAAAGCTTAGCAGAAACTATGTTCAACTGAGGCAATCGGAGGTAACAAAGAGTAATTTTCAGTTGGTGTGCCGGATGGCAAAAAAGATAAGTCAGTAATGTGCTCATGCTCTGGCTCCTATCCTTTATGGAGAAGTGTCCATAGCAGCTTATAGTCACACCATTGTTGGTTATTGGAGCTTATGCGGTGTTCATAAAATAACATGGGCTTTATTGAAACTTTTTGGTGAAGGCATCAAAAAAGAACATGAGAAGGGCATTGCCCTTCACAAAGGTCAGGTTGAATATACTGTATTATGTCCAACACAAATGACTGCTATCACCTCTAAATCATTGACAAGCTTCAGTTAAGGATCATTAAGTATCAGTTCCATGATTCTGAAATCATTTTAAGCCTAAATACAATTGCATTTGCCACATCATCTGATCAATATCAAAACAAGGCATATTGTGATCACTTCCTTTAATAATACAACTGAAATTTGGATTAGGCTTCTTGATATAGGATCCTGAGACTCTAAGGCAGCTCTTGTGAACAAACTAATCAGTGAATACGGTCTTCACATGCACTTTCTTATTGTAACATAAGTGGGAAAGAATAAAATTAGTAACTGTACAGCAAAAAATGCTCATCTCTGCAGATGTGGAGGTGGTTTTTCCATTATATATAATTATATTTCTGAAATATGTTATCTCTACCCCAAAATTAAGGGATACCTTTAATTATTCTGAAATACTAGTTCAAGCAGTCATAACATCTTGTTGAATTTCTCTCGTTGAAAAATAATAGGAAAATGATAGACAGTAGATTCATCATTACCGGACAGTAGATTCATCATTACCTCCCTATAGCCATTTAGCCCCATTTTTAGCCCCAATTGCTGGTTTTGGACTCTGACCTTCCTAGTTTTTACATTTTCTGCTTTTCTGTAAAATATATTTGTACAGTAAAAAAACACAATACAAATAAACATTAATTTAACAGAACTGAATTCATGTTCCCAAAGCTGAATCTCATCACAACTGATGTATCAGAAGTGAATGGTTGGCCGGGAAGACATGACAAATCTATTAACTTTTGGGAGCCTTACCGATACATGTGTGTTCTCAATATCAGTATAACACTGTGAGAATAAATGGAAAATGTTGAAAACAAAGATAAGGTTCTGCATGAATTAAATAATAATACTTCCATGTGTCTTCATTAGACAACAAGAAATGTATTCGTGCTTAATGATATGTACTGTACACTGCTGTGAATAAAGCTGTCTGCCAAAAGTATTTCTGGACTGGCTTTCCATAGCCTGTTATTCTAAACAACATGTTGATGGGTAGCAGGCTTTCCTTTTAATTATTTTTTGACACTGATAGATGTCCACAGCCCTTCACTTTTGAAATGTGCCATATGGTCATTGATTTCCATGTAACGGAGATGCCTGACAGTCCAGTGACTTTGAAACAAGTTCATGGAGTTCATTAGATGTAAAATGAAAGAACTGGGTATACCAATGGCCACATGGGGGACTTGGATATGGGTTTTATAATAGTTGTCTGTCCTTTGGGCTCTGCCCTTATACCCATTTTATCAATGTGTTACAGATTTAGGAAAATGTGACACAACCTACAATACCTATGTACTGTATGTCCAATTATCTTGATAAAGACTTATTTTGTGATTTCTACATAACAAAATAACCACTACCTTCGGAACGCACAGTGACTTTGTGTGTTGGACTTGGGATAGCATATGCTATGTAGCCCTACCTGACTCAAGTAGAAAGAGCATTATGTTTATCAATAATGGACAACTTGGAGGTTTACTTTGACCAGGGGGGGAAAAACTAGAGATTGACTTTCAGGTAGAAACTTGGAAGTTGTCTTCTATTGATAAATATAACACCATTTCGGCCTGAGTGAGCTTGCCTGGTACAATAAAATCGGTATGATTGCAAACCCTGCCCATCTGGCACTCCAGGCAGGCTCTATCAAGCTTCAAAGTATGTTAAAAGTATCTGTGCAAGGCCTGCTGTAAGAGTGCAGTGAATACCTTCATCTATAGATCCATAGTAATGCAGTGCTTAGTTGTGTATGTATGTGTTCAGTGATTTTATTGGCATAAAACATCACAATAATAGTAGACAGTCCCCAAAAATGTTGTAGATGCAAGGAGGCTGAGGAATATTTCTGAGTTACAGGTGTTTTGGCAGAAAGAATGGGGAAAATTCCAAAAGCGAGAAATGAAAGGCTACAGGAAGCGTTTACTAGCTGTTATAGTTGCCAAGGAATTACAAAGTACTAACTAACAGGGCCTTGTAAACTGTACATTTTTAAACTGTAAAAAATAAACATAAAAGTAATCTTGCTTTAACATTTGAATACATTTGAATGGTTTAACATACCATTTATAGATCAGGTTTGCTTCTGTTCACTAAGCTGTAAAAAGATATTTTCTCTTTTCTTTTTTTTTTACCAGGGGTGCCCAAAATGTTTTAACACCACTGTATAAAACAACAATTGACTCCTTTATACGAGACTTTCAGTTCAAGCTACTGTATTTGTATTGTATAGGTTTAGCTACCAAATGTTAAACATATATGAAACACCAATTGAATCGGCAATGTTTAGATTTTGTCATGATGATATAAAATCTATATTGCACATACTTTGGTACTAACCCCATTATGGCGTTATTTAAATAAAAAATAAAATAAAAATAAAAAACAAAAAAAATAAAAGATAAAACATAAATAAAGTCTTTTTAAAGGGTTATTTCATTTAGCACGTTTGTTTTACAACCTCACTGTGTGATTTTAATGTGCACCTTGATGGATTAAAAAGCTAGAGCCAGGAGTATAGATTTTAAAGTCCTGGGGTGTTACCCCCTTGGCCTCAGTCATTACACAGACTACAATAGGCAGAGGTACTGTAGTACTGCCATGTCAGACATAATGAGTACAAAGAAATCCAATGCTGATGGTTGTCTTCACTGAAAGCTTATTAAGAAAGCTGTTTCATTGTAAATTTAAGAGTAAGTTCTCTGCCTCCCATTTGTAACCTGTCTGACTGTGCTGATACCTACAAAAGTTCAAAAAGGAACAATAACAGTACATTTTAGACTTTCAGCGGAAAATTCCATTCAGGTTCTTTACTTGAAGTTAAGGAAAAATTATACAGATTTAAAGACTTCAACCTGTTCCATGGTCACCAATGATCTACTCTCTGAAACATGGGGTGGCAAATGTAATAGATCTTGAAGCACATGTTTTGTTAAAGATTGTTTTATTATTTATTTTTGAGCATTACTTTTTTTTTCTTCTGACACACACACACGCACACATAGACACACATGCACACGCACGCACACGCACGCACATGCATACTGTACATACCATGTTAATTTAATTACTGTATAAATGAAACTGCACAGATGGGTTAATGTATGGGTTAATGCTTTCATATTTAAACAGGAAACCTTAATCTCTGTTTGTATGATAATGTTTGTGGCGTTGCTGAAAGCTGAAAGTGTTTGAACCACCAAAAACTGCTTTAAATTCACCTACACTCTCTGCCTTTGATGCTGTGTTCAGCATTTCCAGTCTTTAGGTCAGTCAGATGTAAGTCAGATAGCATAAATAGCACTATCAAATTTGCATCATCTCCTTTTTTTATTATTATCATATTTGATTTCAAACCATTCTTATGTATCTTCTGTGGAGGAATCCTGTTTGGGAATTCTTCTCTTGTACAGTGGAAGTAATGTCCCCTTTGAATACTGTTGCCATCTATTACAAAAGAAAGGACAAGTGCAACAGTCAATTTCCAATCGCTGCCAGATCTGGCAATTTATATTCCAGAAGACTCCAATTAAGACAGCTACAAGCGAGATTTAGAACAGAGCTGACATCCAAAGCAGATGTCTTTAAAAAGCCAATGAGTCTCAGAGGATCGAAGTAAGACAGCAATTACACCATCCCGTGGATTCCTGGATTGTTAACACAAGATCCATGCACAAAGACCAGTGGTGTGAATGATTCTTTCTTCACAGCTGTATCAGACATGTTGCAATCGGTACATAATAGGCAATATCCAAAATGTAAACCTATGGAACTTGCATATTCTTTCATGACTGTAAGCTTATCGAATGGTTTGCTGAATTCGCATGGACTCACAGGGAACCACACGTACTGTAGGTGAAACATCAATATGGCCTCTTTTGTCCACACATGGGACTGTGTAGGGCTACTGGAGACTCACAGTATAGACCACAATACCACAGTATAGATCAGCTAACAAGACAGTATCAGAAGCAACAGTGCGAGCATACACAAACAACAGATTCATCAATGTCAAGTCCTTGATTTTGTGTTTTATCTGGCAACCTTTATTCCAAAAATATCAACATATTTGTAAGCATCCTTTTAATGATAAGTACTTAGAATTGTATAATTTTCTTTGATGTCATGTCTGCAAAAATGTTTAAAATTCCATTTGATATTGGAGTTCCAAATCAACTCCTAAAACACAACAAAGAGATGGAGTTGGGAGCAATTAGATATGATTACAATTGCTAGATAGTATGAGAGGAAAGATCAGATACGAGTATAAATTGTACAATATCCAGACTTCCTAAAAGGAGATTTTTAACAGAATATCTAAAAATTGTTATGCTTAGCCCACCACAGTGAAATCATCATGGGAATCTACTGTTTATAAAGGAGAATAATATTGAAAAATGTTAAAGGACCCTCCCTGAGTAATTGCAGGGCCATGTTATATAAATTGTACATTGATCTTCACCTTTAGCTAATCATTATTCTCTGACTAATTGTTTTCTACTTGTCACACAGCATTGTACATTTCATCTAGCCTAGTGGAAATACAGCTTCAGTTGGGATGTGTTAATTAATGTAATTGTAATTAATGTACAATTTTGGAATTTGTCAACTTGCCGAAACACATTTGCAAAAATGTATCTCATCAGAGCTTATGAAGACAGAACACATGACGATGAAGTGTTTTCCAAATTTTGTATGTGTTGGAATGTATGGTGTAACGCATATTAGCAGATCATTGAAATCCCTCGAGAATTTCTAACCCTTTCGCTTACTCAGCATATATAATCAGCTCATTAAGAACTTGCTGGAATTAAGTATAATCCTGAGAATCTTCCCCCCCGATTCTTTCCCTGACAATCAGTGCCCCCAGAATATTTAATTTATTGTGTCACTGCACTCCTTGTATCACCATTAATCTTGCCTTTTCATAGCAAGGCACAATTATTAATGAAGAAGACAGAAAAGGAGCCAGACCTTAATTGTTATTGCTTTGAATCCTCCCGTATCTAATATTTCCGAGTGAGCATACACTGGAGACAGTGGTATTTTCTGCTTGTTCCACCTCTGCGATGAGGCCTCTCTCTTTCACTGCACTTGCCTCTGAAGCCTCAGCTTCCTCAGTCGCTTGTGCTATGCAATAGATCATGAGGGACTCCGATCAGTGTGCTGCCATCAATCTTTTTACCACAGAGTGGGGATGGAAGGGATGGTAAATGGGATGCAATGGGATTCTGCTGGGATTTCTCTCACGAGATCTCCATTGATCCATATAAGCACTTGCAACTCCAAGGGTCTGCTACGCCCCTTTCTACAGTGGCAACATTTTGATCCACCCACATACAGACAGATGTAATTGTTCTAGCATGTAACCTAAGACCCGCATTGAAATGTTCAGATTAATCTAACTTGTAATAATGGGCTCTATTGATGAACTGTCAGGGACTTAAGCGTCTCATAATTGTTAATCATTCATATCGCATTTCAGCACTGGGCACAAGTCAAACTCATTATTCTTGCAGGTTGAGGGAATAACTTTTATTTCATCAAGTTCCTCAGCCAGGTTAAGATGATTGTAGTTGGATCAATAAATACAAAACTACAGAATTTTTATACCAGTAGTGCACTTTGATAGTTTTTAGTGCATTTTTTAGCCTTCCAAAACTTTATATTGCCTATGAACCGATTCCACCAAGATTCTGAGTTACAATGCATGGTGTATTTATTGTGCTTTAATAATTTAGGGATCTAATTAAAACTATTTTAATGAAACTGTTCAGACAAAAGCAAAGTGGCAGTAATGATGTTAATCTGAAGGTAAACACTTTTTTAAGTCCAAATGTTTCCTTTATTGCAGTACTGCACATCCAGAGCGGAACAGATGATTTGTCAGAGATGTTGCATTGGGTGTTCTTGAGCTGTAACTTCAGGATGGCATGATGGGTAGCTTAACTGTAGGATAAACCTCAGATGAGAGGGATGAAGGTTACTTGGAGAGGGAAGAAGGATAGAGAGAGAACATCAGGAAACAGTGTGCACAGCAGCGACAATTAGTATTAATCTAGGATAATACCTCTCTTTATCATTCACTTCTTGGATTGTAGAAATCAAAACCACATGCATTTATCTTTTTTAACAGAGGAAAATAGCTCCTTTCTAATTCAATGAATAGACAAAAGGTGGCAACAGAGGCTTTGCTTTTCATTCAAGGTCAAGACTGCATACACAATTTTGTAGTTATGAAAGACATTGGCCTGCACGCACACACACAAACAATCTAGTTTTGTTACATAAAATTAATCAGGCTGAACACTTTTCAGATATTACTTGCCATTATCCATTCATCCACAAACCGACCAATACACCTGATTGGATAACACCTAAAAAACTATTCTGCCCCATGCCATTCGGTATGAGAATTAAGCTTTATGGAACGAGATCCTGTGGTATATCATGGATATTCATACGGCTAGCAGGGTAGTTTGGCACGGTGCAAAGCGGAGTGCCATTACACCCCCTAGCTGTGCCAATATCCTCGATATGGTTGTTCCATAACGCTTTTATACAACGGTTACCACATTTATCTTTCAAAATTTCACAAAAGAAAGACAAAACAAACTTTAAATGAATTTATTTTTAATGGAACTATTCTTTTATGGTAAATGTAATCTTCCGCTGAACTGTATTTTATTGGTTGCTAAGCAATGGTATTGCTAACGTTAGCTAGCAATACCGTATCCCCACTGCACTAGCTCTGCAACGTTAGTTAGTAGTAATGTATCCCTGCCTCACTATCTAATCCATTGTAATGCTAATGTTAGCTAGCAATAATGTATCCCCACTCCACTAGCTAAGCAGTGGTACTAACGTTAGCTACTAGCAATTGTCTAATCTATCCCCACTGCACTAATGTTAGCGAAGCAACGGTATTGCAATAATGTATGCCCTCTGCACTATTGTTTGCTAGCTAGCTTGTTAGTATATGTTAAACATGATGACACTGACATACAAGTAATTTGTCTTTGGTATAGATGTTTATCTGTACATTGCCAGATAACATGCAATTACTGAAATAACTCATAGCATTGTTATGAGTCATAATTTGCTTTGCCAGGGTTTGGTATTTCAATCCAAGGATGTTGCCTTAGTTGTGTTTTTGGTTTGCTCATTAATTTCCTTGTGCTTTGTAGTCCACTGGGTGGTGGTGAAATTAGGATATCCAAAGATATAGGGGGCTAATGCAAAACTGCTTCTACCCACAGCATTGTTACTTGACTTTCTTGAATAAGGTATTCATTGAATTAACCATATAAATTGGCTGTCAATGGTTTCCTGGGCATGTTTTACTCCCAAGCACATGAGACATGAGGACAGTTGTCCCTGGCCGTGATGAGAGCACTTGATGATAGCACTTTCAACAGTTTCTACCCTGGACACAAGCTTTCCACAGAAAAACACAGGAGAAAAACAGTATAACAGTTTTATACATGGATATATTAATGCTTGGAGAGTCTTCAACAATGGGACTGGCTAATTGATGTTATTGTTGTTTTTACTAATGACATTCCACCAGTAGACAATACATAGTATGTATGCTTTAAATGAGATTAACAAACTGAAAAAAAAAACACATTTTCAACACATTTTGAAAAAAACACAATGAGAGAGAAACACTAATACTAGAAAATACAGCAAAAGGGCTGAGTGCCTGAGTTTCTGGATAAGCTAATATAATAACAGGTCGTCGTGGTAATGAAAACATAATTGGAACAGAATGAACAACCAAGGCCATTCTGGGCTGTGTACAGAAGACATAGTTTTATGAATTGCTCACATATATTTCTTGCCAGAACTATGAGTTATTTGAATTAATTAATGAGAACTTAATTGGCATAAAACTGAAAGTTATTTTGATTTGCAAAATTTAACATTCCATGGCATAGCATGATGACAGCCATATACGTGCATATTTTGAATGCACTCATGAGAAGCCATTTCATTAACGATGTATATGCACTAATGGAAGCCACTGAATAAGTAAATAAGACATAATGGAATGCTGCCTGCCATTTGCAATTTTAACCTTTTGACCTGTTTTCTGTTTGTGCAGCACAACTCTTGATTTTAACAAGCATTGCTTGATCAGGTGCTTTGCGTGTGTATGTCATATGTGTATTAATCTGTACTAATACCTACTGGCACAGAACCTGTAGTTTAAAAAGCCAGAAACAAAAAAAACACTTATCCAGTATACACTCTCCAAGACTACATATTCATTTTGTTTTATCCCCAAGACACATTGCGAAAATCTCTAGGGGCAGGGAAGTGTGTGAAGCTTAAGTAGATTACCGGTCCACATTATGCATTGCTCAGAGAGATGGGGATGCAAGGTTATGATGGGTTTAGACTGAGCTGTTCCTACTAAACCTCAAACCTCTTGCATCAAATATTAACATCATGCCTTTAAAAAAATTAAATAAAATAAAAAAATAAAAAAATTCAATTTCCCATTAAATTTGCATCTTTAAAAATCAGCAGTGATGGCAGTTGACTATCTTCAGGAGTGGCTAATGTGATTGTGTTGTGAAGCGTGCCTGTGTGCCTGCCAAGCTTGGCCATGTGCCTGTCTATGCTGGAAGGCAGGTGTGATGTTTCCCCAGGCACTGCACTATTGCTTCCTTCTATCTCTGTCTGCTCGCTGTTTTCAGTGGCACTTGATTTGTCTTTAGTGACCTGGGTCTCTGATGCATCCCAGTCATGTATACAGTAAGGTGTATCTTAGTCTAAATCAGAGACAGTATCACACTTGCTTGTTTTTCACTGTCTTCACATGTGTGCGCATTTTGGAATCAAAGTCGCCTCTGCCATGCTGTACAGTCTTCCCCTCTCCCAGTGAGAAGTCTATAAATCAGATGCAAACTAAACAAAAGGACAGCATTGTGTCTCCTATGTGTGGAGCTTCAAGGCAGAGTTGTATTTATTGTAGTAGAAGCCATCTCCCTGAAGGCCCACTGCTTCCTGTTTGTATAGCACCTCCATAGCACCCCCAATGAACCCCCCAAAACACACACATGAAAATCAACACTGTTCTACTGGAATGGTTTACTTGACATTACCAGTTGCCTTTTTTGGTTGCACTACTTAATCTGTGAGTCTAGAAAGCATGCTTCTCAGTATTTTCTGGTGCTCATGTTTTCTGAATATGAACAGGTAGAATGTACTGACTGGATTTGCAACATTTGGTTTTTATAATTACACGTGACATGTTTTCACATGAGTAGCTTTGTTATGTTCTTATAGTATGTCACTGTCATCAAAGGAAATAATTGTATTTTATTTTATTGTCATGCCCAGCACTGGAAGTAATGGTAATTCTCAAGTTATGCAATTTTTTTTTTAAAGCTAAATTGGCTGAATGCATACAATTTTCATATAAATAGCCTCATGGGAATGAAATCAGGAACACAGCAATGTTGGATATATTTGCACGCATTAGCCAATTTTCAAATTACTGTGATGTTGTTTTAGCTTCCCTGATTTCAAGCCAGTCTCCTTTCAAATGGAATTTGATGGTTAATTTTGTGACCAAATTACATTTTCTGTACAAATCCGGCTGTGTTTTGAGGTTTGGCAGATGCATGCAATCAAATCATCTTAAGTTTATTTTCCAGCTTTGCTCTCTGGCCATTTTACAGTCCTCTGCTGAACAGTATACTGACAGCCTTATGGAAATTCTCACAATATGCCTTGTTGAATGATTGACAGGCTTGTTGAAAGAACTCTGATGGTGATACAAGAAGCAAAAAAGCCACTGCCAATTGAACATTAACCTTTAGTTCCTTGTTGAACTCCTATACTCTCTCTGCATATAGGACATCTCTAGGTCTAAAAGAGGATGAAATTTGGTGATGCATCGAAATAAACCCATTCCCTTGGGTCTAGAGGCTTTCTCAATATAAATAGATTTGATTTATTTTTGGAGAGATCATGCCATAGGTTCCCATTAAATCTAATAAGTTTACATCCAGCAAGTAATTTGGTGTGGAATAAACACAACAGTATTGCCTATTATCTGAAACTCAGGGGTTAGTTGACACCATACTTCTTGTCCTTGACAGCAAACTAGTTCTTTCACATTTGGACTGAAATATCTCTCAAGACATAAAGAGAGTTCTTATCAAGATTATCTTAAGAGTGAGATAATGGAAGTGGTTATTAATGAAAATAAAGGGCCTTTGCAAATGGATGGCCCTTGTTTTTCAAGGGCACTCTAAGATCACATTGGCATTGTTTTATTGTTGGCGTTTATGGCAGCTATTTACCATAATTTGTAAATTTCTAGCTTCTGCTACAAAACATTTCAAACAATTACAACAATTCCTTTTAGCATCCAACCCATGAAAACAAGCAACTCATAAGATCATTCACACTATTCACCAAAAATAAATTGGACATTCTCTTTATTGTGAAGGGTTGCTATACTTGCTATCAGTGCTTACAACCACACTTTTTACATGATCTGATCAAGTTGCCATGGTGACCTTGCCCTGCTGGACCCCCTTATCCCGGCTTGCAGGTTTTCCCAAAACTGCACCCAGATATTCTGAAGTGTCCCCAAATCTCTCCAAATACAAAATATCTGCACATATCTTTGACCAATAGTGAATGGTAAATGATTGGCATTTATATAGCACCTTTATCCAAAGTGCTGAAGAAATGATGCTTCTCATTCGCCTATTCATACACACACTCACACACCGACGGCAATTGGCTATGTCACAACAAATTCTATCCCCCCTGCAAAAACTATTTCCTCAGGGACCATGTTTTCGGTTTCCGGTTACATTCCCCTCATTGCCTACAGTTTAAGGTAGTGGTAGAGATAGCTAGCTAGTGTTCATCTGTCGGTGGACTAATATCAGTACCATTAGCTAGTTAGAAAAACGATTGGCTAACCATTCAGAAACAAATCTGAATCACATTTAAAATGGAACTTTAAAAAAAATTAGGTTAACCTGAGCCATGTTAGCCCCGTTAGCAGTACAATTACAGGTTTACATGTATAGCAATCCAAATCCTGTAATTATGCATGTCTGTATATTCATTCTGCTATGCAAATGCAGTGATATTCCTAAACTGTCCGTTACCTGAATATGAAACATTATACCTTGTTGGAAAGGGTAGGAAACCCCATACAAGAAGTGTGCCATGTTTGATATTCATTCAGTACTGAAATGACCTAGCAATGCATTTACGCAACAATAACTTCCGGGTACAGCGGTACCCATTGTTCTATGAGTTATTAGCGAGCTTTAAGCTCTATGGGAATTGGATTTTATCCAATCTTGAGACTGAAAAACGATCTACGCAACGCCATCTTGATGGCCAATCAGGGCAAAGATGCGCTTTAGCGACCAAATTTACATACGGTGGCTATATAAGCGACATCGCAGGCCGCCATTCTTTCTTCGAGACAAATTTTCAGCGAAGGAAAGAGACAGGGCCTGTGAAGCTTAAAGCTCGCTAATTACTCATAGAACAATGGGTACCGCTGTACCCGGAAGTTCTATTTCTTTATTAGCTTCACTTTAAGCTCTATGGGAACCCTATAGCCCACGCCCTGTCGTCAACATCAGCCCCCTGATGCAGAAGAACAGGCGATGGCAGTGATAGCCAATCAAGAGGGGCTCCCCTCAAATGTCCTGCACACTGACCCCTTTAAAAAGTGCCCGGGAAGCTGCCATGCCTCGAGTAGAGTGGGCGCGAACCTCCGACAGAGGGGGCAAGCCCATACACTCATACGCCCAGTTGATTGCGTCAGTAAGCCAATGGGAAAATCTCTGTGCCGTAACAGGTTTTCCCTTAGTAGCAGCACCATAACAGACAAACAGCTGATCTGCTTGTCGAATAGGCTGCGAACTACAGAGCACGCACTGGGCAAAGTTTATGCAGCATAGCATCCTCCTCATCGTCATGAGGAGGGGGCTTGAAAGCCACCAGGTCCAATACCCGTGAGTGGAAGGACGTGGTGATAACCTTCGGGGTAAACGCAGGGTTCGGTCTCAGCACAACTCTGTCAGATCCTGAAAAGAAGAGACAGTCCGGGTGCACAGACAAGGCGCATAAATCGTTTACCCGCTTAGCAGAAACTAGCGCAGTAAGCAGCGCCACCTTAAGGGACAAAGCTCTCCACTCAACGCTCTCCAGCGGTTCGAAAGGAGGGCTACACAAGGCTTTTAGTACCACCGTTAAGTCCCACTGCGGAACACGGGGTGGGGCCACGGGTTTCAGACGCCGGACGCCCTGGATAAAACGCTTTACCAGGGGGTGGGCAGCCACCGTAGAGCCATTATAGCCAGTATGGCACGCAGAAATTGCGAAGACATACCCCCTTAAGGGGTTATCTTTGTCCACATTATCAAGTAGGCTCTGCACAAAGTTGAGCACTACGGATACAGGGCACACCAGGGGGTCCTGAGAGCGTTCAAGACACCAAGTCTCGAAGGCCTCCCATCTGCCTTTATAAGCCATTGTAGTTGAGATAGCGTGAGCATGCTGTATAGTATTTACAGCTGCCTCGCTCAATCCCATGTTCACAAGCCTGCTCCTAACAGGGGCCAAGCCGTGAGGCGCAGCCTGCTTGGGTGGGGATGAAAAATGGTCCCCGCCCCCTGTGACAGGAGGTCCCGGCGCTGGGGAAGTCGCCACGGGACGCCGGTCAGCAGCAGGGCTACATCGGCCATCCACTGTTTGTGCGGCCAATCTGGCGCGATCAAAATCAGGGGTTTCCTCTCCTCTCTCGCTTTGGCTAGTACCTGCGGTACCAGACCAAAGGGAGGGAAGGCATAAAGGAGGCCCTTGGGCCAGCAATGGGCTAGCGCGTCCACTCCCAGTGGGGGCGAGCCAGTTGCTGTCATCGCAAACCATAATGGGCAATGCGCATTCTGTCGGGAGGCGAATAAATCCACTCTCGCTTTCCCAAAGCGTGACCACACCTCCGCTACCACGAGTGGCATTCGCTTGAGCCAGAATTGCACTGGTCTCATGCGTAGCAATCCCAACGGAACCACGGCGATTGCTGCCGCCATTAAACCCAACAGGCGCATAATCGTGATTCCACTGATGCAGCGACCTGGGAGAAATCGGCAAGCATGGTCTCTCAGGGAAGCAATTCTCTCCTGAGAGAGACGCGCCGTCATTGACAATGAGTTCAGCCGGAGCCCTAGGTACTGAACACACTGGCTCGGGGTGAAAACACTCTTGTCGCGATTGATGGTGAAACCCAATCCTTCGATGTGGGTTGTCAGCATCTCTGTGTGTTTCGCAGCCAACTCCCTGGAAGAGGCTAACACAAGCCAGTCGTCCAGATACGTTAAAACACGTAT
The DNA here is from genome assembly GCF_963514075.1 of Conger conger. Taxonomy (NCBI): domain Eukaryota; kingdom Metazoa; phylum Chordata; class Actinopteri; order Anguilliformes; family Congridae; genus Conger; species Conger conger. The sequence goes on from NC_083770.1 coordinate 26,789,210, forward strand.
GCCCTGTTGTCGCAACGGGGCGATATCAGCATGCGCCACCATTTCGAAGGTGCGGGGTGCCAGGGACAGACCGAATGGGAGTTTGGTAAATTCGTACACTCTTCCCAGAAAAGCGAAACGAAGGTACTGCCAATGGCGCTGTACAATGTTCACATGGAAGTAAGCGTCTTTTAAATCTACAAGCGTGAACCAGTCCCCTTGGCTGATTGAGCTCATTACGCACTTGTGCGTTAGCATCTGAAAACGTCGTTTCACCAAATGACGGTTCAGAGCTCGCAGGTCCAGTATTGGTCTCACACTGCCGTCTTTCTTTGGAACGAGGAAATAAAGGGAATAAAACCCTCGCATTTCGTTGTGTTTGGGGACTAGGCGGATCGCGCTTTTTGCCAAGAGAGTCTCTTGGGAAAGTGCGCTGTTTAGATGCAGGGGCATATTCGTTTCCCTTACTCCTACAAAAGGAGGAGGGGGGACAGCGAACTGTAACGCGTAGCCCGCTCTGATTACAGTACTGAGCCATGGCGTCAGCTTGCACTTCCGAGTCCCAGCACAAAGGTTGAACACGGACCTGATTGAAAGCAGTGCAGACTGTACTGCAAATTCAGAAGCCTGGCTCTTAAGTGGGGGCGGGGTCAAATTCGAGCCAGCGACCTGGTGTTTATCTGTGATAGGCCGACGTAGAGTCCTGGCCGGCTTCGATTCTGAGCGGGCCAGGACTCCAATACTGCCTGAATGTCGGGGGAAAAAGGCCCCTTTTGACTGGGAAATCACCAAGCGCTGATGCCAGCTTTGAGGCAGAGGGCAAGGGAAATGTTTGTGTAACAATAGGGGGAGTGTGCTTTGTGACTGTAAGGGCGAAACTCGCTCCCGAGTAGGCGCTAGTAAAGTCAGTGATACAGGAGGGGTGTCCGGTCCACTCGACCGGATCGCCTCTATGACACTCTCCCGTGGAGATTCAGGAACGCCTCTGGGCTTTCGATTGAGGCGGGTGAGCCCTGGGTGCAGCAGGGTTGAACGGCTTCGTCCAAGCCTTGCCGCTAGCAATAGTGGTAGCGTCTCTACGGCCACCGGGCTGCTCCTCAGTTGAGCGCCGGGCTGACGACACAGGAGTGCGGCGAGTCTTAGACCACGAACGGCGATCCTGGCGTCTTGCATCTGAAGCAAGAGGCAGGTGCTTCTGCAGAGTGGGTCTCTCCTCATCCAGTCGCTTAAACCTCGCTATCGCTTCGGTCACCGCTGGACTGAAGAGACCGTCGAGAGAGACTGGGGCATCAAGGAGGGGGACCTTGTCCGCTTCAGGGAGTGCCGAGTTCGCTAGCCATAAGTGCCGGAGAGAGGCTACACTCCGGCCCATAATCCGTCCAAAATCCTGTGCCAACACCTGGGTGAGGTGCAGGATTGCGCCCGCGTTCTTCCTCAGCTCAGCAGAAACATCATCTGCGAGGGAGGAAGTAAGGGACTCGATCAAGTTCATCTGTGCTATCGCTAGGATAGCAAGATTGTTCGTTGCATCGGCGCCTTGGGAACCGCAGATAAACGAACGTTCAGACAAGGCAGCTGATATCTGCCCAGACCGAGTGGGAAGGTTAGGCTTCCTTGCGCTCCACCTTGCTGTGGGGGCGAGGAGATGAGTAGCCAAGGAATCTTCGAGTTGCGGAACCCCCTCCGTCTGAAGCTTTTGTCGGCCCGACACCAGACACTACCGGGGCTTTCGTAGAGAAAGGCTTGTCCCAGGTTAGCTACACGTAGTGCTGTACAGACGGGCAGACGAGGGTCGGTTGCACACCGTGCCTCGATGTGTCGCGCCTGTACACTGGAGCCACCAGCTCGTTTACAGGCGCTGCAGGAGGAGGGGGCCAGGGGAGCTCCGCTCTGGTCGCCGCCGCTTTCATCACGACCGGAAAGTCATTCAACAGGGAGGGGTGGTGCTCCAACTCACCCGTCGCCGTTGGGATAGCGACAGAGCCGGAAGGCTCCAAATTGTCGTCTGGAAGCATCTCCTGATCACTAGAGTGGAGAAGGAGAGCTGTTAGCGAGGGTTAGGAGCGCCTCTTCCAGATGGGCCGTGTCAGACGGAACCCTGCCATCGCGCAGGTTCGGTCTGTCCTCCTGAGAGCGCATGGCAAAAGGCTCCGGGAAGTCAGCCCAACTGGCGTCTTCGTGGTAGCTCCTGCGCCCCGAGTGCAGCGCAGGCGGTGCAGGTCACCTTAGTTAAGGCCACGAGAGCATGGGTCTCGCCGAGACACATAACGCAAGAAGTGTGAGGGTCCGTACCCTCCACGGCTGCGTCGCACCCTTGGCACTGCTTCATGGCGAATCTTCGAGCTCGACGTGGTCTAGCGAGGGCCTTTGAGTCGGGAAAAAAAGCTCCTTCCTCACAGCGGCGCGTTTCTGCTCGCAGACGAAGAACTTTGGCGTGGTAGAAACGTAAGTCTCCAGCTAGGTTGCTAACCTTGCGCTGAAAATTTGAGAAGAAAGAATGACGGCCTGCGATGTCGCTTATATAGCCACTGTATGTAAATTCAGTCGCTAAAGCGCATCTTTGCCCTGATTGGCCATCAAGATGGCGTTGCGTAGATCGTTTTTCAGTCTCGAGATTGGATAAAATCCAATTCCCATAGAGCTTAAAGTGAAGCTAATAAAGAAATAGAACAAGCAGTTTAAGATGGCATTTGCTTCGCTATATTCCCGGCAAAAACTGGCTGAACGGATTACTGGTTCCATTAATATGTCTGGATAAAATAAATTGCAAAACAAACTTGTATTTCTACCAAACCGGAAATATGTCGGCCAGAATAAAAGTGGAATAAAAGTGAACTAACATTTATGCATGTTTATTCATGCAACTTCTGAATTGTACTGTATAGTTCATATATAAATATAATACATATTATATTGGAACATTATTTATTTATGTAGGGAAACAGTATCAAGGATTATTACAATATACCTTTATTGTCTGAGTCTGTGATGAGGTCAGGGTTGTAAACTGTTAATGTGGCATGGGGGAGCCTGGTTTTTTATGGTGCTGCATTGCAAATAAGAAATTGATAAGAATCTAAACTGCTGTTCTTGCTAGCAGAGTCTTTTTAACATTCTGGCATCGCTGTTTTGCGGTTTTATTACATCACAGTTTTTTGTATGATATAAATATGAACGCAACAATAATTTGAGATGCTAGTGACTCAACCACAAGGGGGCAGAGTGGATGTGGTTAAAGGAATCCTGTACTGTAACTTCTCTCTGAACTCTGCTGGTCCCACCGCATGTCACATTGGCCGGTATGTGCATGACTCATGAGCTGGCTAGATATCTGCCTCATTTCAGAGGTTGCAAAGGATATTAGCGCCTCAGGGACCCAATAAGGCCAACAGTAGTAATCCCCATTCTGAATAAGGATGAACTGCCAAGCGGAGGAGATTGATTTAATGACAAAGGTATACTTGTGCAATACTGTGTGATATAATAAGCTTAAATGTGCATCCTACCTAGACCAACTCGAGGGGGGTATCCAAGCATTACCTGTAGAACAGAGAGTGTTCAGTAAGCAAAACCACACAGATCAAGCTTTCACATTTATTAGCCAGACAGGTTAGTTAAAGTTAATTACATTCCAATTAAACAATCAATAAAAGTATTAGAAATGCATAATATACAAAATAATTAACTAAATAACAGAATCCATCCATCCATCCATTATCTGAACCTGCTTATCCTGAACTGGGTCGCAGGGGGGGCTGGAGCCTATCCCAGCATACATTGGGCGAAAGGCAGGAATACACCCTGGACAGGTCGCCAGTCCATCGTAGGGCACACGCACCATTCACTCACACACTCATGCCTACGGGCAATTTAGACTCTCCAATCGGCCTAACCTGCATGTCTTTGGACTATGGGAGGAAACCAGAGTACCCGGAGGAAACCCACACAGACACGGGGAGAACATGCAAACTCTGCACAGAGAGGCCCCGGCCGACGGGGATTCGAACCCAGGACCTCCTTGCTGTGAGGCGGCAGTGCTACCCACTGCACCATCCGTGCCGCCTAAATAACAGAATATAAAAGTATAATGGGCATACCTGGCAACGAAAACTACACACTTAATGCTGCTTTTTTATGGGAAGTGAGCAAGGGTGAGCCTATGTGTGAGTGTGCACATACAGCATATACAGGTATACATATGTTCACCCTCTTGACACAGTTCGCAGTAAATTAACCTGAGGCTATATTTGGTGATTAAAATGGAACATCACTTTGTTCATTTTCATACATATTCTCCTCAAAAATTCAACTTAATTAAGGAAAGTGGCTATAAAGCTCCTCTGCAAATATCCAACAACTAAACCTATTTTACTCGCTGACAATTAGGAGGATACATATTCCCAGGCTTAATTAAACAATGTTTTAGTCTGCACATTTTGGGGATGCAAATATTTTTATAATTCATTTTTTTCTATCAACCTTTTTTCGGCTACATTGATTTGAGCCTGCTGTTTGGCTCCTTGGCCATGGGATTATGCAAAATGAAAACTATTCCATTCAAATAGTTTCATTATAATTATGAGAAATGATCTCTTTGCCCTTCTGCTATAATAGCATAATTATGCGAAGAAACACACTGAATAAGCACACATTTATATTATATTTATTTTTCAATTGTAACCTGAATATACTGTTGTAAATAGAGATGATATTACACTGAATATAAAAAAGGAGGTGAATGCAAGAGGTGAACATATAAAAGGAATGTTTCCAGCACCTTCACGAATCCATGCCACTGAATCCATGGCTCTTCTTCTGAGCTTTGCCTTAACTTCATATGTGGTTTTCAGTATGGAAATATTCAAATTGTGAAAAAGGTATTCAGTTTCTAAAAAAAAACTGTATTTTCTTATTATACACCCTGGACATGGAATAGTAATAATAAATATAGCTGCAAGCAGCAATGAGCTGGCCCAAGCACCATGGGCACAGCCGCCTTGGTGGCATAGTTGGAAAAAATCAACTTCCTAGGACAGCTTATAGTGTGCACAGGAATGAAGATGTTGGTGCCGCTATTGGAATGCATGAAACTATGATATAAGCCTCACTTCCTGTTGCCAGATGGTGGCGCTATAACATTGAGCCGTTTTCGGAATATGGATTTGACTACACTCCAACAATGAGCATCTGTGTAAAGTTACAGTCACATCAGACAATGGAGAATTGAAGTAAGACCACTTCCTGTTTGCCTGGCGTGATGTGCTAATTATATGCCTGACGATAGCTCATCGCACGATATCAAAAATCAGTTTTGTCAGGACCATCCTAACATCATGCTGACCATATTTTGCGTGAATGTGAGGAACCCATTGAAAAAGAATGCTTAAGACTACTATATAAGCCTCACTTCCTGTTGCCAGCTGGTGGCTCTATGCCATTGAGCCTTTATTGGTATATGGATGAGATTACACTCCAAAAATGAACGTGTGAAGTTTCAGCCACATCAGACAATGTAGAATGAAACAAAAATCACTTCTTGCTTGCGCAATAACATGCATGCTACAGTCCTGTAATGTTTACCCACACAATGATGGAGATCAGAGATTCATTTCCGGGAGACACAATTTATGCTTGAAAAGTAATTAGGCTATAAATATGCATTCAAAATAAAAAGATTGGTTTTAAGAACCTATTCAATCTTATTGTGGCCACACTGGGAATTGAACCACTAACCTTGCGTGTCCCAGTCGGGTACCTAAACCACAATGCTACAGGCCCTATTTCTGGTGCAGGCATCCCATCTATTGGCCAAAAGTTGTATGTTTCTTTTTTCTTGGTTAAATAATTTCTCAATGAATTGTTGGATAATATTGCATTAAATGTCTAGTTAGCCAGAGTCATTCTTTTCCATTTCAACGATAATTATGCTGCCTGAAACGCATTTGTGCAGCCAAATCTAAAGGAGATGCCAACTCTCTGCCCTCAATACGGTATTTGCATATTAAGTTACCTTTCCTAGCGAGATTGTATGTTCTCTTAGTTGGTGTTTAATGACAAGCCTAATAAACTAACATAGCTGACGATTTAACTGAAAGTTTTCTCTTCATGTAAACCAACGTAGCTGACCTGTTTTTGGCCTCTCACAAACAGTGGACAGGCTGGCTGCTGTTAGCCTGTGCGTGTCATCTCGCAACGACCTGCATGCGATACCTTTGTTGAACATAACAGTCTCATCTTAACATAGCAATCGAGCAGCTGATATGAGCCACGTCAGATGCTAACATTTATTTTTGTCTTCATTCCTGAGACGTGAATGTGACTGTTAATTAATACAGCACGACAAAAAGACTGATTGGTTTGCAACCTAACTGTCCTAAGGGCTGTTTTTTATATTCCTTAAAATGCTACAATACGATTTAGTAACAAAAGAGCAGTTAATATCAATGCAAGATATGCATTATAGCCTATGTGTTAATCTTTTAAATAATCTTTTAAATATTCCTGCCAGTAAAAGCCTGTCTTTAAGTCTTTAAATGTCTTTAATATTTATTTTAGTTATTCAATTCATATAATGAAAATGGATAAAAAGAAAAGTCGGACTGGGTGTTGTCTATACATTTTGTCACGTAGGCTGCAGCTGTACATCATAGATCGTTATGCATCTGGCTCGCTATAAAAAACAAAAACCTATCGTTGACAAATCACTTGAAGCAAGAAAAGAAATAAAAGTACCACTTTTTGCCAATAGATGGAATCCGTGTATCAGAAATGGGGGGAAGTTACAGTGACGCAGTTAGTCTGTGAGTAGAATAGATTGTGCAGTCAGCTCCACTGTTTCCGCAAAGGAGCCTACAATGTGCTTTTTAACGGTACTTGGTCAGTGGAAAGATATAAATTCCAGCATTCGATTATAGTCATAGTATATAGCATATAGATTTTAAATATATGATACTTTCCTGCCAGTAAAAGCTTGTATTTTATTTTAGTTATTCAATTCATATAATTAAGGTAGATGAGAAAAACCGTTGCTGGGGGCTGGGTGTTGTCAGTACATTTTGTCACGTAAGCTGCCGCTGTCACTTCGTTACGCTTACTGGCTCGCAAAAAGAAACAAAACCTGTCATTGAGAAATCACTTTAACCAAGAAAAAAAACCACCCTTTGCCAATAGATGACATGTGCGTATTAGAAATGGGGGAAAGTTACAGTCATCAGCTGTGATTTGCATTGAAGTTTTCAGACTGGATATAATGAGTCTCCAGCGAAAATAGTGAGCCTTTATTGGTATATGGATGTGATGACACTCCAACAATGAACATATGTGTAAAGTTCTAGCCACATCAGGCAATGTAATTTAAGTAAGTCCACTTCCTGTTTGCGCAGCATGTTAATTGCGCAGCATGTTAATTGTAAGCCTGACCATAGCCATACCATTCCAAGATGTCAAAAATCAGTTCAACGTTGTGTGTCAGGGCTATAATATCATGCTGACCACATTTTGTGTGAATGTGATGAACGCCCTAGCAGGGGAACGCATAAAACTGTAATATAAGCCTCATTTCCTGTTGCCAGATGGTGGCGCTATAACATTGACCCCTTCTTGGTATATGGATGTGATTACACTCCAACAATGAACGAATTTGTAAGATATCAACCAGATCAGATACGCCTCGCCATGACCATACCGTTTGAGATATCAAAAATATCCTTTCAATTTAGTATCATGGCTATCCTGAGACCACTCTGACCACATTTGGCGTGAATGCGATGAACCCCCTAGGAGGAGTACTTAAAAGTTTAGTATGTGTAAAACGCACAAAATCCAAAATGGCTGACTTCCTGTTGGCATATTTGCTTCGATGCGAATGACAAATGTGTTTGTCCAGAGGAGCCCCACATACATACCAAATTAGGTGCATGTAGCTCAAAGTGCCTGCCCACAATAGAAGACAACGGGATAGGGGATGCTGTGGAGTCCCTCGGCGACGCCCGGGTCTGAGCATCTGATAGATCCCGCTTACGCACACTTCTGATGTTCTCACCCATGGCAAGCACCTCAAAAATTCACATTTCTGTTAGAAAAAGAATAATAATAATAATCCTTCCAATAAAAATAGGGTCCTTTGCACCCTACGGTGCTTGGGCCCTAATAATCCTTTCAATAACAATAGGGTCTTTCGCACCCTACGGTGCTTGGGCCCTCATAAAAAAGGCTGTAACTGGAAGCATTCGTACCTCGGGGCCATTGTAAATCACTTACACTCAGCAGTCACAGTACTGTGTGTTGGAATTGTTTTTGATTGTAAGAAGCTCTGTTCTGTAGAACACATTAATGCAGTGTTTGCTGTGTTATTGTACTGTTGTGTGTGTTTGACATGAAACCTTTTTGTACTTTATTTTCTAGCTGCTGTCCTGGTGACGTCTCCTTCAATACATTTTATCTCTGTGTTCCTCTTGGCTAAACACACATGCATGCACATACACACCCAGACACATATACACATGCACATACACTCACACACATACAGTACACACACATGGAAATTCAAACATACACACAAGGAGACACACAGACACACACGCACACACAGGCAATCACGCACGCACACACACAAACACACATGCACACACAGTTGGTCTGAAGACCAAGATGACCGTTGCAAAACAGTACACTTGGGATCAGTTTACCATTTCTTGGTTGATTTTGAGGTATGCTTGGGATCAAGACGTGCATACAAGATGTTGGCCTACCTGCCAGTTCTCCCGTTCTTCCTTTTTTTTTTTCTCCAGGCAAACTCCCGTAAATTCACCAGCTCATTACGAAAATTCATAATGAACGGATTCATTGGTCTTGTGTGTTTACATGATCACACTGCACCATCTTTTGTCACCTCTTTCAACATAACCTGGCAACCCAATAGTAGTGCACTTCAAGGAAATGTTGTTGGTGGGCGGCGTGTGTTTGCTCTATTTCTAACAACGTCTTGTTGAATTAAAGGCAAGCAAGAATGTTCTTTTTTTCCGTGATAGAATAAATTAAATGTCTAATGCATCAATGTATTTCACTTGTAGGCTGTTCCTATAGGCAAGCGAAGAGCATCAAAATCTCTTTTGCAAGGGGACCTGAAAAGGGATTTACTTTTCCTTTACTTAACATCCCTTAGCCTACTGTTGCTACAATTGCAAGTGTAGATCATTCCCCCTGATGTGCCTGAGATAGATTAAGTCTAATTGAATAAATGAATGTTAAAAACACAATTGTACATGCTTTTCAACAAACGCCAAAAATGACAGGGGACAACATGTTAGCTCCCAAAGACATTGTTTACAATGTTGTAGCTCTTTGGTTCTGCTTTTAGAAACCTGTTACCACAGCAACATGCACGGACGCTTGCGGACACACATACCACTCTCCGCCACCCCAGAGAAATCTCCAATATTTTAAAATGTAAGTGTTGGCAGGTATGTCCCTAGGGTGGAAGAAAAACCACAAGAACCTTTCAACCATCTGTGATGAAAATAGTAGAACAATGGTGGTCGAATCTGCAGGGACTTTCATTGTTTGTGGAATAAAGCTAACCTTGATTTAAATGTATTAGATGCCTACTAATCAGGTTTATTTTCAGAGGAGGAAGGAGATACCAACCATGAGCGGTTGGGTTCAGCTAACACAGAGAAAAAATAATTGTTGAAATGCATATTGGTCTTGATTTCACCTGACAATGAGGGGCATATGGAAGAAAGACAGATCTGTATTTTTAACAAAAGGTCTGTGTGTTATAGAACCAATAAAGAGGGGCTTGCTGGGTTCATGTGAAACCTTTTTTTATTGCCATGGTAATTTGTATTGAGCAGTTTTTGGAAAGTATACCAAAAGAGTATGTATTGTCTGACACAAAGAGATTGAATGAATCTGGCTTTCAAATGAAAAATGTGTTTTTTTATGGCTGTTTTGTCAATAATCATCAATGAGATTTCAGAGAGAGAGAGCACATTAGGCTTGGTATTGGTCATTATTAATTTGTTTAATGTGCAAAAATGCCCTGTGTTTTCAAAGGCATCTCTAATGCTTTAAATTGTCCCAGTATTTGCTTGTGTTTATTTAGCATATATCTTGCTGTTTTTGAAAATTCAATACAGAAGTCAATTGATTTGATGGGACTAGGCTCTAGCTTTCGGTTAAATTTTATATGAAAGTGTTCCCAATGGCGCATGGCTTTCATATTTTCTCAACATTATGGAAATATGTAATAATAAGACTACACTGTCTGAGATATTTTAAAGGAAAAAACTGTGTGGATTCAATCCCTAATTTATTTGACTTGGGGAATCTTTTATAAATATTCATATTTTAACAGAAAAAGAACAGGCAGGTTAGAATTAAAATTTTGTATGTATCCTGGAAAATGGGTCTAATGAATCACTTCTAATTAATAAATTTGCATTGATAACACTGCTAATAAATTCTGAAAGCTTTCCTGAACATTATCAAAAATGAAGAGGAATATTTTTTGACATTTACTAATTTGACATTTACTGAATACCTTGTTAACATGAAGGTATTTTCATCTTTATAGTTTTCCTGTCCACAATCAGTTTCTCTGTACAATTAATTTGATATACACTACCGTTCAACAGTTTGGGGTCACCTTGTCTTTTAATGCTTTTTCTGATTTAATATTTTATTTTCTCTGTTTGTAATCAAACAATACATACGTCGTGAAAGCGCAGACTCAGAGCTTTTATTAAATGGTATATTGGTTTCATCATGTACTAATTATGTATAGTCCCCCATTTCAATGTTTGAGACAAATTAACATAATGTCAAATAAAGGTGTCATGTTTTGTATTTGGTTGCATATGCTTTGCAAGCCATGACTTCCTGATGTCTGTGCCCCAACATCATCAGAGTTTGGATATCTTATTTTCAGGTTGTTCTACAAGCAGGCCCGCATTAAGGGGTTTGGAGGCCCTGGGCTGACACATGGGTGTGGCCCCAAGAGTGCGACACACTTTACCGATTCTGAGCATGAGATTTACAAAGTCACATTGCGATTCACAATCACAATCGGTTCACAATCATTAGCCGCCTCCAAAGCCAAAATATATCTATTGGATGCTTCCTTACAGGCTACTGTACCACATATCACACAAGTACTGTATCAGTCAGCATACAATTATTTTTCAGTCACGTTACTGTATTAGAAAATGGAGCAATATTTTAGATTAACATCATGTAGAAGTCGGTGCTTCTCTCAGACCACTAGACTGACCACATTAGATATTTTTCCTTGTTTTGTCACGCATGACC